>NC_091148.1:11454248-11772857 GCF_041381155.1 Argopecten irradians | reverse complement strand
GAAATATATACATATATCCATATGCAGCCAAAAGAATGTCAAATCATTTTACTTATTTCAGCATGTTCATATTAAAAATGGTAGGCCTCAAAGTAGCACTTGGGAATGACTAGCCAATTGGCGAGTGACCTCTAAATTTTACTCGCCAAATGTTGTCAAGAGAAATTTTATAAGATTCATGTATTGATTTGATGTGTTAAGAGCTTTATTGAGACACCTTACACTATTGAGCAAGCAGATACACATGTACAAGTATTAAAAACATGAAAAACATAATTTTGTGTTGGTCAAAACTCTTTTTATTCAACAACTGCAATGTCCCACTAAACAGCCTCTGTACTTCAGCTTCCTTTTTGTTTTAAAACCATTTTTCAATCTGTTTAAATTTTATATACGGTAATATAAGTAATTTATATATAAAATGTATAGTAATTATCAATATATCTCAAATTCATTCAGTTACTAATTCATATCGCGCCGATTAGGGTTATTATATTTTATTTAAAATTGAATAAATTGGGCCTAATATCTCAGGCAGTAATGTACAAGCTTCCAAGAGTCCGTTTTTCGTTGCATATGTCTACCAGCGGCTTGGAATTTAGTTGTGGCTTGGCGATTCTATACATGTATGCATTGACGAACTTTATGTGCATATCTTGCAATGTTTTTGCAACACATTGTTTGCGTTGTTTGAAAGTTGTGTCCGACTGTACTTTCGTTTTGAACTTGAAGCGATAACAATATCATGAATGTCTTACTGTCTTTCTGTGTCACACAAGCGTCTGTCTCTTTCGTAACAATCAGTAGTTGGACACAAAGTCTGTTTTGCCGGCCATTGATCAATTAATAACCTGTTTACACATCTTTCAGAAACATCGTACCTTCGTCATGTCTTGGCCACAACATTCGTTCAGCCATGTCGAAGCGTTTGCTTCCTGTTGATGTATTGGCTTCAGTCCCTTTTTTCACATGAATCCAGAGTCAAAACTGCCATTGTTCTCTGTTTGTTTTTGAACTTTTTAAAGCCAAAACAAGTCAGGGGGATTTGCCCCGGCCTTTTTGCCGCCATATTGCTACTGATACATGAGGTAGGGTCATCAAGACGCTTTACAGCAGGCAGTGATTTTGCTTTTAAGCTGCTTTTACTTTACACAAGATTAGATATGTGTAACTATTAAAAGTAACCGAACACATAAAATTAAATCGGAAAATATTTAAAGGAAATTTTTGACTCGCCGCTTTTGGCGCGTTCATTGTTAATTTTAACTCGCCTTTGGGAATATTTACTCGCATTTGCGGAGTATATTTCTCTCAACTTTGAGGCCTGTAGGCCCCCATGGGCCTCTTGTATCAAAGGGTAGTCCAAATTTTAAATTCAATTTGAGAGTGCTTATTCTTTGTATCGTCCGTTACGATAGTTTGCGAAGGCGGAAAACTATGGTGTGCTTTTCAAGCGGACATTGTCGGTCATCCTTTCACTTTTAAGTTTTAAGCGTTTTTAGCTCTGTGTCTCAAACAGTTGAAGTCCCTACTTCTAACCAATACTTTTAAATAGCTCAAGGGACATCATTATCACCTCAACCCATCTTATTAATGCAGGACTCATATCAGAGGCTGTAAAATTTAGGGATGCTGAACTATTTATAAGACTTGACATTTAAGTTTTTGTGTTTAGATCTGTTTCTCAAAAACTATAAATCCAATCCTAACCAAACTTTAAACATAGCTAAAGGAAATCATTATCACCTAAACACACCTAATTGTTGCAGGATTCATTTCAGGGTGTAGGATTCAGAGGTTGTGAAACTGAGTGAAGCTAAACTATGCTTAGCTCTCCTTTTTAGCTCACCTGGCCCGAAGGGCCGGTGAGCTTATGTCATGGCGCGGCGTCCGTCCGTCCGTCCGTCCGTCCGTCCGTCCGTCCGTCAACATTTTCCTTTAAATCGCTACTAGTCATAGAGTTCTGCATGGATTGTAACCAAATTTGGCCACAAACATCCTTGGGGGAGGGGAAACAGAACTTGTATAAATTTTGGCTCTGTCCCCCCCGGGGCAGGAGGGGCGGGGCCCAATAGGGGAAATAGAGGTAAATCCTATAAATCGCTACTTGTCCTAGAGTTCTGCATGTATTGTAACCAAATTGGACCACAAACATCCTTGGGGGAGGGGGAACAGAACTTGTATAAATTTTGGCTCTGGTCCCCCAGGGGCAGGAGGGGCGGGGCCCAATAGGGGTGATAGAGGTAAATCCTTTAAATCGCTACTTGTCCTAGAGTTCTGAATGGAATGAAACTAAATTTGGCCACAAACATCCTTGGGGGAAAGGGAACAGAACTTGTATAAATTTTGGCTCTGACCCCCCGGGGGCAGGAGGGGCGGGGCCCAATAGGGGAAATAAAGGTAAATCCTATAAATCGCTACTAGTCGTAGAGTTCTGCATGTATTGTAACCAAATTCTGCCACAAACATCCTTGGGAAAAGGGGAACAGAACTTGTATAAATTTTGGCTCTGGTCCTTTGGGGGCAGGAGGGGCGGGGCCCAATAGGGGAAATAGAGGTAAATCCTTTAAATCGCTACTAGTCATAGAGTTCTACATGAATTGTAACCAAATTCTGCCACAAACATCCTTGGGGGAAGGGGAACAGAACTTGTATAAATTTTGGCTCTGAGCCCCCGGGGGCAGGAGGGGCGGGGCCCAATAGGGGAAATAGAGGTAAATCCTTTAAATCGCTACTAGTCATAGAGTTCTGAATGGAATGTAACAAAATATGGCCACAAACATCCTTGGGAAAAGGGGAACAGAACTTGTATAAATTTTGGCTCTGGTCCCCCGGGGGCAGGAGGGGCGGGGCCCAATAGGGGAAATAGAGGTAAATCCTTTAAATCGCTACTTGTCGTAGAGTTCTGAATGGAATGTAACTAAATTTGGCCACAAACATCCTTGGGGAAAGGGGAACATAACTTGTATAAATTTTGCTCTGGTCCCCCGGGGGCAGGAGGGGCGGGGCCCAATAGGGGAAATAGAGGTAAATCCTTTAAATCGCTACTTGTAATAGAGTTCTACATGAATTGTAACCAAATTCTGCCACAAACATCCTTGGGGGAAGGGGAACAGAACTTGTATAAATTTTGGCTCTGGTCCCCAGGGGGCAGGAAGGGCGGGGCCTAATAGGGGAAATAGAGGTAAATCCTTTAAATCGCTACTAGTCATAGAGTTCTGAATGGATTGTAACCAAATTTGGCCACAAACATCCTTGGGGGAAGGGGAACAGACCTTGTATAAATTTTGGCTCTGGTCCCCCGGGGGGAGGAGGGGCGGGGCCCAATAGGGGTAATAGAGGTAAATCCTTTAAATCTCTACTAGTCATAGAGTTCTGAATGGAATGTAACCAAATTTGGCCACAAACACATCCTTGGGGGAGGGGGAACAGACCTTGTAGAAATTTTGGCTCTGACCCCGGGGGGCAGGAGGGGCGGGGCCCAATAGGGGTAATAGAGGTAAATCCTTTAAATCCCTACTAGTCTTAGAGTTCTGAATGGAATGTAACCAAATTTGGCCACAAACATCCTTGGGGGAGGGGGAACAGACCTTGTATAAATTTTGGCTCTGACCCCCTGGGGGCGGGAGGGGTGGGGCCCAATAGGGGATTTAGAGGTTAATATTAAAATTTCTTCAGAAAAGAAACAATGAACCTGTATTCAGAACATTACTTGGCATTACAAACCAGGTGAGCGATACAGGCCCTCTGGGCCTCTTGTTTTAGGTCATCTGACCCGAAAGGGTCAGGATGACCTATAGTCGTCATGTTTCGTTCCGTCGTCGTCCGCCCGTCCGCCGTGCATTAACTTTTCACATTTTGAACTTCTTTCTCAAGTTCTACAAGTGCGATTTAGCTGAAACTTACATGAAATGATCCTGACATGGTCCCGACAAAGTGTTGTTATTTTTCGGGTTGATCCGAAATCCAAGATGGCCGCCACAGCCGCCATCTTGAAAACACATTTTGAACTTCTTCTCAAGTTCTACCGGTGCAATTTGGCTGAAACTTGCATGAAATGATCCTGACATGGTCCCGACAAAGTGTTGTTATTTTTCGGGTCGGTCTGAAATTCAAGATGGCCGTCACAGCCGCCATCTTGAAAACACATTTTGAACTTCTTCACAAGTTCTACCGGTGCGATTTGGCTGAAACTTGCATTAAATGATCCTGACATGGTCCCGACAAAGTGTTGTTATTTTTTTGGGGTCGTTCTGAAATTCAAGATGGCCGCCACAGCCGCCATCTTGAAAACACATTTTGAACTTCTTCTCAAGTTCTAGTGGTGCCATTTGGCTGAAACTTGCATGATATGATCCCGACAAAGTGTTGTTATTTTTCGGGGTCGATCACGAAATCCAAGATGGCCGCCACAGCCGCCATCTTGAAAACATATTTTGAACTTCTTCTCAAGTTCTACGGGTGCGATTTGGCTGAAACTTGCATGAAATGATCCTGACATGGCCCCGACAAAGTGTTGTTATTTTTCGGGTCGGTCTGAAATTCAAGATGGGCCGCCACAGCCGCCATCTTGAAAACACATTTTGAAGTTCTTCTCAAGTTCTAGTGGTGCGATTTGGCTGAAACTTGCATGAAATGATCCTGATATGATCCCGACTTGCATAAAAAATGTTCTGCAATATCATTCATTGGTTCTCATTGGTCAGAATTTCTCTATGATATTCCTATATTGCCAGTATTAACATCAGAACCCTCCGGATTATACTTGAACATCTGTAAATAGGCCAACTTTAAA
Organism: Argopecten irradians; assembly: GCF_041381155.1. Lineage (NCBI taxonomy): Eukaryota > Metazoa > Mollusca > Bivalvia > Pectinida > Pectinidae > Argopecten > Argopecten irradians. The sequence goes on along the minus strand of NC_091148.1, from coordinate 11,768,062 downwards.
TGATGTTGTTTAATTTTAATGTATTTTTAAAATAGTATAGAAAAGAAAATAAACATTTAAACTTAGCTCTTTTTATGCTGTATAATGATTAAAATTATCCAGTGATATCCTTGGAGAAAATATTAAGAAATCCTGGATTGCTACCAAGTTAACAAATCTTATCTGTTTCCTTTGTACCAATTGTGCTGTTAAGCATTAAACTGATAGAAATAGAGTGGAACTGTTTCCTGTATTTATCAGATAATATTCATTGTACATGCATGTTTTGTTTTGGTGGTGTACAAGGCAATGATAATGTTTAATAATTATGGAATATTTTTCTTTGGCATGAATAAAATAATTCAGTTTATTCAGTGGTGAAAATAAAGAGCTAGAAATATAGATAATATATATAAAAAAAAAAAAAAGAAAAAAAAAAATTACGCCGGCGGTGGGATTCGAACTCTTAGATTTTGTATCGGAGTACAAGAACGATAACTCTGTGTATCAACAGGAAGTTATCGAAGAATTGCATTCTGGGATTCGACAAGGTAACAACGTGGCTGCTTTGTAAAAAGTGCTGGCAATGTTGATCTTTTTGTTGCGTTTTGTTGGTGTAAATGGCGTTTTTAAACATTGTTTGTACATCACATATAACATGTTTTAACGTGAACCGATTTACATATGGTTTTAGTGATTGAAATATCGTCAGCATCGTAAAGAAATCGGCTCCTCAGCACATAAAATTATGATCCAGTAATATTTGACAGAGATGCTTGATTTAAGTTACACAGGATTTGCGGTGTTTTATGTAATTTTATTTTGTGACGAGTAACATTTCGTTATGAATGCGTAAACATGATCTGCTTTCTAGCTGAATTTGTCTTCACGGATTTCATTTTATGTACTAGGCATATGCACTCGTTTCTTCTTCTGTTTACGGGACGCCGTCAAAATATGACGATTATGTCACGGGTTTGTCCCAAATGCTGATGTTATTTGTACCTGGTAAGCTACTCTAAATACATAATATAATTTTAAGGCAAAAGCCTATCTGAGAGCGCAGCAGTTAATTCATTCTTTCATTTGTTGTTTTTAGCTCACCTGGCCCGAAGGGCTGGTGAGCTTATGTCATGGCGCGGCGTCTGTCTGTCGTCCGTCCGTCGTCCGTCCGTCCGTCCGTCGTCCGTCCGTCCGTCCGTCCCGTCCGTCAACATTTCCTTTAAATCGCTACTAGTCATAGAGTTCTGCATGGATTGTAACCAAATTTGGCCACAAACATCCTTGGGGGAAGGGGAACAGAACTTGTATAAATTTAGGCTCTGTCCCCCCCCGGGGCAGGAGGGGCGGGGCCCAATAGGGGAAATAGAGGTAAATCCTATAAATCGCTACTTGTCCTAGAGTTCTACATGAATTGTAACCTAATTTGGCCACAAACATCCTTGAGGGAAGGGGAACAGAACTTGTATAAATTTTGGCTCTGACCCCCCGGGGGCAGGAGGGGCGGGGGCCCAATAGGGGTAATAGAGGTAAATCCTTTAAATCGCTACTAGTCATAGAGTTCTACATGAATTGTATAACCTAATTTGGCCACAAAAATCCTTGGGGGAAGGGGAACAGAACTTGTATAAATTTTGACTCTGGTTCCCCTGGGGGCAGGAGGGGGCGGGGCCCAATAGGGGAAATAGAGGTAAATCCTTTTAAATCTCTACTAGTCATAGAGTTCTGAATGGAATGTAACCAAATTTGGCCACAAACAATCCTTGGGGGAAGGGGAACAGAACTTGTATAAATTTTGGCTCTGGTCCCCCGGGGGCAGGAGGGGTGGGGCCCAATAGGGGAAATAGAGGTAAATCCTTTAAATCGCTACTTGTCGTAGAGTTCTGAATGGAATGTAACCAAATTTGGCCACAAACATCCTTGGGGGAGGGGGGGAACAGACCTTGTATAAATTTTGGCTCTGACCCCCCTGGGGGCAGGAGGGGCGGGGCCCAATAGGGGTAATAGAGGTAAATCCTTTAAATCGCTTCTTGTCATAGAGCTCTGAATGGAATGTAACCAAATTTGGCCACAAACATCCTTTGGGGAAGGGGAACAGAGCATGTATAAATTTTTGGCTCTGGTCCCCCGGGGGCAGGAGGGGCGGGGCCCAATAGGGGTTAATAGAGGTAGATCCTTTAAATCGCTACTAGTCATAGAGTTCTGAATGGAATGTAACCAAATTTGGCCACAAATATCCTTGGGGGAGGGGGAACAGACCTTGTATAAATTTTGGCTCTGACCCCCTGGGGGCAGGAGGGGCGGGGCCCAATAGGGGAAATAGAGGTAAATCCTTTAAATCTCTACTTGTCCTAGAGCTCTACATGAATTGTAACCAAATTTGGCCAGAAACATCCTTGGGGGGGAAGGGGAACAGTACTTGTATAAATTTTGGCTCTGATCCCCCAGGGGCAGGAGGGGCGGGGCCCAATAGGGGTAATAGAGGTAAATCCTTTAAATCGCTACTAGTCATAGAGTTCTGAATGGAAATGTAACCAAATTTGGCCACAAACATCCTTGGGGGAGGGGGAACAGACCTTGTATAAATTTTGGCTCTGACCCCCTGGGGGCAGGAGGGGCGGGGTCCCCAATAGGGGTAATAGAGGTAAATCCTTTAAATCGCTACTAGTCATAGAGTTCTGAATGGAATGTAACCAAATTTGGCCACAAACATCCCTTGGGGGAGGGGGAACAGACCTTGTATAAATTTTGGCTCTGACCCCCTGGGGGCAGGAGGGGCGGGGCCCAATAGGGGAAATAGAGGTAAATCCTTTAAAATCACTACTTGTCATAGAGTTCTGAATGGAATGTAACCAAATTTGGCCACAAACATCCTTTGGGGAAGGGGAACAGAACTTGTATAAATTTTGGCTCTGACCCCTGGGGGCAGGAGGGGCGGGGCCCAATAGGGAAAATAGAGGTAAATCCTTTAAATCGCTACTAGTCATAGAGTTCTGCATGGATTGTAACCAAAATTTGGCCATAAACATCCTTGGAAGAAGGGGAACAGAACTTGTATAAATTTTGGCTCTGACCCCCTGGGGGGCGGGAGGGGGTGGGGCCCCAATAGGGGCGATTTAGAGGTTAATATTAAAATTCCTTCAGAAAAGAAACAACGAACCTGTATTCAGAACATTACTTGGCATTACAAACCAGGTGAGCGATACAGGCCCTCTGGGCCTCTTGTTTAAATGTGTTACTAAAATAGCAATATTCCCTGGTCAATAAAGGATTTCCAACGGCGAAAGAGTAATCTCCCATGACCCATCAAGTTTTTATCGATGTTTATCGATGTGTTTTGTTTTTATTTCTTATATATATTGTGTGAGCTGATTAACTGTACTGCTAGAAACCATTTAATAAAAATTATTAATTTATTAGAATCATAGCTTTGCTGAATTACTGGCATTGAGTTTATAACAAGAAAAACAATATTGAACACATTAATACTTCTACTTTCACTTTTTGCAAAAATACGTGTGACTCCAGCTACAAAATATATATATCTCAGCCGACAACGTCATTCTCCGTTGCCAGGCGGAAAAATTTCGAAGCAACTGCTCACATAAAAAGGGCATTTTAAGATAAGCTTCAGGACAAAATGTAATTGTTAGATTCAGGTAAGAATAAATTAGAAGGTTTATCTTTCCCTGATGTTTTCATTTTGAAATTTTCCAGGTATAATTTGTTTGTAATCACACGATAGTGAGATTTTGTAATCACGCGAGAGTGTGCGTATACAGGTATATATATTTTTAGCCCACCATCATCAGATGGTGGGTTATTCTCCTTCCGTCCGTCCGTCCGTTTGTTAACAATTCTTGTCAGCTCACCTGGCCCGAAGGGCCGGTGAGCTTATGTCATGGCGCGGCGTCCGTCGTCCGTCCGTCCGTCGTCGTCGTCCGTCCGTCCGTCCGTCCGTCCGTCAACATTTCCTATAAATCGCTACTTGTCCTAGAGTTCTGCATGGATTGTAACCAAATTTGGCCACAAACATCCTTGGGGGAGGGGGAACAGAACTTGTATAAATTTTGGCTCTGACCCCCCAGGGGCAGGAGGGACGGGGCCCAATAGGGGAAATAAAGGTAAATCCTTTAAATCGCTACTTGTCCTAGAGTTTGGCATGGATTGTAACCAAAATCAGCCACATACATCCTTGGGGGAAGGGGAACAGAACTTGTATAAATTTTGGCTCTGATCCCCCAGGGGCAGGAGGGGCGGGGCCCAATAGGGGAAATAGAGGTAAATCCTTTAAATCGCTACTTGTCATAGAGTTCTGCATGGATTGTAACCAAATTTGGCCACAAACATCCTTGGGGGAAGGGGAACAGAACTTGTATAAATTTTGGCTCTGACCCCCCAGGGGCAGGAGGGGCGGGGCCCCAATAGGGGAAATAGAGGTAAATCCTTTAAATCGCTACTTGTCCTAGAGTTTGGCATGGATTGTAACCAAAATCAGCCACAAACATCCTTGGGGGAAGGGGAACAGAACTTGTATAAATTTTGGCTCTGATCCCCCAGGGGCAGGAGGGGCGGGGCCCAATAGGGGAAATAGAGGTAAATCCTTTAAATCGCTACTAGTCATAGAGTTCTGCATGGATTGGAACCAAATTTGGCCACAAACATCCTTGGGGGAGGGGGAACAGAACTTGTATAAATTTTGGCTCCTGGCCCCCCGGGGCAGGAGGGGCGGGGCCCAATAGGGGAAATAGAGGTAAATCCTTTAAATCGCTACTTGTCATAGAGTTCTGAATGAAATGTAACCAAATTTGGCCACAAACATCCTTGGGGGAAGGGGAACAGAACTTGTATAAATTTTGGCTCTGATCCCCCAGGGGCAGGAGGGGCGGGGCCCAATAGGGGAAGTAGAGGTAAATCCTTTAAATCGCTACTAGTCATAGAGTCCTGCATGGATTAGAACCAAATTTGGCCACAAACATCCTTGGGGGAAGGGGAACAGAACTTGTATAAATTTTGGCTCTGGCCCCCCGGGGGCAGGAGGGGCGGGGCCCAATAGGGGAAATAGAGGTAAATCCTTTAAATCGCTACTTGTCATAGAGTTCTGAATGAAATGTAACCAAATTTGGCCACAAACATCCTTGGGGGAAGGGGAACAGAACTTGTATAAATTTTGGCTCTGATCCCCCGGGGGCAGGAGGGGCGGGGCCCAATAGGGGAAATAGAGGTAAATCCTTTAAATCGCTACTTGTCCTAGAGTTTGGCATGGAATGTAACCAAAATCAGACACAAACACCTTTGGGGAAGGGGAACAGTACTTGTATAAATTTTGGCTCTGATCACCCAGGGGCAGGAGGGGCGGGGCCCAATAGGGGAAATAGAGGTAAATCCTTTAAATCGCTACTAGTCATAGAGTTGTGAATGGAATGTACCAAAATTTGGCCACAAACATCCTTGGGGGAAGGGGAAACAGAACTTGTATAAATTTTGGCTCTGGCCCCAGGGGCTGGAGGGGCGGAGCCTAATAGGGGAAATAGAGGTAAATCCTTTAAATCGCTACTAGTCACAGAGTTCCGCATGGAATGTAACCAAATTTGGCCAGAAATATCCTTGGGAGAATAAGAACTGAGTTTGTATAAATTTTGGCTCTGGTCCCGGGGGGCAGGAGGGGCGGGGCCCAATAGGGGAAATAGAGGTAAATTCTTTAAATCGCTACTAGTCATAGAGTTCTGTATGGATTGTAACCAAATTTGGCCACAAACATCCTTGGAGGAAGGGGAATAGAACTTGTATAAATTTTGGCTCTGACCCCCTGGGGGCAGGAGGGGTGGGGCCTAATAGGGGATTTAGAGGTTAATATTAAAATTCCTTCAGAAAAGAAACAATGAACCTGTATTCAGAACATTACTTGGCATTACAAACCAGGTGAGCGATACAGGCCCTCTGGGCCTCTTGTTATTGCTATTTCTCACAAAGTACTGAAGAGATCTGTCTTAAATTTTATTTGTAGGTTCCCATAGGGGCCCTAGGTGCATATACCCATTTTGGGACTAATCGGGTCAACAAGATGGCCGCCAGGCAGCCATCTTGGATTTTGATAGTTAAAGTTTGTTATCACTATATCTCAGAAACAGTTACTGAAGGGCTCTTTCTCAAATTTCATATGTAGGTTTCCCTAGGGACCTAGTTGTGCATATTGGGTTTTGGGACCGATCGGTCAACAAGACGGCCGTCAGGCAGCCATCTTGGATTTTGATATTTTAAGTTTGTTATCGCTATATCTCAGAAAGTACTGAAGGGGATCTTTCTCAAATTTCATATGTAGGTTGCCTAGGGGACCTAGTTGGTGCATATTGGGTTTTGGGACCGATCGGTCAACAAGACGACCGCAGCAGGCAGCCATCTTGGATTTTTGATATTTTAAGTTTGTTATCGCTATTTTCTCAGAAAGTACTGAAGAGATCTGTCTCAATTTTATTTGTAGGTTCCCCATAGGACGCCTAGTAGTGCATATAGCAATGTTGTTGACCATTGGTCAACAAGATGGCCGCCAGGCAGCCATCTTTGATTTTGATAGTTGAAAGTTTGTTACTGCTATTTCTCAGAAAGTAATGAAGCGATCTGTCTCAAATTTTTTATGTAGTGTGTTTGAAAAAGTTTGAAAAGTAGAGAAAAGATCCATCTTTCCATTGTTTAGACATAGATCATTCTTTGGTGGGCGCCAAGATCCCTCTGGGATCTCTTGTTACTATATGTTATTGACAGAACGTTAAGCTTCTGTGTCTAAACAGATATGGCTTTCAACTAGTTTCAAGGTCTACGTAAGCTATTCAATAAATATAATTTTACATGTTATATAAACATTGTCAAAATTATATTGACCTTGAACCATCACTCAAGACGTCTTCTGTGCAGCTTTTACTCAAATAGGATAAGATATTCCTTTTTTATTAGCTCACCTGGCCCGAAGGGCCGGTGAGCTTATGTCATGGCGCGGCGCGTCCGTCGTCCGTCGGCGTCGTTTCTGTCCAGTCAACATTTCCTTTAAATCGCTACTAGTCCTAGAGTTCTGCATGGAATGTAACCAAATTTGGCCACAAACATCCTTGGGGGTGAAGGGGAACAGAACTTGTATAAATTTTTGGCTCTGACCCCCCGGGGGCAGGAGGGGTGGGGCCCAATAGGGGAAATAGAGGTAAATCCTTTAAATCACTACTAGTCTGCATGGAATGTAACCAAATTTGGCCCCACAAACATCCTTGGGGGAATAAGAACAGAGTTTGTATAAATTTTGGCTCTGACCCCCCAGGGGCAGGAGGGGTGGGGCCCAATAGGGGAAATAGAGGTAAATCCTTTAAATCACTACTTGTCCTAGAGTTCTTCATGGAATGTAACCAAAATTTGGCACAAAAACATCCTTGGGAAAAGGGGAACAGAACTTGTGTAAAATTTTGGCTCTGACCCCCCAGGGGCAGGAGGGGCGGGGCCCAATAGGGGAATTAGAGGTATATATTCTCATTCCTTCAGAAAAGAAACAATGAACCTGTATTCAGAACATTACTTGGCATTACAAACCAGGTGAGCGATACAGGCCCTCTGGGCCTCTTGTACTCGAACACCTCGGGTGTGGATGAAAATGGCATTAAGGAATAAAAATTGAAAATTAATTAATTGGGCCACTAACCTTTCCGAAATGGCTTTTCAATTTTTAAATTGGGAATGTAAAAACGAGATTGATTATTTTATAGAATCACAGAAGTAAACTGATCAACCATTACACTTACCATCACCTTCTTGACAATTTAATCATTTTTATAACGCGTGTCGTTTCTAGCCATCGTCCTAATTACCACATGTTGGTTGATTATCACTGCGACATGGCAAAAACAGCAAAATGATTCTTCACTGTTAACATAGTTTACGCAGGGTATCTAGCATTTCGTTGGTGTTTTAACATCCTCATAGGCCATTCATAATTGATATACATTTTTAGCCCACCATCATCAGATGGTGGGCTATTCAAATTGATTTTTGTCCGTGGTCCATCGTTTGTCCTTCCGTCCTGTCCCTCCTTTCGTCCGTCCGTCCGGTTAACAATTCTTGTTATCGCTACTTCTCAGAAAGTACGAAAGGGATCTTTTTCAAATGTCATATGTAGGTTCACCTAGGGCCCTACCTAGGGCCCTATCACCTAGGGCCTTACCTAGGGCCCAAGTTGTGCAATATTGTATTTTGGGGACCGATCGGTCAAAAAAGATGGCCGCCCCGCAGCCATCTTGGATTTTGATAGTTAAAGTTTGTTATCGCTATTTCTCATTAAGTACTGAAGGGATCATTTTCAAATTTCACATGTAGTTCCCCTAGGGCCCTTTATTGTGCATGTTGGGATTTGGGACTGATTGATCAACATCTTGGGTTTTTTAGTATGTTTGAAAAAGTTTGAAATGTAGAGAAAAGATCCATCTTTCCATTGTCAGACATAGATCATTCTTGGATGGGCGCCAAGATCCCTCTGGGATCTCTTGTCTTATATTATTATTGTTTCAAGAAACTTTTATTTTCTGTTTTGCAAAGGTAGTGGTCCTTTAATATTTAAGTTTTACCTTCACATTAGTCTGTCTAGGTCACTAATTTGAGCTTGAAACTAAGCACAGGCATATATACTCGTGAATTACAAGTCACTTGTAAAAATAATGACGAAAACTAACGCATTGACCCAATTATTTTATGAATTGCAACAGAACATTTCTTTTTCGTACAATCTGTATCTATAAAACTATTTAGGTTAAAACTATCAAAATCATGTTATCGCATATATGCAGGTTAGTCAATTACACATTTGTTTTGTATTTTTAGCCCCTAAGACCATAGTTCTATGTCCATATTGCATTTTTAGAGCAATCAAATATTAAGATGGGTGACAGGTATTGCCATCTTTGATTTTGATATTTGAAGTTTATTACATCTATATCTCAGAAACTACCGAAGGGATATTCTTCAAATTCCATATGTAGGTTTCTCTAGTGGCCTAGTTTTGCATAATTACAGTTTTAGCCCACCATCATCAGATGGTTCGAATTCGAAGTGGGGCAGTTACCAGGTACTGACCACTGGTCATTGGTTTTTCTCCGGGTACTCCGGCTTTCCTCTTTACTGTCCATTCCTGGCACATCCTTACATGACCCTGGCTGTTAATAGGACGTTAAACTAATAAAATCAATTCAAGTTTTTAGAGTGTTAATGAACTTTAATCATTTTTGCACTTTGAAAATTTTAGTGCTAATATTTTGATAATAACATTTACATTTGATACTTCTTCAGTTCTGTATTCTGTGGTATATGCCAAATTCATTGACAAAGTGGAACATAGAACACAGATAATTATGAGTGTTGGCTGTGCTGATTGTATATGCTAGTAATTGCTGATCAGTCATGTTTTACTTTACGTATATTGTATAATTTTAATTTCAGATTCCATATTTCTCAATGCCTAGAGGGAAGTTTTGGCGAAGAGGGCTTGCTGCAAAGAAGGGGAATGGCCACCCCTCAAACAAAGGCTTGACGAGTGACGTTGACATGGGTACGCCCCCTGTAAAAAAGGCACTGGTTGACGACATGGGTACGCCCCTTGTAGAAAAGGCACTGGTTGACGATGGTTTGAGTGTTCCATTTCAAAAATGCTTTACGAGTGACATTGACATGGGTACGCCCCCTGTAAAAAAGGCACTGGTTGACGACATGGGTACGCCCCCTGTAGAAAAGGCACTGGTTGACATGAAGGGTACGCCCCCGAAAAAGGCACTTGAAGTTGATTTGAGCACTAGTTTGAGCACTGGTTTGAGTATTGATTTGAGCAATGATCAAAACATTGGTTTGAACAAAGATTTAAGCTGCAGTTTGAACAATAAATTAAGCAATGCTTCGACAAATTTTATGGAAACTGATTTGAATACTGAATGGAATGAATCTACCTCTGAATTGAGCAATAATTTGACACGAGATTTAAGTACTAGTTTGATCTTAGCAAAGAATACTGAATTACAGACAGAAACCAACATTTCTCAACAGCCAACTACAGGTAGAAATTTCCTGAACCAAACTGTGAAAAAAACCTTAAATTCTGTTGGAAAAAAACTTGAGTACCACAGTTCTGAATAAGAACAGAAAACGTAAACCTTTGTATAACATTATGCTAGTCACTGCTAAGTATGAACGCATAAGAAAAAAGATTAATGACAAAGCTATAAAAAAGCAGACAACAAACTCCAAACGGAAAAGAAAAATAAAGAAAAAGCCTCTCTACAATATCATGCTGATAACAAATAAATCAAACCGGAAAAAAAGCAAAGTTACACAAATGTCAGCAGATGCAATTCAACCTGATCAAAATACTGAAAAATATACCAGGATGGGTAAACAAGCAATGAGAAAAAGAAACATCACAAATCCAAAGAAAAAATGTCTACAGAGTCAAAAATTGCCATCAAATGTTAGAAAAATAAGCAAAAAACCTAGTTGTGGTCACAGAAAAGAATGCCCAATGCACAGAAAAATGTTGCATCAGAACTACAGGGAAAACTAAATGCGCCAGCAACGGAAAATCAAAGGCAAAGATTTGCTCAAGTAAGCAAAAGAAAGGAATACTAAAGTATAGATTGAAGGCACAAACAAATGATGAGCAATTGCAAATTGATCAAAGTTCTGTACAAAACTTGAAGACTGATGATACAAAACTTCCTTCAATCAAACATGAAACAAGGAAGAGAAAACCAAAAGTTATTGGCGGAAAATTAAAACTTGATCATGAAAATACAACATCACCTGAACAAATCCACTTAAGTGATGAAATGATGAAATCAGTAGAGCATCGTATTGCAGAACTATCTTTTCTAAAGCATGTAGAAGATGTTTGTGCTGAGAGAAAATGTTAATTTAAAAAGAAATTCAGAGAAAGACCAAAACTCATAAACTTGCTGATAATACAGCTTTTACCAGCAGTATGGATGTTATTTTTGAAAAACAAACTGGTCCTGTTACTTACTATTTTCAGAAATTATCGTTTTGCACAAAATGCAAACTGATCAGCAAGTTGGGTATTGAAACGAACATTATATCATCTGAAACATGCGACCGAAGAATCTTGGGAAAACCTCTGAACACGAAAATCATAATGGGTGATGGAAATTGTTTCTTCAGAGCCTTGTCGTTTGCGGTATCAGACGAAGAAAGTCACCATAAATTATTGAGGAAAGCAGTTGTTGCGCATATGATAAAATTTCAAAATAAATTCAACAGCTATTTACGTCTGGGTTATAAGTCTGTACCTGAATATTTGTCGAAGAAAAGCATGCTACATGATGGTACATGGGCTACTGAAGTCGAGATCTTGGCTGCAGCAGACTTGCTTCAAACAGACATTTACATTTTTGATGAAGCAGTACATTCATGGCAGCTCTTCTCTGCAAATCAAGTAGATAAAAGAACAAAAGTGGAACTGGAAGCCATTTATATGACACATTGCGATCAGACACATTACAATGTTGTATTGTCTGTAGACACAGTCTTTGCTGTTGAAGGTCATGGATCAAACAAAGTCATATCAGGAGTAAATTCTATAGAAGACAATAAATCAACAACATATGTTGGTTCAGGTGAAACTATACATTTGAGCAATGTGTTACATAATTGTGATACTATTCAAGGGAATTTTCATCAGGGCCATCACAGGTTTTCTGAAAATGCAGGAAAGCAGTGTGTACTTAACAGTTTATCTGCTCTTCTATATAGTAGAGAGAAAAAAATGAGTCTCTGGACAGCTGTTGATTTAGACCATACTCTTATAAAAGGAGATGAAATATATGGGTATCTAAGACAAAGTTCCACAATGAATTACGATTATCTCTCTATACCAGATATCCCACGACATATAGAATACAATGAAAAAAATGTTCAAAATAGAGTTTCAAGAATCACTATCAGGAACCTTCGGAAATGTCGAGGATTTGGATCATTTTCAGTTTGTTACACTGTTTGAAGCACTGCAGATTGCTTTAGATCAAGAAAACGTCCATGGTGCATTTATTACATTCAAAGGTAACACGTTTATTGTTGTCAAGCAAACAGCAGGATATTTTGTATTTGATTCACACTCTAGAAATAGATCAGGCTTGCAAATTTCAGATGGGAGCAGTATTCTCAAATTTCTCCATAATGTTCAAGAGGTGTATTGTCATTGCATAAACCTGGCAAGATCAATGAACCATTCACCACAAGATATGTTTGAAGTAACAGCTGCTTCTGTTGAACATCATCACGTTGAAACAAATTTATTTCCCTCGAATGTCACAGTTCCTGATATGCAGAAAGATACAAGCTTAAAGGAAGGACAAGGAAAGATATTTGGATTCAATAATTCTACGAAGCGAGGAATGTAATTAACAGTTCAAAAAACAAACAGACACTGTTGGACAAATATTTTCAGTACCAAACAAATATGAGTAAAAATAAATTGCTACAAAGCACAAAGGATTTAGACTTTAAATCGGACAGAAAGCAATACATGAATAGCTACATGAAAAAACGTAGGGCAAGTGAAGATTATAGAATCAAGGATAGAAAGTACACAGAAAAAGCCATGAAGAAAGTGAGGACATCGGAGAAATATTGTGAAAAGGAGCTTGCAGCTCAAAGAGCCACACGACAAAACCCACAAAGGAAAATGATTAATAAACAAAACACTTTAAAAAGTAAGAGAAAGCAAGAGAAGACAAAGAGTTTTGTCAGCTAGAGTATAAAGCACAAAAAATGCTAGACAAAAGCCTGACATGAAAATTAAAACTAAACAAAACACTTTAAAAAGTAAGAGAAAAGCAAGAGAAGACAAAGAGTTTTGTCAGCAAGAGTATAAAGCACAAAAAGCTGCTAGACAAAAACCTGACATGAAAATTAAAACTAAACAAAACACTTTAAAAAGTATGAAAAAAGCAAGAGAAGACAAAGAGTTTTGTGAGCAAGAATATAAAGCACAAAAAGCTGCTAGACAAAAACCTGACATGAAAATCAAAACTAAACAAAACACTTTAAAAAGTATGAGAAAAGCAAGAGAAGACAAAGAGTTTTGTGAGCAAGAGTATAAAGCACAAAAAGCTGCTAGACAAAAACCTGACATGAAAATCAAAACTAAACAAAACACTTTAAAAAGTATGAGAAAAGCAAGAGAAGACAAAGAGTTCTGTGAGCAAGAGTATAAAGCACAAAAAGCAGCTAGACAAAAACCTGACATGAAAATTAAATCTCAACAAAACACTTTAAAAAGTAAGAGAAAAGCAAGAGAACACAAAGAGTTTTGTGAGCAAGAATATAAAGCACAAAAAGCTGCTAGACAAAAACCTGACATGAAAATCAAAACTAAACAAAACACTTTAAAAAGTAAGAGAAAAGCAAGAGAAGACAAAGAGTTTTGTGAGCAAGAATATAAAGCACAAAAAGCTGCTAGACAAAAACCTGACATGAAAATTAAAACTAAACAAAACACTTTAAGAAGTAAGAGAAAAGCAAGAGAAGACAAAGAATTTTGTGAGCAAGAGATGCAAGCAAAGAAATTAAAAACGAATGGATCCACTGCAATTAGACTGTGAAAGAATATTGAAAACAAGAAAGTCGGAAAAGGTGTAGAAATAATGAAAGGGACAAGGACAAAGTTGTAAAAGGTATTAAACGAACAAACAACGATTTTTGCGAACATGAGACAGAACTTTCATTAAAAAGAAAAATGGGCGAATCTATTGAACAATGTATTGAAAAATTCCACAAAAAGGCAGCAGAAGGTCCACTTTTTGTGTGTACATGTTGCCATCAAACATGGTTTCCACGGAGTGTTGTTAAGCTTTCTAACACAAATATCAGTGAGCAAAGTAAAAACCTATTGTACAGGATTGAAATCACAAAATGAGGAAGAATGGCTGTGCAGAACTTGTTTAGCATCACTGAAGGAGGAAAAAATTCCAAGACTTTCTGCAAAAAATGGAATGATATGGCCTACAAAGCCAGATGTGTTGCAGTTACACCCTCTTGAAGAAAGACTGATATCACAGAGAATACCTTTTATGCAAATAAGAGAATTGCCTAGAGGAGGTCAGCTGTCAGCTAAAGGAAATGTGGTAAATGTGCCTGTTGACATTCAACCAACAGTAAATGCTTTACCAAGACAGATTGATGAGCATGTAACCATTGCAGTTAAGTTGAAAAAAACGTTTATCTCATAAATCGGCTTGCTTTACTGAAAATGTTCGCCCAAATGCTGTTATGAATGCACTACAATGGCTAATGGAAAACAGCGAGATGTATAAAAAACGCAGGATTAAGTATCAACACTTCATGGAAAGATGATGTTCAGAGTGATCCAAGTGAGATGATATCTGAATACACGGGTAAATCACAATTAAATGATGACAGAGAAATTGAAACTGCTGAAGACCAGTTTTGTGAAATTTCATCAGATGAATGTATCCAGGGAAATTCTGATACACTTGTTGATGAAGCTGACACTGATACCAACAAAGTGTATGTATTTGCACCTGGTGAAAACCAAAGACCCCTTAGTTTGTATGAAGATAAAGATGCAGAATATCTTTGTTTCCCAACAATATTTTGTGGTCAGAAAAGGAAAGAAAACAGTGAACGCCACACTCCTGTTCATTACAGTGATATTGCAAAATGGGAAATGAGAAGTGTTGATAGGAGGGCTGCTCATTCTGTTCCAAACATATTTTTCAAGTTGAAAAAAATACAAGCAAAACAAATAAGTGACAAAGTCAACCTTGCACTTCGGCGATGTAAATCTGATGGCAAAACTCTGACGGCAGGTCAAGCAAGAGATTCATCAACAACAAATGAAATTGTGAGGTTGAATGAAGGCTATTACATATTCAGAACATTACGCAATTCTCCAGCATACCTGTCATCAAAAAAGAAAGATGTTTTTGCAATGATAAGACAACTTGGTCTGCCTACATGGTTCATGTCTTTATCATCAGCAGATACAAGATGGCCTGATCTTCTCAAAACCTTGGCTCAGTTAGATGGGAAAACTCTGTCAAACGATGATCTTAGAAAAGCAGACTGGAATTTCAAAACAAAATTTAGTTCAAAAAGATCCTGTTACCTGTGCAAGATTTTTTGACAACAGAGTTCAACTTTTTGTCAACTCGTTCCTAAAAAGTCAACACAATCCTATTGGTGATGTCACGGACACATTTCGTAGAGTAGAATTCCAAAACAGAGGCTCACCACACATTCATATGCTTTTATGGACTGACAATGCCCCAAGATATCCAGACGATAATGTAGAAAGCCTCATTGCATTTGTTGACAAGTATATTACCTGCTCCTTACAAACAGACAATCCTGAACTAGCAGAACTAGTACAACTTCAGGTTCATAAACATTCTAAAACCTGCAAAAAAGGTGGTAAACCAGTGTGTAGATTTGGGTTCCCATTACCTCCTTTACCAAGAAACTATGCTTCTAGAACCACTGGAAACTGATGTTGCAGAATATAGAAAAAAAATACACAGATCTTCAGAAGAAAATGAATGAATACAAAGATGGCTGCAGTTTAAGTTTTCTGGATTTTTTACAAACAGTAGTGCAAATGGAAGAGACAGAATATATAAAATGTATCAGAGCATCACTGAAAGGTCCTAAAAATATTTTTCTCAGGAGAAACCCTGCTGAAATGAGGGTGAATTACTACAATCTAGCAATACTCCAGGCATGGCATGCAAACCTAGACATTCAGTTTGTTTTAGATCCCTATGCATGTGCTACCTACATAGTATCTTACATCAGTAAGTCTCAGAGAGGTATTAGTGCTTTGCTTGAAAAAGCCTCACAAGAAGCAGTAGAAGGAAATATGGACCTAAGACGTCAAGTCAGGCATATAGGCAATAAGTTCTTGAACTTTGTAGAAGTCAGTGCCCAAGAAGCTAGTTACTTGATTCTGCAAATGCCACTCACACAAGCTACAAGAGATGTTGTTTTTATAAATACTTCCCCTCCTGATGAAAGGGTGTTTCTCTTGAAAAGTCAAGAAGATTTGCAAAATCTACCTGAGAATTCAACTGATATCAAAGCAGATAATATGATTACCAGGTACACTAAAAGACCAAAACAACTTGAGAATTGGTGTTTAGCAGATGTAGTATCTGAACTTGAAGTAACATTTCCTAAGGAAGAATTTCCAAGGGCAGATAAAATATCGGAATACAATGACGATGATACATTTGGAGAAGAAAACTTTGAACAGGAAGATGTGTTAGTTCACTTAAAGAACGGAATTAAGATACGAAGAAGAAAGAACAAAAGAGTTATACGGTATGTTGGTTACAGCAAGAAAACTAACTCTGAGCAGTACTTTCGAGAAAGAATTCTTCTTTTCCTGCCATGGCGCAATGAGAGTACCGACATAATTAATGGGTACACAACCTTCGAACAACATTATAGAAGCAAAGCTAACATCATTAATGCTATACAAAAGAAATATGAAAACTTTGTTGATGAACTGGAACAAGCCCGACTTCAAGCAGAATGTGAACTTGATGATTTCGATGAAGTGGCTCCAAATACAGAGCATAATGAAGCAGAAGATGCAGACATAGGTCCACAGCCTTCAGAGCAGTTTGTACATTTTGATCCAGACACACAATGTCATAAAGAGTATGATATAGGTCCAGATATTGGTTTACCTGCTAAAACCTCGGATGTGCAGACGAGCCCAGTCCGAATCTCTGAACAACAATACCATAGACTCCTACAGTCTTTAAATTGCAAACAAAGAGAATTTCACAACCATGTCAGTCACTGGATCCAACATAGAGATGAACCACTATATGCATTTTTAACTGGAGGTGCAGGAACAGGAAAATCAGTTGTTATTGAAACCATTTATCAGACTTTGCATAGAGCTCTTTGTTCAGAAGAAGGAGAAAATCCGGATGATGTTCGAATTTTATTATGTGCATATACAGGAAAAGCAGCATTTAACATCAACGGAATGACCATAGCATCAGCATTTCACAAAAAAAATGTACCAAACACAGCAAAACATGTATTCAGATGAATTGAACACCTACAGAACAAAGTACAGAAATCTTTCTGTAATCATCATAGATGAGATATCAATGGTTGGAAACAAGCTACTAGCATTTATCCATGAGAGACTGCAGCAGTTGACTGGTACTAAACAAGATTTTGGAGGTGTCAGTATAATTGCTGTTGGTGATTTGTACCAGCTTTCGCCAGTTGGAGATTCCTGGATTTTCAAAGACCTGTCATGTCCAGGCCAAGGCCTTGCAAAAAACCTGTGGAAAGAACACTTTACAATGTTTGAGCTTACTGAAATAATGCGACAAAAAGATGACCTTAAATTTTCTGAACTACTTAACAGACTGCGACACAATCAGTTGACAAATGAAGACAAACAATTAATTTTTTCACGTCAAATTGAAGTAAGCGCAATGCATTACCCACACGCAGCTCCTCATCTTTTCATTGAAAATAAATTTGTTGATGATTTTAACAATAATTTCATGCAAAATCTTGCTACAAATAAAGTAAATGTCAAAGCTGATACAGATGTTTTATCACAAACCAAACTGTCACAAGATGTGAAAAAGATCCTGATAGAAAATCTTCCAGACAAACAAGCCAATACTGGACAATTGAAAACTAATTTAACTGTTGCTGTCAATATGATATATGATATTTCTGTAAACATTGATGTTGCTGATGGGTTGACAAATGGCAGTACATGCGTGGTAAAACACATCGAATATAAAACATTCAGCAGTCAGACCATCAATTGTATGGGTATTATTTGGTGAAGAAAAAATTGGAGCAATGAGAAGAAATCAATACCAGCATTTATTTGGAAATAATATAGAAACATCCTGGACACCCATCTTTGAAACAAAACGAACTTTTATGTATAACAGAAAAACATTTGAAAGAATACAGTTTCCACTTCAACCTTCTGCTGCAAAAACTGTTCACAAGGCACAAGGTGCAACCCTTGACAAAGTTGTAGTAAGTTTGTCACAAAGTAGAAAACGCAAAATTCCACACATTCATTATGTAGCACTCTCTCGAGTTAGAACACTGAATAACTTACACATCATTGATTTCAATGAAGGAAGTCTATCAAAAGACAATGATGTTGATACAGAGATGCAAAGATTAAATGACAATGGATTAAAGTTGTGTTTTACTCCACTATATAATGTTGAAATGCAGGGTAAATTTCTTTTCAACAATGCCAGATCATTTCACAAACATTTTCCCGACATAAAGTCTGACCCCAATGTTTATGCAGCTGATGTAGTTGGAATAGCTGAGTCTTGGCTTTGTAGTAGTGATAGAAATGATGCATTTCACTTACAAGGGTTTAATATGTTCAGAAATGACGCCTCGCATTCGCAGACTAGACCTCATCATGGACTCATTACATTTGTCAAATCCTCTTCACATGTCAGCAAATATGAAAATTATTCCACAGAAAACATTGAATTTTCTTACCTGTCATTCAACCTTTGTGATTCTGAAGTGCAATGTGTTGTTATTTACAAGAAGCCTGCTTGTCCAATTTCACACTTTTATACTATCATGAAGGACCACTTGGTACCACTTTTAAAGTTAAATGAAAACCTTGTCATTATGGGAGATTTCAATGTAGATTTAACAAAAGCTGGATGTAACACTTTCATAAGGTTTATGGAATCAACATTCCACTGCACACAAAGTATCAATCAGTCAACTACTAAAATGAAGTCACAATTGGATTTGATATTTACAAATTTTGGCGAGAGAGAAACTGGTGTGTTGGAAGCATATTGGTCTGATCATAATATGGTGTATTGTGCTGTGAAATCCATTATTTAAAACCCGCCTTGGAATATTGGTAATGTTATTGACATGCATCTCATTCATGAGATGTATGTCAATTACATCACCTGGGTGGTTTGTCAGAGAATGGGTTTCCACCAATTTTTAACCCTATGCTTCTGACGCCTATGTAGTGAACATCTACATGGCACTCTGTTGCATAGAGTATTTTTATATACCGTTAAATTGCAATAATTTGGGTGTTGGAAATTTAATGCGCAAATTTAACTATGAAGGAATCAAAAATACTGGCTTAAGGGTATCTTAGTATTGCTTTGGATGAAATAAATAAGGATTACATCAAACTGGAAATATGAACATAGTGGTTTACACTGTTGATTCGTGCATTAAACACTGCCAACTGCTTAATTTGATATATAGCACAAGGAAATGCAAAATTTAAAAGCATCCTTTTTTTATTCCATTCACCCAAAATACAAAATTTACGGTAATAGCTGAGGGACAATATATTTGTCCTGTTTACCATACATCATTTCTTGTATATGTGTTTTGGTATATTGAGAATCAGGTTCACTGCAGAAAGTTTGCTTAATTTAATTAGATTTAAATTAGAGTTTAATGTATCTATAAAACTGTTGAATTAAATCCTTGTTCTGCTTACATGATGATAAAACTGTCGCACATGGTATGCTGATGAAATAATATACTGATAGAATTTGTTTTGTTTGATTTGCATTATGTTATCCAAGAAATCTTTCTTTTATCATTTACTTATGTCTAATTGACTAAGATTTATAAATCAAGTCAACTTGCTTCTATTTAAGAGTTTAAGAATTTAATTTACAACATCTCTTTGTATATGAAATGTAAAGTTAAAATATTTGAACTTAATTATAAAAAAAACTGCTGTACATGTAATATTTTCACCTTTTATTGTAGTGGCCAATATGAAGGTTTTGTAAAAATAATTTTGAACAATCTTTTCAACAATCGTGTACTTTACTGCTTGTTGAATCTGGTATTATATGCATATGGCCATGTGTTGTCAAACAGTAATGTTCAGTACTAAAGAAGATTGTTCTCTTAGGACCAATTGGTAAATTTTCATATAAAATATATAGAAAATATTCCAGGATTCTAAGTTTTAATAACATAATTGCAATTTTTCACCAAAATTAAATCTTATTTACGTGTTCCATTTCATTATTCTAAGGTTTCTATGCTAATACATTGTACATGTATTGAACCTCTTCCTATTTTTTCATATCAGAAGAATTCACTATATATTCATATATTTTCAATTAAACCTCTACCTCTAATATTTATCCATACTATCTATCTTTATGTAATTTTGCAGCATTGTTTTGTTATGCACATAGATATCAAGACTCATAAAAGATTCAATATGGTTGTAGTAAGAATTTATACATATCTATTCAAATCTATAAGGCTTATTATCCAGTCTCATAATGTTGGGTAAAACACTGGAAAGTGAACTATAAGAAAAATTACATTGCATACTAAAGAACATGAAGTACAATACTTGAACAGTTTTAAACAATATGTCATTAACTCTATCCATGAAAGCTTCATTTCATAAATAAAGAAAGGAAAGTATCAGGTAGAGGGGTCACTGCCGCAGCTCTAAAATGCTCGTAAACTCACTCTCTACTGATGAATTGTATAAATCAAACTACATTTAATGTAGTGAAATGGAAGTGAACAGGATAGATGTTTTTGTCATGATTACACATGTTACAAGCTGATATGTGTAAATATTCCACTTATGGATTACTCCATGTGAATGCATTGTCTACTTTATCAATATTTTCTTAAAACTTTCATCAAATACACAAAGAAAATGTTTTATTGCTCTTGAAATCTATTGTGCATATATCAATTACTAGCTATGGTACACTTTTCATGTCACTAGCAATATTCATAGTTTGTTTTCCCTTCCATGATAACTAACCATAATTATAATTTACAAAACAGTCATTGCATATATTTTATAAAAAAAAATTGCTGCCTTTTAAAGTTACCAGGTATGCTATTTATTTTTTGTTACTGCTTTTATACACAATTTAGTAACATTTAGTGAATTATTGTTTTACATACAATATAATGATGTACCAAATAAGTGCAATCATGAATTTAACATTTTTAAAACAAATCAGCAATTATAATAGTAAAACATACCATTTACATATGATATATCATATGGGATATTCTCAAACTGTACATGAACATCAATTTTCCTATTATTGAAACTTGTTATTACAGGAATACAAATAACTAGCTATACTACTCCACAAAACCAAAATAACTTCTTCTTTTTTTAATGTAAATTTTGTATATTATTGTAGTGTTCGCTATGTTTTGATGCATAAACATTTTTTTCAATTCCTGTTACTCCCAATAAAAGTTTTGATGAAATATCTTTTGTATGTTTTCTTTCCTTTGTCTAGTTCTACCAATGTGATTTGACTGAAACTCGCCTGAAATGATCCTAACATTGTCCTCCGACAAAGTGTTGTTATTTTTCGGGTTGATCCAAAATCCAAGATGGCCCCCACAGCCGCCATCTTGAAACACATTTTGAACTTCTTCTCAAGTTCTACCGGTGCAATTTGGCTGAAACTTGCATGAAATCATCCTGACATGGTCCTGACAAAGTATTTTTAGGTTGATCCCAAATCGAAGATGGCTTATATATATATATCTAATTAATTTCCTATATGTTAAGGCCCTTGGGCCTCTTGTTTGAAATATAATTTGTTGAAAGAAATTGAAAATGATCCTGACATGGTCCTGACAAAGTGACACCATATATAATTAATTTTACTATTGCCAAGGTAGTCAGATGACCGTTAAGGCCCTTTGGGCCTCTTGTTAATTCAGTGTTAGACACTTTTCTTATCATTTAGACAGCTAGGTTTTCATGGACCTTCGATTCAGGTAGACCTACACCCATACACAGGTAGACCGGAAAATCACACAGAAAAATACTTTGCTACAATATCCTCCATAAAAATGGTTTTGTTGTTATTTACAGATTGTTATAGATTGACTAAAAATATTTTTTTTGTTTGTTTTTTTAAAGAGCTGACCGTTCAGTAAATTTTCATTATATGATGAAGAAAAACAAAACACAAAGATTTTACATGATTACAATTTTAATAAATGCATTGATATAGATTTGTGTTCAACCAAATACATGACAAAGACTATGTAGCATTCAGATCTCTTAAAGATGCTCCAACCGCCGACAGAAGCATAAATGATATTCATCATTTGAACAATAATTGGTGTTTAATCGTGTATATATTGCCTAATTAACACAAAAAATAATATAAAAAATAATTTAGTTGGCCTTTGGTGCATTCTCGCAATCCATTACGTCATATCTATTTAAGATAAAAAGTACCACGGACCTGTTTGTCGGGATGCAATAAGGTAGTTTGCATAGTTTTTCACTGTGGAAGTTAAATAAGACGCTCAAACGCGTTCAAGTGGTGGTTAATGAGGGTCGTAAATGTAATTGTAACCTTTTTTCATGGTGTATAAAGTAAAATATCTTTTGTCACTGAAGAAAAATACAAAAATGTCACTGCTTCTGTTTTTAGATGAAAACAGAGATTTCAGGGGAACGGAACGGGACCCACAAAGCGGCGTATCTTAGGAAGACCCATTAGATTTGTTGCTAGGACTCCTGCCGGAACCAGAACCAGCATAAGTGTTGATCCATAGGCAATTTCACTGCATACTGATTAGGTGTAGATTGATGTGTCATTGTTGATGAGCTTATTAGTTTTAGATCAGTGTTTTTGTTATTGGAAAGGAAAAATGAATGTGGATCGTTTACATGGTATGGAGAATTCAATAAAATGTTATGTTTTGCTAAAATGGTTTTGAACCCGTGGTTCATAGTGGTTGGATGATGACCCTAACTAGGAATCCCAGTGGGTATCTGGATAGAGAAGTGTTTCGAAGATTTCTGTAGTTGCTCTCAAGGCGGAGGATAAGGTGATCCGAGACGCTCAGCAGCCTATGTTGGGGAGCCGTGTTAGCTAAACCCCGAGAGGTGAAGATGGGCTTCTGTCCACACTAAATCTAGCTGGTACCCGGCGAATGTGTACTACTCACAGGTAGGATAATAAAAATATGTTTTGAAATTTGAATAATGATACAATTGTAGACATATGTTGAATCACTTGTGGGGCAAGTTTTTTGTTGATAAGAGTGCTCGATATATTCGAGAAAGTCCGTCCAGTGCCTGAACATGTTAATGGGCTAAGAAGTAGTAGTGTAAATTGAGAGTCCTGATTCAGTGGATTTCTCTGAGGTAGACAGCGGTGTCAGTATGTTGTGCGTAGTGATTTCTCCGAGATGAACGTGTTGTTGCCTCCAATACAAGAAGAGCTCCAGAGGGAAGAAGTATACACCCTGTCCTGAGTTTTCGATGAACCAAATTCCAACACGTAAGGACATTAAAACATTTTAAGGACACCAAGATTCCAGGTGGTATAATAGGAACACCACAGATTTGTATTCGGTAGTGTGCGGCCAATGGACAAGAAACAATAGAAAAGAAAAAAGAGAAAGATAAAAAATATGTAAAAAATTCTGGGGTGGGGGATGGGGGGGTCCAAATCAAAATGTAATGTTAAGAAACCAGATATTTCTGAAGTATTCCTGAATTTTATTTTGCTTTCTCTACTGAAAATTTCATTTCATAATTCAACTGTTAAATGTTGACCACGTGAATCTGTTTGAGAAATGTTTGATGATCGATACAAACTGCAATAACTAACCATGGTTGTGTCTGCAATATTTACATATCCATAATTCTAAAAACAAATAAACCAAAATAATGAACATAGTGATTGAAGCTTTGGTTAAAGCCATGCGCTCACCTGGGCCTAAATGTGTTTTTTGAGAGATTTCGTTCCAGTATGTGTGCAGCTTGATGCGAGGGTATACAGTGCTACATGATATATGTGTCAGTGAGAAATTAAATGCATATTTCAAGAAACAATGAAAACAAAGTCAGCAAATATTTTTTGTTCGTATCTTATGACATAACAAAAACTACTCATTGCAATGCTGAATTTGCCATCATGCTTTCAATCGTTCAACAGGACCCGTGATACGCACAGGTCTCGAATAGGTCATCATGAGTCTGGTTGGTGATAGAGAAGCGACCCATGATTGGTGGGTTGTTGTAAGGTAGTATGATTTCTCCAAGCGACTCTGCGAACGAACTACCATTGCATTAATAAATAAACAGTGAAACAGTGCTCAAATGTTATAATTGGATTGTTAAGTACCATCGATGATACTAATGGAAATATCTAACCTGCGAATGCAAATTGTATCAGCGTTCACATGCATAAATTAACCAAGCCATACGGTTAAACATTAAATTAGTCATCAATGCGAATTTTTAGTAAATGAGAAGTATCTTAAAACATATTACGCGCGAATTTTGCTGAAAACAGTAGGGGTCAAAATTGGAAAATATATTCTTATCATATTTTTGTAGAATTTCCCAGGTATTCTTTATTTCGAATAACTGGATGGTGATGTAAAAAAGTGGAATGCAACTCACACAGAGTTGGAAAACGGATAAAGAAGGCAAAAAATCCGGGACCGCAGACTGAATTATTTTCAAGGAACTGAAAATATTCATAATAACCATTTGTTCCGAGATTAGGTTGATTCCTCTGTATGTATTTACAGTAAAAAAAATTACACACACAAAAAAATACAGATTTGAAGCTTAGTAAAAAATAAAAAATGTGAAAATATATGTATTTGAAATGATTTGTTAATCAAATTTAAAAATGAAAACTACGATATTGCTGTTTATAATATGACAAGTTATGGAGAAGAAAATTGAATAAGAAAGTGAATAATCGAGGAGGGAGAAAATCTTGTATATTTAAGGAGAAAAAAGTTTGGTTCAACAACACTGGACCTCAGGAGACAATTTGAAGTCTGCCAGTGACAGGATGTGGTTTTTCCTTATAATTGAAACAACGGGCAAATACAATCACTGATGATATACTCTCATGGGATCATATTTGTCAAACATTATGTTACAATAAAAGGATTTGTCGTTCACATGTTCTAAATGGGCTTGTCACCAAACTATGTAAAGGTGAAAACTAAACTGAGTTCAGATAGATAGGTAAAATTGAAAGTGAATATGTCTGTTATAAACACGAGGTTTCCAAGATGAAAATCGAAGCGTTGGTATTCAAGAACACCAGCACGTTGGTAAAAAGAACCTTCAGGGGTATGGCGACTGAGGTTTTTGTCAACAGAGCCTTTTAGAGCTGAAAGCGGAGGAGTGTTGCCGAAGGGAAGTATCATGTTACCTTGGCTTCCAATGCTGCAGTATTGTATTCTTAGACAGGTCTTACACTAAGTACTTCTTAAGTACAATATATGTTGACGAAGCTGGTTAAAT
The DNA here is from genome assembly GCF_041381155.1 of Argopecten irradians. Lineage (NCBI taxonomy): Eukaryota > Metazoa > Mollusca > Bivalvia > Pectinida > Pectinidae > Argopecten > Argopecten irradians. The sequence continues at coordinate 11,742,711 of NC_091148.1, read as the reverse complement.
AATTAAACATATTTGATCATGTGTGCTAAATTATATTGATTGTTAAGTACTGAAATGAAAGTAAAAATGTAGGTAACTTTGGAGTTGTTGAATATATGAGATGTTTATGGGGAGAAAATCTTGAAATACTGTACCCGATCCAAATGTTACTACTTGTCGTGCAGTTAGTTGCTTGCAGTCTGCAATGAAAAGCACATTTCAATTTCAATGAAAATCAGTGGAATTTGTTGTTCAAATTCAAAATTGTTCAAAAATCTTCAGCTTGGAATTTGAGACTTTGCAATCAATTCTCACATTAATTTCACATAGACTGTAGGAGGCAAACAACTAAGAGATGTTACTTGTGCATGGCCATGGTGACTTACCAACATGCTTCAAGAATTGTTAATATAGAATACAAAAATGGAGGAGCGTTTGGGTGCCATGGGTTGGAAGATACGGAGGGGTATTAGAGTTGTTGGATTATCTTGACAAAAAGCCTTTGCCTTGTTCAGGAAATCGTTCATCCTGATACATTATGTTACAGTTGGCAACGACAAACAACAAGATGCCGGAACTGGAGCATCGACGACCATCCGTGGTAAAACAGCTTGTGACCAGCGTGGCACTCACCATAACATGGGGTGGATCTGTGTTTCACGAGACGTCGACAGCCGGCAATGCTAATGACCTGGTTTAATACACTTGGCAGAGTTGTGGAACCACCGATGGGCATGAACTTCAACGACACCAAAACCGTTAGTTACACAGGTTAGTTGTATGTTATGGAACTGCTGATTCTATTAATTACTAAGTTCAAGGTACTCGTTAGAGAAGGACAGACTGAAGGGATGAGGGGACCAATGTGCTTTTGAAAGACTGATGTAGTGTAACCTGCATTTAGTCATTAGATGCTGACTAAATAGTGGTCTTTGAGTTAGTATGGAAATAAGTTGGTTACTGACTAGAATGTTGTCTTTGTATGTGATTGGAAAATAAGTTAGCTTACTGACTAAAATGTTGTCATTTGGGTGATTGGAACAATAAGTTAGTTACTGACTAAAATGTTTGTCTTTTTGTGATTGGAATAGTCTAGTTACTGGACTAAAATGAATCGTTGTCTTTTTGGGTGATGTGATATAAGTCTAGTTACCTGAACTAAATTGGTTTGTCCTGTGGTTTGGTATGGGAATATATAAGGTTCTAAGTTTCTGACGAAAAGTTGGGTCGTTGGGTGGATTGAGAATAAGTCTAGTACTGACTAAAATGTTTCTTTGTGGAGTGGAAAGAAGCTGAGGAACGACTAAAAAATTTTCTTGGTGGAGTTGGAAATATTGCTCGGCACGGAACTAAATGGTTTCTGGGGTGTTTGAAATAAGTCGCACTTAGATAACACAGGAGATTACACAAACTTTAATATTGTTAGTATATGTTTAACATTTGCTAAGGTCTTGTAACTTAGGTGCAAGTAGTGAATTGATAAACCGATCCTCCACGTTGTGGAGAATCTGAAGTGTAAGGTTGCGAGGGACACACACGACATTGGAGATGTGTCGTCTACCAAACAAAGAGAAAGGAACGGTTTGACGCTATTAAGATGGCTTGCTGTGATGACATCCAGGTATTCACCGATAGTAAACACCAATGTTCCACTAGTTCGGGGTCCAATTGGGGACAAGAGAAGGGCCCCATACTCTCAATTGGCTGTTTACTTTAGGAATTCACCGTCCGAATTCACCTACTTGTTTAAGGTCCTTTCCCATGTAAGCCATTAAAAGTGCTGTAGGTAGTTAGTACATTTCCATAAAGGAGTGTGTTGTCATGCTATTGTTGGTGCTCTTCACTTTTGAAAACTCTGCTCAAAGTGTTCCTGAGGTTCATAATTTGAGTCGCCCCTACTATAAAAGGGACTAGTTGCTAATAGTATGTAGTTCCTGTCCAGTGCTTGGTATTGGATTTTTTGCGATCAAGATATATCCTTATAAAACCTGTTTTCTTCATATTTGTAAAGCATAACTATCAATGAGAGTCAAGGAAGTAGAATACTCTACAGTTATATTCATATTACAGGGCTTGCGCACAGGCTAGACAAGGCCTAGAATTTGGGTAGTGGCTGCCGTGAAAAGCCCTTGAAATAGATAGATGGCATTGAAAGGCCTTGAAAAAATGGTCGAATAGAAGCCTGAAAACATAATTTTAGGCCTTGAATGTTACTATAATCTATCACTGACAGCGCTAATTTGGTGGATAATTGCAGCAATCAAAATCGTTAATAAATGTTTCGTGAACCCTTACCATGCGTAGCACGGCAATAGGGCAACAAAATGAAAAATGACGGTTTGTGGAGGTCTCTGAGAATGTACTCACCTGCGTTCTAATTTGAACCCAACACATCTGGTTTTATATCACTATCGAATAAAAGAAAATCTGGGCGTCGTGGGTTTGGTTATTATGAGGTATAGTAATGAGAAAAGAACAATCCACTGAGCTGGTCAGTCCACATCACGAGCCGCGTACAAAAACATGGCGGGTAGCCTGGCTATCGGCAGAAGGTAGGACAAGAATGAGGACTGCATTTGATATTATTTTAAATTCTGACCAGTGCAATGATTGATTTAATGTTTTTTTCTTTAGATAATTGAGTTCCAAGGCAAGTCATAGGTAAAGATCGGCAATTTTGAGATGGTTAAATCATAGTTGAATATCGGAATATTTTTGAACGGTACATCTCCAAAAGATTGGGACCTTCTTACAGATGTTGAGATAGGGAGTGAGAAGGGATGGTTATGAGTTAGATATAGCGATGTATTCTGCAATTACATTATGGGAATTGACATCTGTAATGTCAAGCTTGTGGCAAGCAAATTGAAGGATTATTTCACGGAAAGACTAAGTTAGCATGGCTTTCTAGTTTTTGAAGCTGACAATCTAAATATCATGGTTAGATTGAAATTTCTCAAATTATTTGTTCACTTAAAAATGTCTGCAAATTCGTCAGATATCATTTGAATATAAAAAAGGAAGTTAATTTGAAAGAATGAAAAGAAACATTTTATTGTCAGACTTTGTCAATTTGAAATTGGCTTAAATATCTGACTATAAGGGCCTTAAATTTTGATTATGAAAAAGTCTTGAAAAGACCTTGTTGCCTTGAATTTCATGATCTTGAAATAAGTCTATTACTTGATATAAACTGGATTTTATAGACATATGTCTGTAGTTATATTAATAACTCACAGTAGGAAATAAATAGGGCAATACTGACAAAAAAGTTATTCATAAGTGTGTGACAAAAGATTGTCGAATTATCTTAGTGGCTAAGAAAATTATATCTTTTATGAACGATAATGGTAACATGGAAAATCTAGTTATTAGACTAAAATTGTTATCAAATATTTCACAGTTCAGGGTGTTGTAAAAATAATCCACTAGCCCGATAACACCCGGGGCTACCAAATTTTCATTTTAGTATTGGAAATTTTTTTAGCCATACTAGCTAATTTTCGTTTAACTTTTTTCAAAGATATTTGATTGAACGAAAAACCACGTTATTATAATCATAATAACACTTTAAAACATTGCACACAGTAATATTCGTATTCTTACCAAATCTTAATAGAAAGGATCATGTTGCTATTAAGAATTTTGCGATTGTAGACCATCCAGGTATTCACAGTAGTAAAACCGATGTCACCACAGTGTCAGTGATGCATAGCATTTCATGTGAGGCCCCATTTACGTAATTTGCATTTGCACACAAGTTCTAGGGAAAAACAATTACAAACCATCAAATAAGGTCATCTCATGCTAAGCCATAAAAAATCAGTAAAGTATTACATTTCCAAAAATGAAGTTTTGAATGCTATGTTGTGCTATTCCTCAAAAAGTCTTGCTCAAAAGTGTCTGTGCACTCAATTTTAGGTCGCCATATTTGTTAGGACTAGTTCTAATATAATGTATTTCTTGTCCAGTGCTCCAGAATCTTGGATTTTTGCATCAAAAATATCTAAAAAACCTGTGTTTTCTTCATATTTGTCACAGCATTAAATTTTCATGGGTTTTTGGAATTAATATCAACAGTAGATTCCATATAACAATCCTTATAGACATATGTCTGTAGGATTATTAATAACTGACAGTAGTAAAGTATAGGGCAAAGAAGTATTCATAAGTGTGGACAAAAGATTTTCGAATTATCGTGGCTAAGAAAATATATATATATATAGAACGATAAGTGAGTATACATGGAAAATACTAGCCCTGGGCTAGTGCTTTGAAATAAATTTTTTATCAAATATTTCACAGTTCTTGTTTTATAATGGCAATGATTTATTTAGTTCCAAGTCAATGTGTGGTTGCCCGTACGCTGTCCAAGAAACAGATGTTGATGTCTGTGGCAACCAAGATTGCCATCCAGCTCAACTGCAAACTCGGTGGTGAAGTCTGGAGACTGGACATTCCTGTAAGTTTTACTTTAGGGTTGAAGATCTTTCATGGACATGGGTTTTAATAGAATTTGGTTCTTGAAACAATTGATCAATTGATTTAAAAAGACGAAAATGTTTCTTAATATGATATGCTCTTGACAAATATTTTGTTTGTTTTATGAAGTGTTTCATTTGCTTGGTTGACATGCGTTTCATCTTCAGAAAGAATGAATTACTGCAAATTACAAGAAAGACAAACAAAAAAAAAAAAAAAAAAAAAAAAATGTGATAAAGGATAACAAGTTTATCTTTGATGATTTTATTTAATTTGAAACTTAAATGTTGAATATAAAGAATGTTGACGTTATTTCCTGAACTCAGTTAAAACCAGATGGTGATCCGATAATACAGTACCTTGACGCTGTCCAAAAAGCAGATCATTGGAGGGTGTCTGCAGCATCTAACAAACCATCACAAGTGCTACGCCCGCGTACCTTCCAGCACACACGCACAGGAAACTCAAACGACGGCCAGCAAAATTTGTGTTCAAAGGTTAGTAGCATGAACCATATAGTCATGGTCATTAAGATCGTACAACGGTGTAATAATACTATTGTGATTGTCGACTGGTAAAAAATGATGTAAGAATCAAAAATATGAACTCACAAAAGAAGTAAACATGCATGATAGCTTTAAAAATATTTAGTAATAACACAGCTGATGGTTAAAAACAAGTAGGTAGTAAACCAGTGTGGTGGGTTTCAAGGAGTAACCATGATGAGTACCAAACTTGGTCCTCCACTAGAGATAGTAAAATCTGATTATTTATACAATACTCTGCCAAAGTGGTGTCCTAGTATGCGACTTTCGTGACGTAATTAAAACAATGTGCATTATAAACAAGGTTAATTCTGACAATGGTTGGAAGGGTTGTGGGTGGGTGAATAAACATTGTATATAGTCGCATTGTTATTATGTCATGTAAGCAGATTAATTGCACATGTAAACTAAAGCCAAAGATAACATGGCAAATGAGCTATTGTATTATTAGATGCCCTGAAACGATACCCACGATGAGAATGGAATGCGGCCATAGAAGATTGTCATCGTCAGAGAGGGAGTAGGTGATGACCAACTTGGCCTGCTGTCCATGAGCATGAGGGGCCAACTGTGGTGGCACAATCAAGTGAAATGTGCTGGAGAGGGACTTACAAGTAAGCATCCACATGATTTCGCTAGAAGACAGTATAAACAAAAACTGCACAAACAGTAGATGTACATACACTCAATTTTGAATTTTCTTTTGGCCAAAATGTTGGTTTGCCAATTGTAGCTATAGTGCAATAACTATATGAACGTGTGCTCAATAGTATTTTTAAACTTAGATAAGTGGTTATACTGACAATCATAATATAGATGTGTAGAGTTATAACACCATCAAATTCTTTTTATTAAATGTGTGTTTCACACACACACAACTGGTCGGCTTGGAGGAACATTTAGTTACAGAAATGGTCTCTATATGAGGGAATTGGGAGGTATTTAGTTTAATACGAAGTTAGGAATTGGCTTTACAGTGATATACTTATTAGATAGACATTTCTGTTAGGGATACTGGGAAGAAAGAGGCTGAAGGCCCAGTTCAAATAGTACATTTAAAGAAAATTAAGCTTATAGCTCGCTCACAGTAGATAATACCTATGTCGACGATATTCTATTATGAATTAAACCACATGGACATTTCGACTGTGGCAGTAGCGCGCATGGCAGCGATGATAGAGTTCTAAACTTCTAGCAGTATGTATCCGTACAATCAGATGTGCCCAAAAACGGAAGAACGGATTTGATTTTGATGAATTTTGAACCCGCTTTTTTTGTAGTGTGAAGATCGCATGTTTGTGGTAGGTATGAATAAAGTAACCAATAGATTTCATTGCAAAGGCAGGAAGAACGATTCACGCAAACCCAGTCCCTGGAACCTAATCGACACTGAAGTGACAAAACCTGAGGTGTAAGGAATTATCGATTAATGTTTCAAAAATTGAAAGAAAATCTTGGCTTCAAGTCATAATTGGGGAATATGCATTGGAAGATGGGTAGGCGAAAATTAAGTTGTGAATAGAGTAAGAAAAAATTGTATTTAAATGTATAAAGAAGACAAGTTTTTAGCCCGAATGGCATTCGCCGAAACAGACTTTCATCTGGACTGAACGATATCTATTGAATGGTGGGGCGTCAAGATTTCTCAGTACATGCTTTTTGTTAGTTATTTTGTAATGTTTATAGCCCAGCAAGCTTTTAATGGTTATGTGTGGCGCTTGAAGGAGTGTGATTTTTGCTGGCAGTTCTAAGTTTCCCAACTTGACTTTTTGCTTCTCTGGATGACAGTACTGTATGGTTCTTTTTTAGGCTATTGATTTGTCTTCCCCTGGGACCCATCTGGACGGCAGGGTAATTGAGAAACCAATCACATTTCTAACTCATCCTTTGACACCGCCCGCTTAAAACCTGTTCACATGCTAGCTGACGGTTTAAATTGGACACTCGTTGTACTACATCTGGCCTGGTATGTTTATTTACACGCGGAGTTTAAACCAACGGATCCGGAGCTTATCACCTCACAAGAACATACACAATATTGTTTTCCAGACGCTAGTCTTTGAATTGTACTGTACAAACTGAAATTTTGAAGATTTGAGGTCTAGGATTATGTAAGTGCAAATTGAATTAGCTCACTTTACAGTGAAATTAATTGTGTGTGTACAGGTTGATCTTTGCCGTAACTTGGCGATAATATTGCCCATGCTAATTTTTTCATTCAGTAATTTAGTTAAAAAACCATATAAGGTTTGAATGAAATAACAGCTGATAAAAATTCTTCTCAAATTGGCTTCAGAGTTATGTATAAACAATTAATTTACAACACAGAAATTTTAATACATGTATAATTGTTGTTTTTTATGCCTTAATTAGTATATTTAACAATGTAAACATACCTGCAGAAGTCAAGTTAATAATTTACTAACAACCATGGGTAACAAATGGGTAATGTGAAATTGTAGAACGACACACTTTTGGCTTCATGGTCTGACCGTATGTACTCATTTCCCGTACACGTATTTATGTAAAGAAATAGGTTTGAGGTAAATACTGCCGCCAAAAATACTATTTTCAGCACCTACTATATTTTACATGGAAAATTAAAACCTATGCAGTGAAGACACTGTTAATTTTCAAACATTGGTAAATGTTGGTGAAGAATAACATATTATAAAGCTCTCAACATGATGCGTGAGTAATGAAAAAGACGGCACAATATAACTTTAAAATACCATATCTTAAGTTTAAAGTATTATTGTGTAGAGAATGTCCCGATAAGACATCACAATTATTTTCCTAGTGCAGGGAACCATCCGAAGTACCTGCCCCTTGCCAGTATGCCCCCACAAACTGGACTGTTCCTAGTCGTCTCCAGTCCGAGTCCGCAAAGCAGCCATCCATTTGACCTCGCTTGAACTCGCCGTGGAATTCGTGGTAAATAACGACCAATGGCATCATGAACAGTCCACTTCCTGAATCAGTTCTTAATTAGATGAACAGTATTTGTGAGGAACACCATGACGTCAAATGAGAGAGAAGGGGCAGAACACTGAGAATCTTTGGGTGGCTTTTTTTAACCATGAGTATGGAAAAATGACGTTGTGGTGTAAAACACCGGATCCATACAAGGAAGGTGTAAGCAAGTTTATTTGTCCAAATGGGTTATTGACGAGTTTTTTATCATATTTGATTACATAGTACGGAAAAAATAAGTAAATCCAGCAAATCATATTTTTAGCTCACCTGGTCCCGAAGACAGAGGTAGGCTTTATGCCATAACCGTGGCGTCCGGCGTCCGTCTGCCGTCCGTCCGTCGGCCCGTAACAGGACGTGTCCGAGCCGACTGCCACCGTCAACAATTCGACTTCAACTCCAGAAATCCGCTTGGTACGGAATTTCAACAAAATTTTGACTGGTAAGCATCCTTATGGCTACTAACTAAATATTGTACAATGTGATGGGGCTGACCTCCCAGGGGCCTGAGGCGGGGGCCAAAAGGGGTCAATAGTGGGCTATTTCCATATAAACGACTTTTCATCTCTGAAACCAAGCATCGGGATAAAGCATCCAAAATGCAATGGTAGCATCCTTATAGGTGGGGATCAAAATTGTACCAAAATGATGGGGCTGACCCCCCGGGGCCTGAGGGGCGGGGTAGCAAATGTCAGTTATTTCTATAGTATCTACATAACCATGTCAGTTATTTACTGTTGTATCTATAACAGGTCAGTCTATTTACTGTAGCATCTATAACCAATGTCATTTATTTACTGTTATGCATCTATAACCATGTCAGTTATTTACTGTAGCATCTAACCATGTCAGTTATTTACTGTAGCATCTAACCATGTCAGTTATTTACTGTAGCATCAATAACCATGTCAGTTATTTACTGTAGCATACTAACTAATGTCAGTTATTTACTGTACAGTCTATAAACCATGTTGGTATATTTACTGTAGCATCTAAAACCATGTCAGTTATTTACTGTAGCATCTTAACCATGTCAGTTATTTACTGTTAGCATCTATAACCATGTCAGTTATTTACTTGTCGCATCTATAACCAATTCAGAATATTTTACTGTAGTATCTCATAACCAATTGCTGTAGTATCCTATAAAATGTAGTTATTTACTTGTAGCATCTCTAACCGATGTCCCCGTTATTTACTGTAGCATCTATCCGTATATCCATGTCAGTTATTAACCATGTAGCTATCAATAAACCATGCAGTTAATTACTGTAGCATCTATACCATGTCAGTTATTTACTGTAGTATCTATAACCATGTCAGTTATTTACTGTAGCATCTAACCATGTCAGTTATTTACTGTAGCATCTATAACCATGTCAGTTATTTATTGTATCTATAACATGTCAGTATCTATGTACCATTCTATAACATGTCAGTTATTTACTGTAACCATTGTCAGTTATTTACATCTATAAACCATGTCAGTATATTTACTGTTGCATCTATAACCATGTCAGTTATTTTACTGTAGTATCTATAACCATGTCAGTTATTTACTGTAGCATCTATAACCATGTCAGTTATTTACTGTAGAATCTAACCATGTCAGTTATTAACTGTAACATCTATAACCATGTCAGTTAATTTACTGTAGCATCAGTAGTCATTTAACCATGTCAGTTATTTACTGTAGTATCTATTACCATGTCAGTTATTTACTGTAGTATCTATTACCATGTCAGTTATTTACTGTAGCATCTATAACCATGTCAGTTATTTACTGTAGCATCTATAACCATGTCAGTTATTTACTGTAGCATCTATAACCATGTCAGTTATTTACTGTAGCATCTAACCATGTCAGTTATTTACTGTAGTATCTATACCATGTCAGTTATTTACTGTAGCATCTATAACCATGTCAGTTATTTACTGTAGCATCTATAACCATGTCAGTTATTTACTGTAGCATCTATAACCATGTCAGTTATTTACTGTAGCATCTAACCATGTCAGTTATTTACTGTAGCATCTATAACCATGTCAGTTATTTACTGTAGCATCTATAACCATGTCAGTTATTTACTGTAGCATCTATAACCATGTCAGTTATTTACTGTAGCATCTAACCATGTCAGTTATTTACTGTAGCATCTAACCATGTCAGTTATTTACTGTAGCATCTAAACCATGTCAGTTATATATTTAGTATCTAGCATGTCAAGTATATTTACTGTCGTATATATAACCATGTCAGTTATTTTACTGTAGTATCTAAACCATGTCAGTTATTTACTGTTTATTGAATTCCCTTAGATATCTATGTAGGCATTAACATGTCAGATTATTACTGTGTATAAAACCGTGTCAGTTATTTACAGTACATCTAAAAGCCATGTCCTTTATTTATACTGTACCATCTATAACATGTCAGTTATTTACTGTATCATCTATAACCATGTCAGTTATTTACCGCATCTAACCATGTCATTTATTTACTGTAGCATCTATAACCATGTCAGTTATTTTACTTTAGTTAACCATGTTCAGTTATTTACTGTAGCATCTATAACCATGTCAGTTAATTACTGTAGCATCTAACCATGTCAGATATCATATTACAGTGTAATCATCTATACCATGTCAGTTATTTATAACTGTGAGTATCTTTATGTAGATAACCAATTCAGTTATTATACTGTAGCATCTATAACCATGTACAGTTATTTACTGTAGCATTCTATAACCAATGTCAGTTATTTACTGTAGCATCTATAACATGTCAGTTATTTACTGATATCATCTAAACCATGTCAGATCATTTACTGTAGCATCTATAAACATGTCCAGTTATTTACTGTAGCTATCTATAACCGGTGTCCGTAGTTATTTAATAACTGTAGCAACTAATAACCATGTCAGTTATTTACTGTAGCATCTATAACCATGTCCAGTTATTTACTGTAGCATAGCATCTAACCAAGTCAGTTATTTAACTGTCTAGCATCTATAACCATGTCATTTAATATTTACTGTAACCTTTCCGCATCTATAACCATGTCAGTTATTTACTGTAGTATCTATAACCATGTCAGTTATTAACTGTAAACTATATACCATGTAGTAATATACTGTCAGTATAAACCATGTCAGTTAATATATCTATAGTTAATTTACTGTAGCATCCAACCATGTCAGTTATTTACTGTATCCTAATTTAAACCGATGTCAGATATATTACTGTATCATCTATAACCATGTTCAGTTATTTACTGTAAGCATCTATAACCATGTCAGTTATTTACTATAGCATCTATAAACCATGACAGTTATTTACTGTAGCAATCTTAAACCATGTCAGTTATTTACTGTAGTATCTAAAACCATGTCAGTTATTTACTGTAGACATCTATAACCATGTACAGTTATTTACATGTAGCTATTCTAAAACCATTGTCAGTTATTTACTGTAGCATCTATTACCATGTCAGTTTATTTACTGTTACATCTAGGCATTATATATACCATGTCAGTTTATTTTACTGTAGCCTCTATAACCATGTCAGTTATTTACTGTAGCATCTTCACTATAACTAACCTTAATGACATTTATTTAACTTTAGCATCTATAACCACATGTCAGTTATTTACTGAAGCATTATAACCATGTCATGTTATTTACTATAGCATCTAAAACATGTCAGTTATTTACTGTAGCATCTATAACCATGTCAGTTATTTACTGTAGCATATATTACCATGTCAGTTATTTTACGGTACATCTAAACCGTGTCAAGTTATTTACTATAGCATCTAATACCAACCACAATAGTCTAGTAGCATTATAACCATGTCAGTTTTTACTGTATCATCTATAACCATGTCAGTTATTTACATCTATAACCATGTCAGTTATTTACTGTAGGCAGCTATAACACATGTCAGTATTTTACTATAGTATCTAAACATGTCAGTTATTTACTGTAGCATCTATAACCATGTCAGTTATTTTACTGTAGCGTCTATAACCATATTCAAGTTTATTGACTTGTAGCATCTAACCATGTCAGTTATTTACTGTAGCATCTAACCATGTCAGTTATTTACTGTAGCATCTATAACCATGTCAGTTATTTACTGTAGCATTTAACCATGTCAGTTATTTACTGTATCATCTATAACCATGTCAGTTATTTACTGTAGCATCTATAACCATGTCAGTTATTTACTGTAGCATCTATAACCATGTCAGTTATTTACTGTAGCATCTATAACCATGTCAGTTATTTACTGTAGTATCTATAACCATGTCAGTTATTTACTGTAGCATCTATAACCATGTCAGTTATTTACTGTAGCATCTATAACCATGTCAGTTATTTACTGTAGCATCTAACCATGTCAGTTATTTACTGTAGCATCTAACCATGTCAGTTATTTACTGTAGCATCTATAACCATGTCAGTTATTTACTGTAGCATCTATAACCATGTCAGTTATTTACTGTAGCATCTATAACCATGTCAGTTATTTACTGTAGTATCTATTACCATGTCAGTTATTTACTGTAGCATCTATAACCATGTCAGTTATTTACTGTAGCATCTAACCATGTCAGTTATATTTACTGTAGCATCTATAACCATGTCAGTTATTTACTGTATCATCTATAACCATGTCAGATTATTTACTGTAGCATCTATAACCATGTCAGTTATTTACTGTAGCATCTATAACCATGTCAGATATTTACTGTAGCATCTTATCTATTTACGGCTAGGCATCTATACCCATGTCAGTTATTTTACTGTAGCATCTAACCATGTCAGTTATTTACTGTAGCATCTATAACCATGTCAGTTATTTACTGTAGCATATAACCATGTCAGTTATTTACTGTAGCATCTAACCATGTCAGTTATTTACTGTAGCATCTAATACCCATGTCAGTTATTTACTGTAGCATCTATAACCATGTCAGTTATTTACTGTAGCATCTATAACCATGTCAGATATTTACTGTAGCGTATCTATAACCATGTCAGTTATTTACTGTAGCATCTATAACCATGTCAGTTATTTACTGTAGCATCTATAACCATGTCAGTTATTTACTATAGCATCTAACCATGTCAGTTATTTACTGTAGCATCTAACCATGTCAGTTATTTACTGTAGCATCTCTAACCATGTCAGTTATTTACTGTAGCATCTATAACCATGTCAGTTAAATTACCGTAGCATCTATAACCATGTCAGTTATTTACTGTAGCATCTATAACCATGTCAGTTATTTACTGTAGCATCTAACCATGTCAGTTATTTACTGTAGCATCTATAACCATGTACAGTTATTTACTGTAGCATCTATAACCATGTCAGTTATTTACTGTAGCATCTATAACCATGTCAGTTATTTACTATAGCATCTATAACCATGTCAGTTATTTACTGTAGCAATCTAAAACCATGTCAGTTATTTACTGTCTCAGCATCTATAACCATGTCAGTTATTTACTGTATCATCTATAACCATGTCAGTTATTTACTGTAGCATCTATAACCATGTCAGTTATTTACTGTAGCATCTATAACCATGTCAGTTATTTACTGTAGCATCTAACCATGTCAGTTATTTACTGTAGCAACTCATGTCAGTTTATTTACTGTAGCATCTATAAGTAATCCATGTCAGTTATATTTACTGTAGTATCTATAACCATGTCAGTTATTTTACTGTAGTATCTATAACCATGTCAGTTATTTACTGTAGTATCTATAACCATGTCAGTTATTTACTGTAGCATCTATAACCATGTCAGTTATTTACTGTAGCATCAAAACCATGTCCGTTATTTACTGTACGCATCTATATAACCATGTCAGTTATTTACTGTAGTCATCTATAAACCCATGACCATGTTTATCTACCATGTCAGTTATTTACTGTAGCATCTATGTAACCATGTCAGTTATTTACTGTAGCATCTATAACCATGTCAGTTATTTACTGTAGCTATCTATTTCCTTTACCATGTCAGTTATTTACTGTAGCATCTATAACCATGTCAGTTATTTACTGTAACTATAAGCCATGTTTCAGTTATTTACTTTAAAGTATACTCAAACCATGTCAGTTATTTACTGTAGTATCTATAACCAATGTCAGTTATTTACTGTAGCATCTATAACCATGTCAGTTATTTACTGTAGCATCTATAACCATGTCAGTTATTTACTGTAGCATCTATAACCATGTCAGTTATTTACTGTAGCATCTATAACCATGTCAGTTATTTACTGTAGCATCTAACCATGTCAGTTATTTACTGTAGCATCTATAACCATGTCAGTTATTTACTGTAGCATCTATAACCATGTCAGTTATTTACTGTAGCATCTATAACCATGTCAGTTATTTACTGTAGCATCTATAACCATGTCAGTTATTTACTGTAGCATCTATAACCATGTCAGTTATTTACTGTAGCATCTATAACCATGTCAGTTATTTACTGTAGCATCTATAACCATGTCAGTTATTTACTGTAGCATCTAACCATGTCAGTTATTTACTGTAGCATCTATAAACCATGTCAGTTAATTTACTGAAGCATCTATAACCATGTCAGTTATTTACCATCCTTATAACCATGCTCTGTATTTACATCTATAACCATGTCAGTTATTTACTGTAGCATCTATAACCATGTCAGTTATTTACTGTAGCATCTATAACCATGTCAGTTATTTACTGTAGCATCTATAACCATGTCAGTTATTTACTGTAGCATCTATAACCATGTCAGTTATTTACTGTAGCATCTAACCATGTCAGTTATTTACTGTAGCATCTATAACCATGTCAGTTATTTACTGTAGTATCTATACCATGTCAGTTATTTACTGTAGCATCTATAACCATGTCAGTTATTTACTGTAGCATCTATAACCATGTCAGTTATTTACTGTAGCATCTATAACCATGTCAGTTAATTTACTGTAGCATCTATAACCATGTCAGTTATTTACTGTAGCATCTATAACCATGTCAGTTATTTACTGTCATATCTAACCATGTCAGTTATTTACTGTAGCATCTAACCATGTCAGTTATTTACTGTAGCATCTATAACCATGTCAGTTATTTACTGTAGTATCTATAACCATGTCAGTTATTTACTGTAGCATCTAAACCATGTCAGTTATTTACTGTAGCATCTATAACCATGTCAGTTATTTACTGTAGCATCTAACCATGTCAGTTATTTACTGTAGCATCTATAAACCATGTCAGTTATTTACTGTAGCATCTAAACCATGTCAGTTATTTACTGTAGCATCTATAACCATGTCAGTTATTTACTGTAGCATCTATAACCATGTCAGTTATTTACTGTAGCATCTATAACCATGTCAGTTATTTACTGTAGCATCTAACCATGTCAGTTATTTACTGTAGCATCTATAACCATGTCAGTTATTTACTGTAGCATCTATAACCATGTCAGTTATTTACTGTAGCATCTATAACCATGTCAGTTATTTTACTGTAGCATCTATAACCATGTCAGTTATTTACTGTAGCATCTATAACCATGTCAGTTATTTACTGTAGCATCTATAACCATGTCAGTTATTTACTGTAGTATCTATAACCATGTCAGTTATTTACTGTAGCATCTAAACCATGTCAGTTATTTACTGTAGCATCTATTTATAGCATCTAACCATGTCAGTTATTTACTGTAGCATCTATAACCATGTCAGTTATTTACTGTAGCATCTATAACCATGTCAGTTATTTACTGTAGCATCTATAACCATGTCAGTTATTTACTGTAGCATCTATAACCATGTCAGTTAATTTACTGTAGCATCTATAACCATGTCAGTTATTTACTGTAGCATCTATAACCATGTCAGTTATTTACTGTAGCATCTATACCATGTCAGTTATTTACTGTAGCATCTATAACCATGTCAGTTATTTACTGTAGCATCTATAACCATGTCAGTTATTACTGTAGATCTATACTGTCAGTTATTTACTGTAGCATCTAAACCATGTCAGTTATTTACTGTAGCATCTAACCATGTCAGTTATTTACTGTAGCATCTATAACCATGTCAGTTATTTACTGTAGCATCTATAACCATGTCAGTTATTTACTGTAGCATCTAACCATGTCAGTTATTTACTGTAGCATCTAACCATGTCAGTTATTTACTGTAGCATCTATAACCATGTCAGTTATTTACTGTAGCATCTATAACCATGTCAGTTATTTACTGTAGCATCTATAACCATGTCAGTTATTTACTGTAGCATCTATAACCATGTCAGTTATTTACTGTAGCATCTATAACCATGTCAGTTATTTACTGTAGCATCTATAACCATGTCAGTTATTTACTGTAGCATCTATAACCATGTCAGTTATTTACTGTAGCATCTATAACCATGTCAGTTATTTACTGTAGTATCTATAACCATGTCAGTTATTTACTGTAGCATCTATAACCATGTCAGTTATTTACTATAGCATCTATAACCATGTCAGTTATTTACTGTAGCATCTAACCATGTCAGTTATTTACTGTAGCATCTAACCATGTCAGTTATTTACTGTAGCATCTAACCATGTCAGTTATTTACTGTAGCATCTATACCATGTCAGTTATTTACTGTAGCATCTATAACCATGTCAGTTATTTACTGTAGCATCTATAACCATGTCAGTTATTTACTGTAGCATCTATAACCATGTCAGTTATTTACTGTAGCATCTATAACCATGTCAGTTATTTACTGTAGCATCTATAACCATGTCAGTTATTTACTGTAGCATCTATAACCATGTCAGTTATTTACTGTAGCATCTATAACCATGTCAGTTATTTACTGTAGCATCTAACCATGTCAGTTATTTACTGTAGCATCTATAACCATGTCAGTTATTTACTGTAGCATCTATAACCATGTCAGTTATTTACTGTAGTATCTAACCATGTCAGTTAATTTACTGTAGCATCTAACCATGTCAGTTATTTACTGTAGCATCTATAACCATGTCAGTTATTTACTGTAGCATCTAACCATGTCAGTTATTTACTGTAGCATCTAACCATGTCAGTTATTTACTGTAGTATCTATAACCATGTCAGTTATTTACTGTAGCATCTATAACCATGTCAGTTATTTACTGTAGCATCTATAACCATGTCAGTTATTTACTGTAGCATCTATAACCATGTCAGTTATTTACTGTAGCATCTAACCATGTCACGTTATTTACTGTAGCATCTATCTCAAACATGTCAGTTATTTACTGTAGCATCTATAACCATGTCAGTTATTTACTGTAGCATCTATAAACATGTCAGTTATTTACTGTAGCATCTATAACCATGTCAGTTATTTACTGTAGCATCTATAACCATGTCAGTTATTTACTGTAGCATCTAACCATGTCAGTTATTTACTGTAGCATCTAACATGTCATGTCAGCTGTTTCATGTGTGTATACCTGTGATCATAACCATGTCCTTATGGTTTACGTACATGTGAAAGGCTCTTAAATTTATTGCACGAATGTTTATACTGGTAACTGGGTTAAATTGTCGTTTTTACATTTTTATGATTATAATCTATATAGAATCTGTCACTGTTATATAAGTTATCTTATAATTATTCTTTTACTCGTCCGTACTTTTAATAATATAACGAAGGAAAATGCACGAAATTATGGACCAATGCTGGTTCATAGCGTGACATATGACTGTAGGCACTGTTGATTCAACATCGGATAGTTCTAGCGAAATTAACAAGATCGTTAGAGACACGGTATTTACTTAGAAAGATCAAAGAAATTTCGGGGTAAATAATGTTTTACACATTTATTAAACAATTATTGTCCATGACATAGTTTTCACAGGATTGCGTTTAGCTTTATTATTTAGTCAATGTCTGTTATTACCTTTATTTGATAAACCTGATTTACTGTATTATTAAAAGGTCATCTCCTCGATACTCCAGGGGTTTCCGATCACTTACGAATTTTCAAGGTACCCCTAGACTCTCACAGTGAAGTGAAGGCAGCTCAGGGGAACAAATAGGAACCAATCACAGGATCCTGCAAAATTTTCTTTGAAGACAACAGAGAGAGCGACTTCTACTTCAAAGCCACAGTCAACCAACAGTATACCGTTATACGGCTTTTTTGATGTACATCAAAAATGACCTATTATACTTTTGTTTTTTTTACTATTTCATTAGAATTGAAAGTTAAGTATTAATTAAAAATTTATATAATAAAAATGTACATAAAAAGTAGATAAAAGTTTTTTTATTTTCAGTGATCGGAACCCCTTAGGAGTATCGAGGTAATGTGGGTTGGTAGATTGACGAAACCTATTAGATTACGGAGAATCATTTATAAATGGAGTTTGATATATGAAAACTCAAACCAAAATAGACTTCTAAACTTATACTTTTTAGAAATTCGAAAAAAATTAGATTGATTAACCTGTGTAATTTATTAATTGGTAATAGATTAGAAATATCCAACTTTGTATATATTAAGCTCGGGTTTTCCCCTGTACTATTAAATATCAACCTCCCCGATAGGACATTCATAATTTTCAAAATCGAGGCTTTGCATTTCAAAATAAAATGTAAAAAAAAATTGAATTTAAAATAAAGAACATTTGCCTATAACTGAACGAAAAAAAACAAATGTCTTTTGTTCGTTTTTTGTACTTTTATGAAAGTTTATTTTGAATTTCCCTTGCATTGACCAAGTGCACTTATAAAACATTCGTTTTAAAAACTAACAACGACGAAGCCAATTTTGATGATATTTCATGCAGCTAATTATTACAGACTTCCAATTTAAAAAATAAGGCAAAGCTTCATTAGAAATTAATTACAGCTACATATAAAAATGTAAATATAGTTAGGATTATTTTAATGGTATAATATCAGATTTAGATTGAGATTAAAGAGGTAAAATGTAAATGGAAGCCATCCTGATTACTCCATATGGGTTTTTCCCAGTCACTTACGATCTCATAAACACCCCTGGACTATCTCATAGTGAATTGAAGGCAGCTCAGCTGAAAATTTGAGATTTGACCAATCACAACCAGTATCAGATCTAAATTTCCTTTGAAGAATACAGAGAGAGCGACTCCCAACTTCAAAACCACATAGTCAACCATAATAAGTGTATACCGTTATTTTACGGCTCTTTTGATTGTACATCAAATTTTAAATTACCTGTTCAGTTTTTGTTGCCTCACAGTTTTACGATATCGAGATAGTCCAGGGGTTTACATGTAGAGATCGTAAGTGATAAAACAAAGATTTCCTGAGTATCGAGGATGTCATGGAAGCAAACAACTTTAATAAAATACATTTTTTGATGTACATAAAAGGAAAATTTTCCTGGTCTGCTATAATTTTTATACGATGAATACTTTAACAAAATTTCGAAACCCATACAAAAAAGCAAACCTTTTCCGGTGCGTCATTTCATTATATAAAAGAGAATAAAATACTATCACTGCTTCAAAAAACCACAGGATTTTGATCAAAACTTTTAGTAGTATATCTGGTATTTTTTTTATATATGTTATACTATATATATATTGACAGTAACAAGTCAAACATATCTATTGACAAACGCATTTACTCCTGTGCATATTACACGAGTGTGACGTACTGTGAGCAACAGATTACAGTCTGTGTTGTGACAACACGATGGATTCGTGCTCGATGCGTATCTATTTGAAAACATTGCATTCTCAAATATTCATTGCGCCTTTTATATTTGAATTTATCTTTTTTACGTACATATACAGTTTTTTGTATTCCTAAGCTGAAGTTTTTTTACTGTAAATGTGATAAAAATGGCAAGTTTTCGGCACAAAGGATGACGGTGCATTGTTGCAGCAGGCTGCAGTGGTATCAGGACATCTCGCACTTGGAGACCTCGGTACTGTGGGGTTTTTTTCACCTCGACATTTTCCCGATATCTCGGCACTTTCTTTGTCGGTATAATGATATAAAGATACATCATTGGCCTAATCTTTAATGCCTCAACTATAAATCCTTGTTATATGAAATACTGCAGTAGATTCTACCCCTTTTATAATTTACAGAATACGAACATAAATTGTAAAAATTAAGATTGATTATAATTTTCCGACACTTGTTTATTACATGTTTTACAAGAATAGTTCTCTTTTCTTTTAAAACTCTAACCAACGACGAAGATCTAAATCTTATGTCAAAACACACGTGTTCCATGGTACAATAATAATTTACATTGTAGTTCAGACTTCCAAATGTGTCAATTTACGATATATTTATACATATAAATATTCATTAACAACCTTAATGCATGTTATCATTTTTCTTTCAAGTCGGTTAATTATAAGCTCTGCAGTTATCTTTCATATCATACAATAATTAGTTTACGGCAAATTAAATCCTTAAAAGTATTTCTGTCAAAGTGATTAATGGTAAAAGATACATGGAATGTAAATTATGCTGTCGACAGACTTTTGAAGCGTGTAGTAACTTACAAAATATCGACTTAATCCCGATCTTAAGTACTAGTTAAGGATTATTCTTCTGAAGTCCCGTTGAAATATGTTTCGACAAAGATCAAAGAATTTATGAGATTTTTCAAACATTTTTAAAGTCAATATCTGTAGTAAGTTGCCAGTATGCAAATTTTGTCAAAAAAAAAATTACATTTCTATTTTCAGTAGATTTTTTTATACAGGGATTTTAAGAAATGGCCCATTTGGCGGCCATTTTGAAATTGTGTCTTTTTCCTCTTTGATAGAGCCATATTGTTAAAATATTTTTTTGACTGAAATTTTTTTACTTAAATCATCAAATACCACCAGCATTTTTTAGCTGTAAATCGAGCTAATTTTTGCTGTTAATCTTTTGACTAGTTTAAGTTCGTGGTTATTAAAATTTGAGCATTATTGCGTGAAGGGCTACGCTTTTGTCAAATTTTGCATTTAATGTAGGTTTATTTTGACACTTTTTGTGCATTTACTCTTAAATGCTGAAAAAATAACACAATTCAAATGGGCATGGTCCCCCATTTTTCTGCCTAATTTAGAAAGAACAACCCATTCCCTATTGGATTGCAAAATATTAACAAAAGTTTAATACCACAACTGTTTCTATAAAGGGTTTAATTTTTCATAAATGGCTGAAGGGGTCTTTCTCATTTTCACATGTAGGTTCCCCTAAAATTAGGGGTAGTGCATATTGCATGTTGTTATTCTGAGAAAAAAATGGCCGATGGCGTCCATCTTGGATCACAACTTGAAAGTAAATGTTTTTAAGAAAGAAGACTACTAGGAAAATGAAATCTTACAAACATCAAACATATCAAAAACACCTCATTAGGAAATTTATGGTCTTAAATCTCTATCTTATATGTTCAAAACGGCAAAAATTCCCATAAAATCCAATAATTTTGTCAACTAGGTGTCTTTGAGTGGACGAAAGCCAAAAACAAACACAACCGGACACATGCTTTTTGCTTCCATTTTCCTTTTATTGGTATGAACTCCTGTTTTCCAAAAATCTATATGATAAAAAAAGTTTAATACAAGAAAATATTGACTTTTCAGAGGGTACAACTTAATCCCTATCTAAGTACTATTCATCGGTAAGAACGAATTAAATATGCTTGCATATTCTCTTGATATTCAGCATTTTTGAAGATGACCAGCTTACGCAAGTGGAATTTTTTTCTCTCATCAAAAGACAAGAGCAAGACGGACTTTAACGCACTAGAATTTCAAACAGATAACTTGCTTTTCTAGCATCAGTAACACACCATAGAAAAGATTTTTGAGCTTCTAATTTTACTTCAAGATAAAGCGATAGAGTACAAAAAAAAATTTGCATCCCCCCGAAAAACCTCTCCTGTGGCACTATGTCCTTTATGCCAATGAAGTACTTAATACGTCATGCAAACCATATCAAATTAATTTAACATCAGTTTGTGTTTCAATTCAAGATCCCTTTATAATACATACCGCGAATTAAACACCAATTCACCAGTTCAAATCGAGTGAAGGTATGGTGTTATAATACTTCTGTCGGCGGTGGAGAGCATCTCTGACTAAAATTGGCTGTAATAATTATTATTTCCTGATACATTCCATCAAACTGGGATTATTTGCAAACATAATGATCATCGTAGCGCTATAATGTCGATAACAACCTGATCATTTCAGACACGGAACACATGCATTTTTAGTGTAACAATTCATTTATGTACAGTAAGTATCATTCATATGAAGGTTTTTTGTATATGTTATTTTTTTGCGGCAGATCGCCCGATATCTCCCTAGAGGCCCGCCGCCCCGGCCATAGCAATGCGGCTACAAAGCCACGATGTTCAACTGTTGTCCAGTCCATTTAATAATTTAACCTAACTGATTTACGCGAACGAGGCGGTAGATCCATGTGGTTACTGGAAACATTTATTTCTGCAAAACGCAAAAGCCGCAGCAAATATAACGAAATAGGTCTCGTGCTATAAAGAAATCTACCAGTTTAATGTAGCAAGAAAAACATGTAATTATTACGTTCCGGTACTTGTATTTTTGCATAACCAGAACAAAATACCTACCACTGTAAAATCTACTAAATTTGATGTTTTTACGCCGTAAACACCCTATGAACGGAGTATATAGAGAACAACTGCGAACTTTAATTTGATTGCTGTCAAATACTTGCGATATCTGGAAATTAAAGCTAACAGATAGTGGTCAATGACGTGATGGCACGTTCATGTCATCTACAGTAACAACCTATACAAATGTTCATAGCTTCCGTAGAACAATATAATGCAGAAAGAACGTGGTGAACTTTCTTGTCCATATATGTTACTTAGTGGTTTAAAAAAAACTGAAAAAAAAGTTAACTAGTATTGGGCCAGTAATGACATTGTCGAAAATCAATTCCTTTTAACGTGTTTCCAGAATTGCAATAAAATTTTAAAATCAGATTTCCTGGTATATGTATAAATTTTTTGTTACAATAAAGTTCCATGCACTTTTGCACATCATTTCTTTATGTTGATTGCGTCGCACACAGTATTCGTTATTTAAGCCAAAATTTAATCAAATACCCGTATGATCGAAGATAAAAATTTGCAGATTCCACTAAATAATGTATGATTTTTCCAGGTAGTGCTCTAATCAATCTATATTCTTACATGTTACATGCATTTTTATCGCCAGCCAGCATGATATTGACGTCTAAATCTTTGTTAAGACATCTAACAACAGCACTTACTAGGAAAATTCGTTACGAAAAACGCACGTGAAATTTCGACTGAAAATTAGTCAACAAATCCATTAATATACATGTAATAAAAGATAAGTATCAAATAATATACTATAGACGAAACATTCTTAAACAGTGGTTGCAATATACCGATCCCCTCATCATAAAAAGACAATGCCACTTCGTTCGCGGTACCCCGCCAGGTGGTCGCTCTCTCTGACCTTGTCAAATGTTGACTCAATATGACGGAGTATCCACAATGCTTCGATCAAGGCCAAACCCCCCGTTTCAGGGGGGGGGGGGGGGGGGGGGGGGCGAGTTGCGTTGAAAAACTCGAAGATTTCTGGATCGATTTTCATAATTATTTTTTTGTTTTTGTTGGATTAAAATTTTCTTTGCTGAATATAGGAAGGAACATTTCCGTTACACTACCACTTTAAGGTAGGTCCATACTTTTGAAAAGCGCGCAATTCATATGACGCTATACCGGAAGTTGCGGAGGTTGTTCTTGAATTCCAGAATGGTTTCTCCGATACGCCACGACAATCCCCCTTGGACTATTTTTCAATAGGTGAAAATTGTCTACATATAATATTGAATGTTTAAAATCATTAAATAAATCACAATAAAAGCAGGGAAGTGAAAATGATATGCTATCTCTGAGGTTTTTGCGTTCCCTGTCGTAAATGGGAATGGATTTTCAAACACCGGAAGTGCCGTTCGTCACTATAAATGATAAGAGGGGACCCGGCCGGACCGAAATTCCGAAATTCTAAAAAAATCGCCATACGGATTTCCTTTAAACACACAAAATTTGGAGAAAATCATAAAAACAAACAGACATAAACCATATATACTATCACAAAACACATAATATGAATTTAAGGCAAAGCCTCAGAAGAGCGCAGCTACATGTAAATTGTAAACATGGTTAGTATAACCTCAGAACTAGGACTGTTTTTAAACTTGTAGTCCGATTATTGATTTTTTTTAGTAAATGCTATTCTTCAACACTATTGATGAATGTTTTGTGTCTAGTAATATATTGACAGTCGTCATATACAGGTCAAAAAGAAATATTTAACTGGAATAGTACAATTTGCTTTCGATCTTGTTTCTCTCAAAGGCGGAAAACTTGGCAATATGCCATGTTTCAAAAATGCGCGGGAATATGTACCGTCATCTTTGGCAACAAGCTTCCTGACGTCACGGCTGACGGTGCCGTGCGCTTGACAACTCACAATCAGTATATTTATTTTGACCAGTGCATCGTTCAGTTTATCGTTCTTGTCTTTGTGTAATTATCTAAAAACTACTTACAGTAATTTCAAAGTGTATCCTGATGACACGTTTTGTTTTAAGAAAAAGTTTCAAATCTCGTCGTGCTGATTACGAGAATTAAAACATGGCTGCCTGCATGGAGGCGCGAGACTTTTACCGCGGGACACGATTTCAAAGTCCAAGGGGTACTGGAATGTAATGGAATCTATATACACACATGTGTTATGGTTAGTAGAGCCACAGGTGTTCGTTTCTAATATGTAAGTATATGTATAATACTGGGTCAAGGTCTATAACTCGGCCGGCCATATAACACTACCCAATTTCAGAAAAAGTATGATTATTATCCAACCGTTATAGGATATAATAATAGAAATACTCTCAATCGACAGCCAGATAATTTATCTTTAATTTGGTATATGATACAATATATATCATGCCGTATAAATGTCACTAGGTATCCAGAAACATCGGAAAACAGCCAGATTTCAACTGGTCGGACACCGTGGTGTCCTCCGATAAACACGCTAGGGCTCTAATGGGTAGTTCAAAACCCACTGCATGTCAACACTTCAGCTTCATAGGAATTAAAGTTTGGTAAAAAACAAACTTACCGGTATGTTAGTGTTTATCTATGTACCATCCATTTGCGCAATACAGCCTTTTGAAATTTCCGATTGAAAAAATGTGTGTCTCTAGCCGTCATGTTGATATGTGTGTAGTACATTTGTTTCTCGGCGTTGATTGGTCAATTAATTTTCGAGAGCCAATCAACGATGGCAAAAAACCCTGCAAAGTTCTACAAAACAAACATGCTGTTAACCAGGGATTGTACTATATGACATAGGTAATAGGTATACATATCCAGAATTTAAATTGAAAATAGTTATGGCTACCAAAGCCATAAATATTACATAATTTAGGTAGGCAGAGCCTTATTTCTCCAGTTTGAAAACTGGGGCTGAAGGGCCTTTTGAATTGGGATAATATCAATACTCATAACAGTTTTTTTATATTAGGAGTACTTGTCCACATGATATAGATTATCGGGAATCAATCGATGCCCACTGTTCAAATGGACTCATCAAAAATTGGTAAAAATAAATTCCTCAGTCCTGCAAGTATACTAGCTACGAGACTAGTGTTGGAGATCAGTTGCAATTCTATACCCCATGACTACGGAGAACTTGGATGCTCTCGGGGTGTGGTAAGCTGTAAGACATCTGTCATATCCGGCTCACAAAGCAAGAGAACGGAGATCAGGTAACACTCTGCGTATTAACCAGGATCAAGATATTGCCTCATTGGCACCGGACACATAATTGAAATGGACATTCCATGACATTGAAGTGCTATGATACAAAGTCATATAATTAATCATACAAAGCCACATAAAAAACAACGACGTATCATCTAGCTGATATGAAGGCTAGTATTTATTT
The DNA here is from genome assembly GCF_041381155.1 of Argopecten irradians. NCBI lineage: Eukaryota > Metazoa > Mollusca > Bivalvia > Pectinida > Pectinidae > Argopecten > Argopecten irradians. The sequence continues at coordinate 11,716,672 of NC_091148.1, read as the reverse complement.
GATACTATTACAGGAATGGTTGGTCTGTATTGCGCAAGAGTTGTAGACGAAGGGGGGGTTAGTGGGGGTTGGGTACTGTTACCGTGGTTTGGCGGTGGAGTCCAGATGGCCGGGGATATAAATAACTCCTAACACCGTTGATCCTTTGACGTGAGTGCAAGATTACAGGTGATCATAGCCGATCCTGCTGTTTTAAAGATAACAACTTGCAAAGAAAAAACAAAAGTATCAAAACCAGTTCCTGAGTAACGTTTTTAAGTTGATCTTCTATGATGTGTCTCCTCAGGTCAGGTTTGGCGACTAGCAATAGATGTATACAATTTGAATTGCTAAATACTACCTAGGACTGTATAAATAATTCACCTAATTTATAGCTGAGTAAGTGACAAACGTTAGATTCATGGTAGATCTATTAATATATGCCGCATCGATAGATCTCAGAATTTAGATGCCAAGACACATATAATACGTCATGATCGCGCTCAAAATAGAGCACTAAGAGCTCACCAAGAATACTTGCTCGTGGTGTTTTACAGAGAACGATCACATGACTATGACTTTCTTGAGAATAGCTTGTTTATTATGATACTTACAGCGATTTTAAGGAAGTAGTTGGACTTCCATGTTGACTTATCTTCCTTGACCATCTTGACAGTGGTTCAGGGATAGCCGATCTGCTGTTTAAAGATAAGCACTGCAAAGAAAAAAAAAAGTATCAATACCTGTTCTGAAGTAACTTTTTAAGTTGACTTTGGATGTGTCCTACCATCCAGATTTGTTCTTCAGGTCAGGTTGAACATGTAAATTTATTGCTAACTATATAGCTATTTATACCTATACGAAACTAACGGTACACAACATTTTTGAAGATAAAAAGGCTTCCGCTCAAAACCGACTCCTGAAACTTGCAGTGGTTGTTTATAACGATCATTCAAACATATTGAAAGCAGTTTTGATGAGGTATAATTAAGCTAATTAAATTAATTACTGCTCTATTGCTTCGAGCGAAAAGTGGTTGCATAGTGTTCAAATAATCCTTATAGACATTCCCTGCAAGTTTCACGAGTCGGTTTTGAGCGCAAGCATTTTTATCTCCAGAAATGTTGTTTTTTGCTCGTTTTGTATAACTATATATATATCGCTACAATAGCAATACATTTACATGTGTCCGGCCTACAGAAATATGGTTAAATGTTATGTAATGTCACTAATCATGATGACATTTGTTACACAACCAGTAAATGTTTCATTTGTGGTGCGACATGCTGAAAGTGGCGGTAATAGTGCATTAGTCATTGAATCATTCACTGGTTGTAAAACAAACATGTCATTACTAAAATACATAATAAAGTAACCATGTAGCTTTGGAATTAACATTTGTATGGATTGTTCGACGAACTATAATATCATAAATGTTTGCTGCTTCAGGCCAAGAAAACCATAAACTAACAATGATTGGACGTGGTTCACATGCCCATCATGATTGGAACACAAGTATTAGATATTTGCATTAGGCCTATAATTTGTTCATGGCTAAACCGTGATGCATTCCTGAAAACCATCTTTTCAAAATGTTAATTGGAACAACAGTGTTTTAAAAAGAGACGAGTTGAAAATCACCCTTTAGGCTTTGCTCAGTTATGGGACCGATATCCTGCTTTTAGAGAGGTTGGTCTAGAATTTCTGGTGCTCATTTTATGTCGTTATATATGGAATTGACATTTCATAACTCAAGACAAAGTGTAAGCTCCGTTTACTATTCAGATTAATTTGGGCCTACTTTAGCATTAGGCATACACACGTGCGGCAGACAAAATGGCCGCCACAACAGTTGATACAGTTGGGTGTTCATCAAAACCTTAGTAATGTGACAATGAAATTACAATTTAATAAGTATAACTATGAAACTGAAATGTCGAAATTTCATTTCTTTGTCATATTTGCAAATTATTGATAAATAAATATCAAATAAGAGTCGTAAGTCAGCAATCCCCTCGAGCTAAAGAACAACGTGCTCACCCTACGATTATCAGTCGAGAAAGAGACCGATCACGTGGTGCACTGGGTAAATACAACTTCCGGTAAAAACAAACGAAACGAATATTACCGTAAAATACCAAAGTCATGTTATAGTTCAAAGTAGTTGATAAGGAAATTAATTTATTAATCAATAATTGAAACATGATTTAATCGAATGACAATTTCTACATGCTAATTCATTTTACACAATTTATAAAATTTTAGCGTTACAAGGGAAGTAACTCTTACAGTCAAAGGTGAATTACCAGTTTCATCAACATTAATTTGTGAAGGGTTCGCTGTAATAAAGCTACTTACAATTTCAATTATGTAATAATGTAATTAGAACCTATTGGCTATTAAGTTTTGCATCTTTGTGGAGTCAAATCTGTTGCATGAAAATAATAAATCATGCTGAAAAAATAATTCATATTGCACAATGGATGAACACACTGACCCCAATATTTCCATACATATCGTAGAAAGAGCTTTTTTTTTCTTTATGGAACTTTTTGTGCAAATATATGAAGAATTAAATCGTAAAACATGATGAAAAATAGGGTATTTTGATCTTCTAAATTTAGGGACATTTAGGAGTAGAATGTGTTGCTATTAATTTAACATTTTTATAGTAATTGTAAAGTGATTTCTGCAGGTAAGTTTCCATTTAAACATACATAAAAAAATTTAAAAAAAAACCCAGATTTACAGTACAAAATTTCTGTGTTATAACTAACGTTTTATAAACCCTAACATTTGAATGATTCTAACAGCTTGATTCATCGAACTCTACGGTTTTAACAGATTAATGAAGAAAAAATAACATGTCAACATTTTCGCCAAGTTGCGGAATTTACATGTTTAAAAGTCACACGGATGGAAATATCAGTTATATGAATGCTAGGAATTTACTTAATAACATGTTTTAGTATTAAGGTATTCAAAGGGAACAGTCATGATTGATTATTTTGATCAATGCGTATTTTTAGCAAATGGATTTTTTAACATCATGACTTGTTTTATGGAGATTACAATGTGTCTTGAAATTCAATTTGAAAGCAGACAGTTCTTTCTTTCTTTCACTTTCTAATTTGATATAATAAGTGACTTATTTTTACTAATTTTATGGCTGTGGAATTAGCTCAAATGTTTATCATTCGTGTTTTTATTTCAATATCTAACGGATGTCTGCCAAGTTCTCCATACTGTGCCATAACATTTGGAATAGAGGATTTTTAAAAGACGAAGGAAAATTTCAAATGAACTCTTTCATTTACATTCATAGTAATAATAATACTAAATCAAAATACTTTACAGCCATGTTACAAAATTGGTATATTTTTTTTTGTCAATTAAATCTACAATGTAGTTGGTACTGTATTGTAAGGTTGTATAATCTCCCCTTTTCATAAGATATTTTCAAATAATATAATTTAATGATCTCTGAAAGTCATCCACCTTTAATAGGGTTGATAATGAAATTACATGTATTATTATTATTAAACAATATATTTATAGGATGAGATGCTTTCATAATTCAATACATTTAAATTCTTTATTTAACACAATAAAAGACCATTATAATGTTTAAAAATATATTGCTATTGGAAAATATCACGTCAGTGTTTAAACTAGTGCTATTTTGTACGGTTATGTATCAGTTATAAGGTGTATTTGAACATACCTTAGTTAATCAAAAGTGTGTATACATAAGGACTGACAATAGGTATTACTGTTGACTCGTAAATTGTTATGTAGCTTGTCAATTTTGACCAAATATGCGAAAATGTCCTTAATAAATGGTACATATTTCTGTCACCAAATAGCCATGATGTTATGTTTTCTTATGTCTGCAGCAGGTTCATGAAGCGTTGGTTTAACCACAGGTTTACGACGCGCGGAAAAAAATTGTATTTTAGTATTTTCTTTTTGCGCGTCGTAAACCTGTGGTTTAACAGGAATTTACAAAACATACACTTCGAGTCCTCTTCGAACTTTTTATGCAAATGGCCTTTGTAAACTATATGATGCGAATGTGGCATGTAGGAAGGCTGAACATGAACCGAAGAAACATGTTCTTAAAATCATACATTTAACTTTTTTTCTTTAAACCTTCCCCAGCACTCAGATGCCATAATAATTGTGATTAGATGCATTGGTATCAAACTAGAACGCCCCCATAATGATGTATTTTTTCGTGGTATAATTTTTACATTTCAAACTCAAAGAGCATAGTATTGTAAACATAAATGGTAACCAGAATCTGCTATATATTGTTGGATATGATTCTGGACAAACGCTTAAAGTGAACAGTCGGGCAAGGATGGCTAAAGTCAGTAAAAATGGTGTGAATGTATCCAGTATACTTTCTTATGAAATGAAAAAAAAAAAAAAAATCTCTCGTCAAAATCTCGTCTGCGTACGAAGAAATTAATTTAAAGTATGGAAATTCTAAAACGTCCTCCCGGCTCACTATGTCCGTGGTTACATTTCCACGCAGCCTCGCTTTCAATGCTTTCAACTTTTCTTTACTTTAATGGTCAGAACTGGGAAACTAAGCAGAACTTGACCGTCGTATTAATATGTGAGAACTTTTGGAAGGCCAATGAACGCATTTAGACTGGTTTTCTTTGCCCGACTATTCACTTTAAGTGTAAATTACAAAACACTGGTTACAGCAATATAATTCTGGGGGAGAACCTGTATAGGCTTAGCCTGTTGTTTGATCCCTTTTCATATTTTGTATGAAATAAAAGTTGTTGAATATTGAAATCGAACAATACAATTTAGTGCTGGTTTCCTTTTATCTAAGGATTCGTAACGATAAAAAACATGGCTCTAACACAAAGCTAGCCAGCTAAACTTGTCTGTATTATTAGCATTTTTTTATTTTATTTATTTTGCCTAATATATTAGGAAAGTAAAAACGCCTAAACTATAGGCAGGTTTAGCGGGCTACCGCAAAGCCTGTGCACCACAACTCTTTCTTCAAGATCTCGCCATTTGAAGGTGTCTTGCTTGCCCATGTTAGCTCGGAATGCCAATATATGTCAATGTCAAGGTAAACCACATGTAATACATCTACATCTGTAGCAAAGTTAATTACACATCCATGTACATGTACACTGTATCAATATTTTATCTTAATTCGATTATTCATGACTACCTGGTAGGTTGGCACACACGTGGAAGTAGGGGAATTTACACTTATACATATTTCATAAGAAATATCTATATAGACACCGACCTTGAAATCTTGCCTCCCTCTGAAATTTTCGGATCAATTAGTACTAATCAAGTTATTTAAACAGTGCAAATATTTCTTCGTTAACAAATTTTCGGCCTCTTAAAAAACAGTTATGTAAAATCTAGTCCGCTGAACCAACTTATATTATTAGGCTTTTAAAAAAAATTGTTTGCCTAATATTTATAATAGAAAAAAGCTTAATAATATAAACTAAACTGTGAAATCCATCTTGAACTTCTTGATATGAAGAAGTTCAAAATGTATTTTACATAGCTTTTTTTCCCATGTACCTGAAGACGGCCAAGAGTCCGAACATTTGTCAAAAATGAGACATTTGTACTGTTTAAATAATATGTTTTTTTCTTCCTCAAGAGGACAATTCTTTGAAAACTAATTAAGTGGTTCGAAATTTCTCCTGTTTGCGATTATTATTATTCACAGTTGAAGAGTAGCACATGTATAAAGCTACATTCAGATGGAAAATAACAAATACAAATTTAAAAGCGTCACCTAATGATAGAACACTTTTATCATCTGTCATTTAGATATCTATAACATAGTATGTAAACAAATGTGTTAATGGTAGTCTATTACACAAACAATATAAAAACAATTATTGGTGAGCTGACTGAGGTCACAATGGAATGAAAAGAGCCCTACAGGCAATGTTTTCTCATACTTGTATGGACTGACAATCATTACACACAACTATAAAATCAATGACAACATTAGAAAAATAATTCTTACAATAATAATTGAAATGAGCAATAAACAACAGAATTAGACGTTTTAAGTATGTTAGCGGTCGTCAGATTTTACCCTCTTGCTTATAATATTTGAAAAATACAGAATGAAATTTCATTCTACCATAAGCATTTAGAGTAATTGCATCGCAAATGAATATAAATCACGTGAAATCTGTACCGTTTTAAATTTGAAAAAAAATAACGCCCTTTAGGCTATGAAAAATATTTTCTATGCCACTTCAACGCACCTTTCTTGTCTTATTTTGCTTTAAGAAATTATCTTAATTCAATTTGAAAACAAAATTTGTCACACAACGAGAACACAATGTCTTCGATTTTATAATGTGTTAAAATTAGAGATAAGTTCTAAGAAAAACCAAAGAAAAACATTTTTGCTACAGATTAACGAGTTCGTGATAATTTGTAAAACTGATCGACCCAACCCATGCTCCCCTTCAAACAATACTCATTATCAATATCGCTGCGACATACTACAGTAGTAGAAAATTACTGTAAATCACTTTATTTCCGCGTTATAATATTTCGCTCATTTTTTTTTTTAATTTTTGACATATTTGCGAAACATTTAAATTCGCGTTCGAGTTTTTTCGCGAAATTTCGCAAAGAAAACTGTTTACTGCAAGCTGTGAGTCAATTTCATTGGAGGTAACATACAATAAAATGTAACCAACACAGCGATGTCCGAGTATTATTGACCTTTCAAAGTCGCGAAGAAAGATTCACTACTGAGGCTACTCAGCATCCTCGACATTCCAGGTGTTACTATCACTGTCGTATTATCCATCTCTAGACTATATTATATAGCAAAACTGAAGGTTCTGTCTGCGATGATTGATGGGCAGTTAATTTGGCCTTTATTTGATGTACATCAAAATAATCGAATAACGGTATATTGTGGTTAACATTGTGGCTATGAAGTTGGGCGTCGGTCTTTGTAATATTCAGATTGTTTTTCGTCTGAACTACTTTCAGTTTTATTTTGAGATAGTCCAAAGGTGGCTATAACGGCGGTAAAAGGAACGCCTGGAGTATCGAAGATGCCTATGATCAGCTCTTAACCGATAAAGTGATATATTATACAGTTATTGACATATTTTCAGATGGATACGGTGAGTTATCAACCCGAGTAAGTGATGTATCCCGAGGCCGGAGGCCGAGGGCTATATCATTTTCGAGGGTTGATAACTCACCGTATCCACCTGAAAATAGGTCGATAACTGTTTTAATATATGACATTTACGAGATATTAACCTGGCTCTTCAAAACGACTTTACTACAATAAGCAGGATGTTATTTCCAAATGTTCTTTTTACATCCATTACATGTTGTATATGGTAAATATCCAAATGCTTCTTGCTAATGTTTTAGACTGGTAGAACCGGAATAATTTATCGATGGATCAACTGCTCGTCTATCATTTTTGAAAGTTTTCCATAAATTGAAGTCTGCAGTTGATCACCGTTGATCGCATTAAACTTGCTGCCTTCTGCCATATATGTTGCAGACTACAATAATGACATCACAATTATTATCCCGACGTCATTGAATTAGGAAACTCGCGTTACGATATATTTGGGTACGACCTGACGTCAAAAGTGATTATGATGTCACATCTAAAGGATGTTTCCCTCGATCTATTTTAACACGGGTTACTGGACTCACGAGAGGTATCTGAACTGAGTCCAGTAACCTCGCGTGCTATTCGCCGCCGATTTCGGGGTTGATATCGCAATTAATGAATACTTCTGAGAAATGTATCGGCCAATCAAAACACAGCAAAAACACCAGTAATATATAATAATGCAGTAACTGCCTTCAGTTTTAACCGATAAAGTGATATATTGAAGTAAAATGCCTTCAGTTTTACAATGAGATTTCCAGGGATGGATTTAACGTCAGTGATAGTAACTCCTGGGGTATCGAGAATGACTGACCGTTAAAGTCACATGGTGAAGTAAATTGCTTTCAGTTTTTCTATGAGATAGTCCAGGGGTTGATAAAACAATAGTGATAATAACCCATGGAGTATGGTGAATGGTCCAAGAGTTTATATAACGACAGTGATAGTAACCCCTTGGGTATCGAGGTTAACTGACCTGTTGACCTTTAAAGTGATATATCGAAGTGATCGTTTGCATATCTACCCAACCACATTATGATACATATGTACTTCGACTAATAGTTACACGTGGTCGCCTAGATAAAACTCGGACATCCGTAATGCTGATATATCTCGCATGCGCCATTTACGCTACATTTTAAATTATTCCACGTGAAAGCTTCAGGTCAATTTTTCAAAAGCCATATAGAAATACAATATCCTGTCGACATTTTATACCGATACACGATCAATGGGTTTTCCTTTGAACTCGTAGCAGTAAAGTCCGTGGAGTCCAATGCAATGTATAGATATAAATATACCCGATCGGAACTCACCGCGCTTGGCGTTATCACGTAATGGATTCGACTGGGGGTTTTAAAGCTAAGGAGTTCAATACACACCCGTAATTACCTAAAACCAGGTAATGGAATCGTCCTGGGGTTTAATCGCGTATTTAAATGTATATTTGTAGACTTAAGCCTACCTGAATACACAGGTGTTAACCACTGTACAGCTACCTGGTATATTCTGAACCATTAATATTTTTGAAACGTGTTTTGTGTACAACACAGAGCTATGTATAAGATCGGATTTAGGACATAAAATCCGATATGCCTTTGGCCAGCCGGCGGGATATATGGCGGAGAGTTATATGAATGTCATGACTTCGTCTCTACCGAAAACCAAGAGAACCTTGTGACGTATACAGTCGATGTAGGAGGTGGATAATGTACATATATAATATATAAACCCATGCACTTCTAGAACGTGTACTTAATGTTAAGTGTTCATCGGTGTAGTCTGATTTTTAATCGATTTCGTGCTTGGAGTCACAATATTAGCCGAGTTAGATTGGTAATATAACCATAGTTGTGTACAAATATAATTTTATTTTATGGCTTTTGCGACACAACGCGAGTGATATTCAATGTTGTTCTTATACATGTTGGAAAGTGCGTTGGGAAGGAGCTCTCTATTCTAGTTCTCTATTTAGTGGATTTTACAAATGTGATTTGATTGAGTGTACGTGTAATAGTATATTACGTTGAGTTTATTTTCTGGAATGGTGTGAACTATTAAGTTGGATCGACAGACGGATAGACAGGATGGGAACGGGTGGAAGTAAAGAAAAGGAAAATAAACAAACAACAACGACAACAAAAACGTCACCAGTGAGAACGTCAACGACAAAAAATGAAAACGATAATAGAAACTCATCGTTACAAAAACAGAAATCTGTGAACGAAATCCAATATCCAAATAATAATAGAACACAGTTTGATAATAATCAGACATTTCAAAATAATAATATAGATAAATCCTCTCCTTCGTCCCAGAGGAATAAAAGAGGTGATGTTGACGATGTTTTGAATCTAGATTCCGAATGGACGTCTAAAAACACAAGGAAGGATGTATACCCGGTGTCGTCAGATCGGGGTCGGCGGGAGGACGACCGAAATGCTTATAATAGACAGATAAACAATACAGTGACAGAAGAGTATCCGGAAACTTACGCTCAGCGAAATGCCAGGGAACAATATAAAAGGCACGACCTTCTTAGACAGAAGACGATATACAGGGATCCGAAAGATTGGGAACCAGAGGAGAAAAAGGTATTAAACATAGAGACAATCATATAGACAGATGACTAATACAATGCTAGAGGAAATCCTATCTATAAGGAAAATTATACATATATATATGTATTAGACAGGTACACAGAAATATTATGCTATTATGGGCCGAGTTTCAGGGACATTCCTTAACCTAAAGGAATTTCTTAGCTTAAAATTTCACATAGGTGAAATAAAATCTAGGGCCCAGTTTCTTGCACATTCATCATCTTAGGAATTCCCTAACTTATAATTCCCCTTAGAAAATGTTAGAGAAGATACGGTAAAATCTTATGTTAAGCAGCCTCACTTAAAATTTTTAATACAGGGATTGGAAACCATGGGAGGAAAGAGTATAAAACAAACAGAGTACCACATAAATGAATATTAGCAAATACACAGAAATACCAGTGTCAGAAACATTCCTTTCAGGAATTCTTAACCTCAAATTCTTCATATCAAACATTACTGACACAGAAGTTATGGAGCCTCTGGTTACTTCAAATCTGTAATGCAGGGATTTAAAAGATTCGGAACCAGAGAATAAAAACAGTATTTAACATACACAGAAAAGTGTAGAAAATCCTATATATATATAATAAGTACACATAACCATGGACCCATTTACAGGAATATTTCTTAACTTTGAGGAATTCCTTCTTAAGTCTGTCATATTTTATCTATGATGCTCCACCGCTGACAAATGGTATTTTTTCACTATCAAAAACAGGAGCAGACGATTTAGTATTTTTCTTCAGTTACAAAAGTTACTTACTTTACACCATTACCACCATTGAAAAGTTTGAGCTTCTAATTTTACTTCAAGTAAAAAATATGAAAAATAATAAATTGCATCCCGAAAAAAATCTGTGTCGCTATATTCTATATGGAATGAAGTACTGATTGCGCATGCACCAAAGGCGAAATAAATTATTTTATATTATTTTTTGTGCTAATTAGGCATATACATACACGATTAAACACCAATTATTGTTCAAATGATGAATATCATTTTTGCTCTCTCGGCGGTGGAGCATCTTTAAAGAATTCTTTGAAGTTAAGGAATGTTCGCGAAACTTGGTCTTGATGTACTTTCACCTACTAGATGTTTTGGAGCTATCAGAAGGGACATAGATATATATATCCACCTATGTTATATAATGATGCAGAGGAATTGACAATGTATATATCCACAATGACTCGTTATATTTCTTTTTTTGCACCATATTTACTGCTCCAAGTAGTTTGTATCCTACAGATATTACGTTTGTAAGGATCCATTGTTATCTGAAAAAAACTGTTGATATAACTTCTTTGAAGTGACATATTTGTCGAAAGACATTAAAACATGGATTGTTAAAGGAAAGTGGAAAAAAGTGTCTAAAAAGGGGAAATAGCCCTCTGAATGAAAATTAAACAATAAGCAGAATCCTTGGCGTACACATACATTATAAGACCAAGGGAACACCAAAATCAGCACAGATAAATAGGTTGTTTTCAATTGTAAAAATACGAAAAGAAAAACAGAAATGAAAAAGTACCAATTTAGTTAGATATAGCATTATATATCTTATATAAGTTAATCGATTTTAGCATAGACATATGTACATATATATATATTAACACATTTACCTGCTTGGTTTGAACTAAAACAATTCAATCAAGAACAAAATTCAATTTTGCTTGTAACGAGCATTCCGATTGGCTTAAAAATTTAAAAGTGCAACGAAGAAAAGAAAGAAGTTTGAAAATAACAATTCATTCAGATATATCATTAGGTACCTTAAAAATGATTTAAGCATAGAAATCGATGCACTATATAAATTCTGTATTCAACTTATTTGCCTAGTCTAATTGAATTCAATTCATAAAGCTTTCGTCGGATGAATATGTAGTTGCCATACTTGGTTAACTGATAAAAAATAAACAAATGAAAATAGATAGTAAATCATCCCCGATCGGCCCTTATAAACACTAAAATACGTCATATTGATAGATTTATCATTTTTCTATAGAGATACGTAAATTGTTTATTGCGTAACAGAATACGTAATGATAGAAATGGATAGAAACAACTAGTGAAGTCAACCTAACCTCCAGTCTGAAGTGTGCAGGTTTAATGAATGCATAAAGGGAATGATCCTCGATACTCCAGGGGTTACTATCACTGACGTCATATCCATCCCTGGACTATTTCATAGTAAAACAAAAGGCAATAGAAGACACATGCAATTTGATCCTTTGGTGTACACCAAAAGAACTGTGTAGTGTAGGTGCACCTTGGTTGACTGTGTGGCTTTGAAGTTCGGCGTCGCTCTTTCTGTTATTTTCAAAGGAGGTCTCTGCGGGCCTGTGACTTTTTTTTATTTGTCAGATTGTTTTCTTGAACCGCCTCCAGTTTAACTAGGAGATAGTTCAGGGATGAATATAACGTTAGTGAAAGTATCCCCTGGAGTATCGAAGGTGAAATGGAATATATAACACAGTTTTCCCAGGACAGACAATAGTTCCGTTAAATATTAATTATTACAGTAGCGGGAACTAAATAATGTGAACGTTAAAGCGAAATGTATCGTCTAGATTTTAGATTTTTTACAATGCATACAACATGCTGAGTGGAATGTAGAACATAATATATTTTCTTCCCACAGAAACAAATAATCGATGACGGTAATAATAGAGTTTATTCAGACCTTGAATCTATTTACATAACATTCAATTCAGTTCATTAGGTGTATTATTTCACTGTAGCTATTTACGTAAATCTATACAGCTTCATTTTACCCCCGACTATGTAGCTGGGCCAATTAAGGTGGGCTTTTAAATCTCCTAGAAACCAGCATCGCCTCAGCATCTAAACCAGCCCTAAGTACAGACTTAACCAATCACCGATGACGTTACAAAGAATTACAAAAACATTAAGTCTAAGACAGCTTCAATATACTTAAGATTGGCCGTTGGCACTCAGTTTAACATCCTTTAGGTATTCCCTAGCTAAGACTCATTACCAATTCATAATGACAGTTTCTAGTCATTGAGTGGAATAATTGACAGTATGACTTGGAGGGGATGGAGGGGGTGTCCTGCTCGGTATCTTTGTCAACATACTTCAGTGAATTTGTCGCACAATGACGTAGGCACAGTACCCCTCGGTACAAGGAGACGCAATTAAGACTCCCAAAGGAGGAACAACAATCAAAACTTGCACAAGAGACTTTTTTGTCTTAAGGGTTACATAAACATGGATGCTTCAGTATATGCTTCAGTGAAGATTTCCAATTACGTAAAACCCATATCAAGCTATCACAAGGAGATACAATAGAGAGGAAACAACATTCACAATATGCATAAGAGACTGTCTGTAAGTTAGACATAGATTGACAACACAGACGTTTCATATCCTCAACCTAATGATGTCATTTTTTATGATCAAAGTGGTTTTTTTGCAATACATTTTGTAATTTCACACTAGCTACTACGTTCGTTAACATATTTTGCTCCTATTTAAATAAAAATATACAATATTCAATGATACAATGATCACGCTTAATTTGACTGTACAAATAGTCTACATGCAATTAGGTTTATATGTACATATAGAACAAAAAAGTTTGCCCCATATTTGCCTTTTTAAGTTATTCGTATCCTACAAAACAACAATGGGAAAGATCTAAACTATATTCGTGACCACAACCGTTGATATTACTTATTTTTGCCTATCTGTATATACATACTATAAATGTATACTTTGCATATTCTACATATTTGACTTAGACAGAACCTACATATTTAAAGTCCCATTGATAGTTTGTTATATTTTAAAACGTGAAAAGTACACGTGCTCGTTGAGGTTCTAAGTTTTCTCTACTTGTGATGTTTTTGTTTTGCGATAAATGTCTATGGGGTATTAAATGTTTTTGTGTTTAAAAAAAAGAAGTTTTCTCTACGTATCGATACTTTACAATTTTGGCGTACAAAAATCGTAATATTGAAGTAAATACTTTTACTAAAGAAACAATTAGTACATTTTTATTTTGGAATATAGAATCTGTAATTTTAGGACATTTTTGAAAATTTCTTCTTGTTTTGGTTAAATTTATATCGTGACTATCCGGCCATATGTGATATTGTCATACAAACACATTGGCGTGTCTATTATATATATCATATTTAATATGTATTCTGTCGAAACTCTGACTATTTTAACCAAACTAAGTGTGAAGATAAATTCACTAGGAACATCGATGTTTAATTTGTAGAACATTCATTAATGCGGTCAAAACATAATGGGACTTTAACCATTGCGTGCGTGTATTATATTTGTGTGACGTCACGTTAAGGTAGTTTTATTGTATAGCTAACAATACACCATCAACAGTACAATAACGAACAATGAAATACCATTGTAAAGAAACAAAAAATACCTGACCACAAATAAGATTATACACACCATGGTGTTACGATACATATTTCAACAGGAATGAACCGTATAAGTTCACGAGACCATTGTTCCTTGTTTTTGATTCAAGTGAGTGTTGAACTGTTGACCTTAATTGCCTATGCATTTCCAAAATGGAATATTTGTATTAAACACAAACGTGAGATTTATACAATCATATTTAATAGTATTCGATAAATTTCAATCCAATTCACGCCCTATTCGCACTCAGGGTCATTTGAGGACGTGTTACTACTAGTAGATAAACATCGCAGGACGACGTTGATTGACATTCAACTACTTGAACTGAATATACATGAATGTTTTTAAGGGGTAGGCATCACATTATACAACTTAGATGCAGAGTGTCATCGGAGACCCTCTATGCATTCGACTACAGGTGTAAATGTACTGTGCAATGTTCGATAGTTACAATACATGCATTGGTCGTAGTTCGGTAGATTATATCTGGGAACTTCATTGTTAATGTAATATATCATTTTAGATTTTCAGAGTAAAGTGTAATTCATAATTTTACTTTAATCTAATCGTTAGAATTACAGAGGATATATCAAAATTGTTCAAGTTTTTATATTCTGTTTTAAGAAAGCCTTTTGTAACTCATAGTTTTGGTCAGATACATATAAAACCAATATTATTAATAAATCATTTTGGGATTGTGGCGAAACAAAATTTTTAAACACTACCATCTATATTATCGGTTGGGTGTGGCGAGATTGAGATTCGATAGATAAGAGTTGTTTCTAAATTTGTTTAACACATATATAAATGCCTTGTTTGTCCTAAAAGGAATTTTCATAATCTCCACATTCACGGATATTATATAAAATTACGTACAACACACTGTGTTACTGGTTACTGCATAACGCCTGAATAAAGATGTGGTTGTGTATTGAATCTGAAAGAGAATGATTTTACCTGGGTACGGTGATAGGAATCACACTAAAAGCGATGTACTGTTCTGTAACAGTATTGTTGACCCTACAATAGATGCATTAAATTAAACGTGGTGACAGTTTTTAAAAAAAACATTATTGAAGTGGCAACATATAAATATGATGAATGCTAAGTATCATGATATAGATCTAGTTATACCATATACCTTCCTACTTTAACAGCGGAGTTTGTGAAAGGCTTTTGTATAAAAGTTACTTTATTGTGATTTTAACTCTTCAATTCTTCAAGTTTGCCAACTCGGGAGGGAGACAATTCCAAATAGAAATAGAGTTTTACTTATTGACAGTGTTTTTGTTAGTTTAAATGAAAATAATTTTCTATTAAGAAATTAAAATCTATCCATATAAACAAATTAAATTCAAAACATTATTATACTATTCTGCATCGTTTACCTTTCAAATTTTTCTAAGTTAGTAGGAATTAGGACACCACGACGGTCTTGTGCTATACCTATACATGAAATGCATAATCTACATTCTAATTATCAATTAAAATACCTCTTTTTGCTAAAACAAATATCCTGTAGTACATCTAGATCGTATTATGATGTTTATCGATTTACGCAGTATGCTAACAAATCTTTGACGAAAAGGTCTACTTAATGGTGCATGTAGATCACGTGACAAACCCACTTTCATTATTCATTGAAGTTTATTTCCTTATAAGGCCTATGACGTACAAGTGTAAACACTTGATGCTACTATGGAGGCAGACGTCAATCTGTGCTATTACTTCCGTCGAGCTGTGTCTGTTTCTCCACTACACTAATACTGTTTTATGATTATTTGAAGACGTGAGAAGTTCGGAAGTGGTAACAGGAGATCAAAATCCACCACCTTACTTTTTTGTCAGTAACATGCAAATGCAAAATAGTTTTTTTTCACAATAGAATAGATCTTTTGCTTTCAGTTAATTAGTATGCTTGATCTAAAATAACAACAACAACAAAAAAAACAAAAAAAAAAAAAAATAAAAAAAAAATAAAAAACCCACCTAACAATAACAAACAAACAAATAAACAAGGAAGCAAACAAACAGGGAAAAAAAACCAAAAAAAAACAACCCCACAATAATAAACAAACTCCTATCTATCAGCACTGTATTATACGAAGAAACCAAACCAAAACGTCTAATTAGTTGGTTCTATATGCATATTAATGTATTCACTTATTATTTTCTAGAAAGTAGTACTTATTATTTATCAAAAATTGAAATATGATGTTTAAGGTATACATTTACAGATACTTAATTTCTTTATATCTTAAAAATATTCTTACATTATAGAAACCTTCTCAGGAAAGTTTCCTCCTCCTCATCATCATCATACTCATATTAATATTTTCTGTAATGTACATTGTGTAGTATCCAATAAATAAAGATAAGTTATATATTTACAAAATCCGTATTCCGGTATAATACATTTGTCCTGTTTGAGATGATAAATCATATCCTTTATGATTAAATAATATAAAATGGACCATGGGCTGATAAACATTAAGGATATGGTAATATCTGACAGATGTGCTCAGAAAGGCAAACAAAAACCTTGAATAGAAAGCCTAGCGTTGGTCCCTCGTCTAAATGGGACAGTCTTCAGTATGGATCCCATGTAAAGTACACATTCCAAGGCAACATCTATATTTGAGGCCAGAGTCTGTGGTGTATATACATTGCTAACTAGACCCAGGCACACCTTGTAAACACTCTTACCTGTACTAATTATCTTCTTGATCAATGTTAAATTGACCCTATATATCTGTCAATCATACAGGAATTCTAACGAGAGTCATGTTATGACAAATTATAGGTGATAAGGTAATCATAAAATTATATAATTTGTTAGGTGAGGGCTTATATATGTTAGTCTGTTGATAATTGTCAATAAGATTGGTTGAAATAATAAAATAATTATACATGTATAATATGTTTCAGATTTCGAAAGTTTATAAGGGTTACACAATGTAATACAAAAATTTCTTTATTCCTTTACATTTGATGACTTTTCCCTGTAAAACAAAATACGCTAAACAAATATATTTCACCATTCTTCTGCTAGTAGTCAGATGTTAATAAATTATCATTATAGAAATTTTTAAGTATATTTTCTTAATATATTTTTTCTTTTTTTTTCGGTTGGGAATTACACACAGATCTATCGGCTAACATTAAAATTGATAGACAGGCATGTATGTAAATAATTATACTTCCAAAACGTTCCTGGTAACTATTTTGATAGATTTCTGTAAATGTTTTCCAAACTCACGATATTGTTTACCACGTATACATCAAAATATTTGCTTGTGTAACGTGCAGACTGACACTTTCAAGGGTCAATTCCGTCGTCAAATTTATATTCGTGATTCTCTGTTAGGGGTTCAATAAGATGGTCGACCATAGTATGGGGATCAAGACAAGTGAAAAGTTATCGGGGATCAACAAAGGTGTATACAGACACACCTGTATAGGGAACCGAGGTCAAAGGTCAATCTTATAACACGGGTTAATAGTTATAACAGTTTTGAAATATTGACGGAATTTTGATTTGACTGCAAGAGGTGATATGCGATCTATATCGGTATTGATATCTTTTGAAAGTAAGCTCATGTTATACATTACATAATGTAGGACATAGGAACTGATGTGCATATATTTCTCTATCTGATATGCTGTCAATTTTGAAGTTATTGAGATTATCACTGTTTTAGGGTCGTTTTCCTCCCACTACCCCACCCCCTCCCCCACCCCCACCCACGAGTATATATCTTAGCATAACATGAGACAAATCATCACGTTATCACATCAGAAATAATACCCCCGATCTTTCGCTGCCATCTATAATCGAATATCATTTACACAATTCAATATTGAAATTATTATAAGATTACCATATAAATATATACAAAATAATCTTTCAAAGTAAATTACCCTGTCAAAATAAAACTCACTCAGCAATTTCACTTTGACAGAATAATTTACTTTGAAAAGAAATGTGTTTTTAGTATGTGGTATTGATGTTTCATAGAAATAATGCTGTCTTTGATAATTATGTTTCAGTATTAGTTTGTATGGACATAATTTTGTTTCCTAAATTAAACAGTAGCATAGTTTTTAGTATCAAATTTGTATACAAATCAACTCATATGTAAATGCCATGACTTTAGCCATTTGCATGAAAATCATTTGGTCAACTCTGATTGCACGAATCATGATTTGTTTGGTTTATAACGACATCACTATAGCAATAGTTAAACCCTCACAAAACGGATAGACTATATATTAGCCATTTGAATCATGAAGCATGCTATTATTATTAGTTATTTGTGATTATAGCATAACCGGTTATTTTTGTTGGTCAAAATGTTCGCGATTTCCACTTGAAACGAGAAAAATGAATTTTAGCGGTTTTAAAATTTCACGATTTGGCTGTAAGAGTATAAGTATTATAATAACGTTTCGAATATCAATTTATTCATTTTTCGCAGATCAAATTTTTGGGATCAAAGCAATATCCCGCAAAACCGCGAAAATAACAAACGCACAAAAATAGCAAACGCGCGAAAATAACAAACGCGCAAAAAAAGCAAACACGGGAAAATAACAAAGGTGCAAAAATAGCAAACGCGCGAAAATCACAAACGCGCAAAAATAGCAAACACGGGAAAATAACAAAGGTGCAAAAATAGCAAACGCGCGAAAATCACAAACGCGCAAAAATAGCAAACACGGGAAAATAACAAACGCGCAAAAATAGCAAACGCGCGAAAATAACAAACGCGCAAAAATAACCGGCTATACAGTATTACATACAACATTTATGTAATATTTTGTTCCTTCCTGATTTGACCATTATCTTGCTGTTATTAATAACTAATCATGCTATTTTTCTCATTTCATCGTAGCCACCGGAGGAGGAGCAGGTAGACCACAATTTTTCATATCTATGTTCTTCAGTAAATACTTCACTTACTGCAAACGTAGAATTTTACGCGAGTGGGAAATTTACGCTAACTACGTGATGGACATTAAAGCAAAATTTCAATCTAGCGTAATATTCGTTGAATACTGTATAACATGGAATATTCTTTGGTACTTTCTTTCGTGATCTGTAAAATTGGAATTAATTTGTGGGTAGAAATATTCGTGATTGACCTATTGACATTACAATTATTACATTACATAAACACAATTTCGTTGTTTTTATATTCGTTCCATTGTAACCACGGCAACAACGAAAGTTTCTCAATCTCACTTACTGTACACGTTATCTTTTACGCGTACGGAAATTTATGTTAAGTACGCTATGGGCATTTTATTTTCATTGTAACCAAGGTAACAACGAAATTTTCTTCATAAAGCATCAACTTGTGTATTTATCGTGAAAATAATAACATCGCGAGAAATCCTCGTTTACAGTAAACAACTCATGCAATTCTGTAAGTGGATTCATAATGGTTCTTCGTCCTATTTCTGTGACGTCATTCACTCATAATCTTCTTTGGTGATGATGTTAAATAATGTTAATTGATATACGACATCACTTCATGATTTAACTATCTCAGTCATATTCCTATACATGAGCTTTATTTGACGTATTGAACTGTAATCAATCTGATTAAAATACATGCTTATTACCACGCTTCATAGAGGATCCGACCACATCACATCCGGGGTGGTAGTAATATAATCTGATGACCTTTATACTCGCACTACTTCAATTCAAATAGATTTTGTCCTGCTTACAGCTAAAGAAAACGACATTTCCTCAAATAATGCAAATGCATGTAGCTTTCTTGTGCTCTTTTGCCGAAGTGACTATAAACACGAAATGATTCTAAAAACTCTTTCAAAATTATTTCGTCTCCATATAAATGGAGGCATAGTTACTAAATCGGTCAATTTGAAAGGTCAACAGAACATAATCCGATTAAGATGTTGTCAGATCCTATATGATTAGTAGTGGAAGTCTGTATTATAGTCTGATTGCAACTGTTATGTTATTTTTATTCAATTCAGAATGCGGAACTCACAGACCTAGAGGTACCATACAATTCCATTCTCATTTATCATAACCAGTCAAAATTCGTTGTTTTGATCACATGAAATAAATAAAAGGACATTTGTATACTCAAAAAAATCAAAACAGTTGTGAACCTTGACTAAAACGTGAATGAATCTTTATTTCGAGTTGGCAGATTTTCGAGATATTGTGTCTGTAATTTTCAGAAATGACGAACTTTGACTGTATATCTGTGTCACAAATGTAATTTAACATGTAATATATTCCGTTTAGTCATTTTATTCATTTGAAAAACACTTACACTATGATGTTCAGCGAGCCTATTTGCTTTATAGAAATGTCCCCTCTTTGAATTCGTCATTTGTGTTAAAATGCGATTTATTCTAATATTAGTTCAAAAATCAATGTCGTCATTTTCAAAAGGAATGGCAATATGGTCAACCGACCTAGGCCGTAGTTGTGTATTTTTGTTTTATGTTTTGCTGGTGGGGGTTTTGGTCCTATTTGTGAAAAAACAAACACAAATATTCAGGAGCTTTGCCCTAAACGAAACAGAAAAAAAGGTTCCTTCTATCTTTAAAGATGTAAAAAGTACAAAAACATTTTTTTATCAAATTTTGATCAAATTTAATGGAAAAGTTTATAACATAAGAAAAATGTCATATTTGAACGTCTGAAAAACAAAATTTCTTAAGGAAAATTTTGTGTTTATTTTATTGTGTGTGTATCCCCGCCTTGCTGGGTGGTTGGTAGGTTGTAGAAAATAATAAAGACGCAAAACGCATAAAACACAACTATGGCCTTACAAGTGATTTTCTGTACAGCGAATAGACTCAGTTGTAACGTATCCATGTACGAACCATTTACGTCATTTGATTACGTGACAACTTTCATAAACGAGTTATTATCATTGTGATACAACATGAGGCATCCTAGTTCATTAGGAATTCGTTACCAATGTGTATCTTTAAACATGTATTAATTTCGTGTTAATTTTTGTGTACAAGAAAAGTCATTACTTTTCGGGAGGACGTCATAGTCAATTCTTAGAAAAGAGATGCCTCTCTGATGATATTTTTTATCTAAGGTTTCCATTACCTGTTTCTGTAGTAAAATCAGAAATATGGGTCACCAGAAATGATTATCATATTATCATATTTGATAACAATTAACACTAGCCTTTATAAGGTTACTGTATGATGATATATATTTGTGAGATTTATTTTTTTTCCATCCAAAAATCAATAATAATATACGATGATATCGGTTTATAATTGAAATGTCTTTAAATTTATTGATGTCTAAACACAATATGTGGTGTATGCATTATGCATTTTTTTTCTCACTCACACATGTACATGTATCTAAATATAGCATTGACTACTAGTACACATTTCTATTTCTATTATCGCACCTTCACAGTTTATTGTTATGAATGTTCTTTGTAATATTGTTATCACCAGAAATCCTGTCATTCAAACATATATCTGACGTCATTAGTTTTCGAGGGAAAGTTAATATCATTGTCTCTTAAAGTGACGTTAACCACACAAACTGATGACGAAAAAAGTACATGGCCCTAAAGGAAGGTATACCATTATCCATTTGAAGATAATGATAATAAGAGTACATAATGGAGAACTGGTCACAATTAAAACGGTATATGAATACAAATCATTTTATGGCATTCCCTGTAAGTTGAGAATAAAGACGATGAACTAATTCTCCAGTAGCTATGACAGATAGGTTATTTTTTGTACCTTCAAGCATATTTATAAATATATGTTTTGTGATCAGTTAAAAATTGAAAAATACATGAACTATCCAGTAGCTATGACAGATAGGTTAATTTTTGTACCTTCAACGATATATCTTTTAATATACGTTTTGTGATCAGTTAAAAATTGAAAAATACAACAACCGAACTTTCACGAAAAAACTAAATAGATGAACTATAAATGATAGAAAATAACTGAATATATTATTTGTGCTTACATTTCCCCCATATCATGAAAGGTTTACACAGTCGAACTGATTCATGCTATATATGGTAAATAGATTTATTTTGAATCTAGCGGTCTTACCGCCTAACACCTCATAAGCCCAATATCTATTTTTGTAGGATCTGCTGTATTTGAACAACTGTAATACTGGCCGAGTGATATGGATTTAAAGCCTAACTCGGAGAGTGAATTTATAGGACATCAAATTCAGACTATAGTTTTGTTAAAACTCAAATTACGTGACAAATTGGCTACAATGCCACGTTAAACAAACGACGGTTACATATTTGAATACGTAATCAAATATATTTCAAGACTTTAATGTTTCTTGATCGTAAATGTTAAGAGGTTTATATATTTTCAGACTGGTAATGTTTCTTGATTGTAAATGGTAAGAGGGATTTAGTACACAAGATTTGGAAATACTGCTTTAAATTCGAGGGGTCAGTATTTCATGGTTCATTAAGGAGGTTAAACTTCGCTAATTCTATGATTATTTAAAAAAAAACCGTATTGTTTATTGGTATGCATTGATTAATATTTCGCTGGTGTTTACAATTCATTGCATTCGAAAGGTGAATGCAAAGTGTTCAATGTGTAGCTGCTCATATTCGCTTTTATGATTTCACTTAATTCACGGATTCATCTAAAGTCATCGTGAAAATTAATGTCTCGGGAAATTCGTGATTTTACATATTAGATCTCGTCAATGACGATATCGATATGATATCTATTTATTATGTATTAATCTTATTGAGGAAATTAACCCCAGGAAATTTTCTTAGCAGAAATCTCGAAATTTAATTCCCGTGAAATTTATACGCCGAAACTTTAATCGTTCTAATTTAATGAACTTAGTCGGTGGTGATCTATTACACGTGTACCCTTGTAAACAGTGAATTATATCATCTATATATGTTATCTAAAATGTGGACTAGTTATATTATGTATTTATATTTGGCAAACTACCTTGTATTATGTATCGTGTTCATTATACAGATATTTCGTAGAATGACGAACTTTTGAAACAGGTCTTCTACTGTAAACCAACTTTCTTTCTCGTGCGATTTACTTTCGCGAATTTCGCGAATAAAAAATGTTTATCTTCTGGAATTGATTCTACATAATTTGTTTTGATTAGACTTTTCATTTAATTTTAAAATCCGTAAATGTCAAAATGTCAATCTTTGCGAAGTTATTTGAATTGGAAATCGCGAAAATTAATAGTCACGAAAAAATTATCCAAAGAAATTCCTTTCACCTCATACCCTATGCATGTTGCTCCAACAAATATGCTTATATGTTGGAGAAATATCTTTCTGTTCTTCATACCATAAGTATGCTGTCCAAACAAGAAGGCCTATACGTTGGACAAATATCTTGCTTACCTTCATACTCTAAGCATGCTGTCCCAACAAATAGGCATATAAATATGACAAACATCTTCCTTATTGATCAATAAGGTTAAGCTATCAATACATTCTGTTATTACACTACAGGGTTTAAATTACGACACCCACAACAGATTGACAATGGACAATTTACCCTGCTACAAACCCCTGTACTATAGGCCAGTTTATTTAAAAGGCTGCGAATGAGTCCACAGTTTGTCTATACCAATATTGATGGAGGTAGTCATTCTTACAGGCGAAACCACTTCGACTTCCTGACATTAAAATAATGCTTTACCTTAATTTATTAATATCTCCTGGTAACCCAGTTATTTTCGGGACGACTTAATTTCGCGTTTTATTTTTTCCTAACCGACTTTTCACGCGGATCTACAAACATTGTATTTTCCATGTGTTGGAATTATTTTGCAATCGTTAATTTTTGCGATTACTATTTGTCCGCTACTCACGTGAAAGTTAATGATCGCACGCAAAAATCAGCAGAAAATTCCACTAAAAATAAAATGGTGTAGACCAGCTTATTTTCGCGTTTCTCGGGGGATTTGAATTCATAAAAATAGTCACCACAAATAATATCCGACTACAAAATAAACAGAGCGCTTAACATATAAACCGCGAAACTAAATATATCGATGGACATAAAAACGCAAAATCAACTTTCCGCGAAAATGGTAATGATTCATCCCTAAAATAAAATAAAAGTGATATGATATCATTTGAAGTATTATTCATTGTTTCTGCTAGTATTATTCGATCTCATATTTTGGCTTTTGTTTTGTTTCAGAATGAGGCAGGGGAATTTGACGTTTCTAAATTTAGAGCAGCTAACAAGACGGCTCCGGCAAGTTTAAATTGTTTCTCCCTTAAAAACAATATTTTCCTTACCTAGTCTTAATGTCAATAGTCAGGAGACGTCATAGCAATCAGACCTTCAAGTTTAATGCTTTGATTAATCATCTTAATTAATGATTTTGTTTATTTTTAATTAATAATTGTTAAATAAACATGCATATAAACATTGTACATGTTAGAACAAATAATCGTACTTTGTCTTCACTTTTATAGTGCTGCATACCTCGATGTAATAAAATATAGTCGATAAAATACATATTAGGCATAATATTGACCTATAAATGTATTGTTCTGACTACTCGCTATGGTCAATATGCAATCCACAAACCTACAAATTATGTTTGCTCAATTATAAGTTGTAAACAAAAATCTGCTCAAATACTAGGTCATGTTTGATTTACAATAAAAGGAAACTCTTTATGCCAGCAAACCGGTCAAAAGCGTCAACTGAAGTAGCTGCAATATTGTAGCTCAAAAGACTTTTAGACAGAAAATTATGTCGCCGGCCGAAAGGTATAGTAGGCCGAGTACGTATACTCATTCACCCCCCCGACGACACATTTAGACTCTTCTAAATAAAAGACTACAGCAGTCCATTATGAATATTCAGGGGTGAATGTGGTAACCCTTGTTTATTTTGTTCGCCGTTAACTCGATACTTTGGTACGGTTGAACAGAACCAAGTTGTGTTATCATCGGGGTTACCATGAAATATTTCTGTTGACCCGTAAATTGTTGTGTATTTTGGTTAAAGATATATTTTTGCAAGTGCTTAATTTTGCGATTTGCAAGCATAAAACGTTCGCGATGATGTTATTTTTGCGATTGATATATCTTTATACTTTAAACTACACTGTTTATGAATTCATACAATTTGTCCTATAAAATATGGCGTGAATTATAAACAGAAGATGAATGGGGGGGATAGTATGGCATTTATGACGTTTTACGATTTAACAAAAATTTTCCATATTTTACAGTAGATATATTTGACATGACCCCATGCATTGTTTTACATGTTTGAATTGTAAAACAGGTGTTCCGATTATACAATGGAGATATTTTCAGCCTTAAAACAGAATCCAAACATGTCGCTTTTTTATTGGAGCCGCAACTGGTCGAACATTTTGTATTGAATATTTGCTAAGGCTATTTATGATATTTTGAATACTGTTTAATATATGAATTATTGATTTTATTTTTATTATTCACCTTTACAGCCACAACGTAGAGATATATTTGACATGACCCCAGGTAAGTCATTGTTTTACATTATTACTAGAAGTTGTATCTAACATGGTGTTCCGCTATTACAAGGAGACACAACACCAATATACCGCAGCCTCTCAAACCTACAGACACGCAACACATTGCACACATGCATGTGAAGATGTCCTTGATTAAAGTTATATGAGACGTAACTATCCTGGGGTTAATCTTCTTCACACAGGGGTAACTTTTCATTTAGTTGATAGCTCCCTATATTACATATAACAGTATATCGCGTGAATGCTGCTTTCAGACTAAAAGACCATCGGTCTTGATTTGAATACCTTAGATAATTATTTACCTGTAATCAGCACTCACAGGTAGAACCAATATGACATAGAATAAGCAATAGACAATACAAGAAGACAAAAGGAACAAACATAATAAAGTTTCACGCAATAACCCCTTCGGCAAGCGAGAGACCCAGATAGTGATACTGTACAGAGTTATTTACTTGTAATCAACGCTCACACCGGAAGCCGAGTCAGTATAGCTAGTTATAACTGTGTAACCGCAATGGCCTCATCAATAATACACCAAATCAATACTGACATCGGTACAGTCAGACTCTTGCAAAGAGTTCTGTCAAATCAATAACAAGAATGTTAGCATATATAACAACAACAATAACAGCAACAATTTTGTTTATTAAAGTGTCATAAATCATATTTACATGTACATGTAAGATACATATCTTGGTCATAATATTAAGCATACCTTTTTCTATAAGACTGTTTGACAGATACTCTGCCACCGACAGAGCATATATGTGTTTAATTAATACAAAAATACACAAAAAATAATTTATTTTGCTTTTGCACAATCAGTTCTTCATTCCTTATAGAGCATATTGTCGTGGATTTTTTTTCGGGACGCAAACAATTACTTTTAATATTTTAGCTTGAAGTTAAATCATCGTTTCTCAATGATGGTAATGATGTAAAGTAAATTAAGTTACTTTTGTAACTGATGAATAAAAGTTAATTCGTCAGCTCCTCTTTTTGAAAGAGAAAAAAATAACATTTCTCAGCGGCAGAGCATCTTTAAGATACATATCTGGGATAAATTCTTGTCACAGAAGTTAAATAAAAACATAGTATTTAATTTTATTCACAAACAATACCTTATGTACTAGCTGTGCCATTGCTGACGACACCCACTCAGTTCTCAGATTAAATGCTATGATATTGTGAGATATTTCATCAGTCATAAAGACCCAGTACAAAGGATTTCTTGTTACCCCTTTAAACCTTATTTTTTAATTCTTCGTAAATTTCTTACATCTTTCTCTTTTAATATGGAATTGTAAATTTCTTACATCTTTCTATTTTAATATGGAATTGGCCTAGTATTTTTTACTGGTTTGACGGAAAGCGCATCCTGAAAGTATGTGATATTGTGTATTTTATTTTAAATGTGATTCTTTATCGTCATACAGATCCTTATACGTCACGGCACGGATATGACGACATGCATGACCCGGATTCATACTACGATCAAAATCGCCAAACCGTGCCAAGGTATGTTTGAAAATAGGCCGTGAATGATAATTGTTGTGATGAATAAGGACAACGATTTAAAGGCAGATAATTTGAGAATGTCGACAGGCCCAATGGGCCAAATGTACAAGGTTAAGGTCTTTTGCAAGTTGTAATATGCGATTTCGATTTCTGCCTAGATATAGAATTATAAGCCTTGCTTTGGTATTCAGGCACAATCATTTTAAGGAAAAATCTCTAGATTTTGAAAATTGCAAAAGGTCAAATGGGCTAAAATGAACGACAGCCAGCTGACATTGATTTATGAATTGATGTAGGATTATGTGGTTTTTTCATATACATATGTACAAATGTAGAGAATCATTTAGGGTAGAAAAGAGATGCGCTTACAAGAGGCCAAATGGACAAAAATGTACTTTCAGATTGTCTACACAAAAATGATTGCTCAATGTATATCTACAATCAAGAATGTCGTTATTGAAGTATAAATTGCTTTCAATCCGTGACAGTTTGGTTATCACATCATTTACTTTGTTTGGCCAAAAAATCTAGACATACCTGCATTAAGTAACGGTCACCTTAAGGTCAGTTAACGGTCTGCTCAATAAAACAAAAATTCTATGTTGAACTTTAGTGTCGCTTTAGACAGGTTTTACTGTACAATAAAAGCCAAATTAGAGGCAAACTAACTGATTACCTCAAATTTATTCACTAATGAAATAAAAATAAAATTGCGAAATTTTGGATTTTTTTTAAAACAAGAATGCTCATAAGATATTTTATCTATCTTTATTTTCTTTTTCAGACAAACGCCAGTCTATGATAAAACAGAAGAAGACCTCATGGCAGATATTGAGAAAATCTTCTAAGTCTGGGATATTCTTAGTTATTTAATACGTTTTAGTGTTTTTTAACAATGGTGTATACAGGTGATTTACAATGTACTACTCTTCCATGGTGACAGTCTACACATTGTCACCAGTAGAACGAATTATCATACCCTTCCTCCACTACATTCTGACGACAACCATCTGTCAGAAATCTTTCCGTCCGTCGTTCAGAGTTATGTCATCGAAGCTATGTCACCTGTTTGGAAAATACCATCAGATATTGAAATTATGCAATATTTGGTTTAAAAAAGTAAAACGTGTGGAATCGTGTCTTATTAGTGATCAATATATTCTGTATTAAATATTACAGAGTTATCTGCCTTGCCGGTAAGTATGTATTTTGATGTCATATGTATGCGAGCGTAACGTCATAATTTCTGGAGAAAACAACGTGAATATTTCGCTCACAAATTAATGACGTCAGAATACATTCATGTACCTACCCGCAAGGGGTGTAACTCGGTATGCAAAGACGAAAATGCAAAGATTGGAACCCTATTTTTGCAAATAATGCATTCATAACCTTTAATATTCTTGATTTCTTTTATGGAATTCGCATCATCATACAGTTTTTGTTTTGGCCCTAAATGACCTTGGTTGTCAATGGGCCGTAAAACTCAAACTAACAAAAACAGTCATACAGTTTAAGTCGCAGTCTTCGGTTTTAAATATAGAGCATATCAACGTTACAATTACAATCGTCATAGTCTAGCTGGACACATCAACGAGATTCCGTCTTGTTGAATTTGTCTTTTAAAAAGAAAGGTATTGTCTCTCTTTCGCGTAATCACCTAGGGTTATGCGAAGGTTGGAGGTCACATTGTGTTAATATTATTAGCTGTTTCTGTAAACCAACTTTCTTTCGCGAACATTTTTTCGCGAACTTAGCGATCCAAGTAAAATTCGCGAATGTTCATTTCTGCTAATTGCAGTAAACAATACTGATATTGATTGTCCATTTAATTTTTGAATCTGCGAAAAAAATTATTAGAACACGAAGTTGTATTGAAATGGAAATCGCGAAATAAGCCAACTTGGTTTCTTGTGCGATTAAATTTCGCATAATTGCACAGGGACCTGGCACGAATTTTCAACAGTATGCATTTATATATTATACTATGATATACATATTTAAAAAAAATCGTGCCAGGTCCCTGTGCGTATCAATTTGGCGAGCGATAACAAATCACGAAAGAGAATAACCACGAAAATGTTCTTAGAACCTTATGAGAGATGACTATGTGTCTCTAAACCGCTGTGAAAAGATTGACGTGAAAACGCGAAATGAAATCTCCGCGAATATAAGTTGGTTTACAGTATTTCGTTTGCTTTGCCAATAGATTGATATTTACATGTTGATTAAAATTTATCACATTGTCACGTGATCAACATAAATATTATGTCCGATTTATGTTTATCATTTAATGTATGGGAGGTATTGTAAATGTCCAATCGATGCCAAATAATTCATGAATGATGTACATTTGTATGCCCACTATTATTTATTTAAAGACGCAGGGACTTAGCACGAATTTCTTAACCAACGTATCTAATATATACCGATGGTCCGAAATTCGTGCCAGGTCCCTGTGTTTCAATTTTAATCATATCATCATTTTGACTGATTGAAACACGGTTTTAAGATATGCTTTGTATATTTATTCTGATTGTTTATTGTGTTATTTATTTCGAATGTCAATTTATATTTGAATTCACTTTTCAAACATTATTGAAGATAAACTACTATCTCTCTTACTGATATTTATAAATCAGGTCACTATCACTAAATATCCACAGAAGTACTGTTCAAAATTAGAGCATATTAAAGTAAGTGTGTATTGTCTTAATTAAAGTATGTCATATCAAGCACACTGTAAAGTTAAAAGTTGAGATCACATAATGAAACTAGACTGGCCACTAGACACTAAGTAAGTGGTAAGATTTTCTTAGCAGAATTCTAATACTACATGTAGACTTTCTCATACCTACACATATAAAACTGGCTCATGCAATAAAGTCTCGTGACGTCACAGCGTCAACAAAATTACTAATTTCTCGGTACAATTTTAACATTTTTTCAGACACTATGTTTTATTTACTTTTCATGATACAAACAATAGAATCTGCGTTGAAAATATCACGCAATTATCATGCATGGAAAAATAATTTGCATTCACTGTTTTTTTCGAATTCATTTCAAAATGGTGAAAAGTCGTAGTAGTAAAGTTACAATTAAACGTCGATATATGAGAGTAAAATACTCTTTCATAAGGGGATATGAAGGATAGGGATATTCTATCTCGGGATCACAAAATATTGTAAAACTCTCGGCAAGCCCCGGGTTTTACAACATTTTGTGATCCCGAGGGTAGAATATCCCAATCCTTAATATCTATATATGAAAGAGTCTTATAATCTTCTCCTAGTCTGAAACTTAGAGAATCAGACGTTAGCAAGAAAAAAATATTTGAAAATCACAGTAATGGTCATGTTTAATATTCGTATAACTGGTGAACAGTCTAAATAATATACACATGGGTCTAGTCTATACATTTAACGTAAAGACTAGATTTTCAACATTCATTTAATCTTTCGAGAGAATGTCATTTATTCTTATGAATTCATGAAATGTGCCATCCATTCTTGTACACATTTGAAAAAAATATAATGGTGAGTTCTAAAGTATTTGCTTTTGTGTTAATCTCAATTATATAATCCTTTTTGTGTATTTTTGAAATTATCATTCAATTAAGCACTTTTGACAAATGTCATTATTTCGTACAGAATAAAACTTCAACTTTAACAATATTTTATTTTCGATTTTCACTAGATTTTTTTTTCGTGGAATGCTGTTTAAAATAAGTTTGTCGCTGATTATATTAATTCTGCTTTTATTGAGCGTCATCCATTTTTATCTAAAAACTGTTTCCACTAAAGACCAGCTTACAATTGATATAACGGTTCACTTAAGTTATAACAATGTTTCTATTAAAGAGGTTAGATCGCTGACAAATGGCATCTTTACTGTATCAAAAACAGAAACAGACGAATCAGTATTTTTCTTGACTTACAAAGGCTACTTACATTGCATCATTACCACCATTGAAATGTTTGAGGTTCTTATTTTACTTGAATAAGAAAAAAAATATTTAAAATAATTTTCTTCCCGAAAAAAAATCCCATATGGAATAAAGTATTGATTGCGCGTCTAACAAAACAAAACAAAACAATTTCTTTTAAAATTATTTTTGTGTTAATTAGGCATTATATAGATTCCCATAAACAATTATTGTTCAAATGATGAGCATGTTTTAAAAAAGTCTTGAGAATAAATTCAATTATCAACCGAAGATTTCAAGACAAAAGTTGTACTGAAACAGTGCTACAGTGTTACAAATTCTGTTTAAAAATTATGAAGTTTTGGAGATGTTCGCCTTTGCAATTTAAGTGAATTTATTTTAGTACAAAACTTATGACGGACTACATAAATGGCTTCATTTCCAGTGCAATTCTAAATATGATATTCTGTAATTACCAAAACGCCAGAATTCACATTACACACATAAAAAGGGGCACAAATGTAAATATCAACCTGATCTATGTCTGTAATTCATATCAAGTTAAAACTGGTGCATTCTTGAGCCATAATAAATAAAACTACTGAAAAGTTTTCTGTTTTCATTTATGTTTGATTTATAATTTGACAACAGCTGTTCGAGAAACCCTTCCGTCTTAACACATCAAAGTTTGTTTTAGTAACAGAATCATTGAGTCCTGGAATTCCCTTCCCAGAGAGGTGGTCAACGCAGAAAACATTAATATCTTTAAGCACAGACTGAACAACCACTGGAAGAACCACGTCATAAAATTCCAACCATCAACCTATATATAGCTAGTCCAACTACTGATATAATATATATATATATATCTTACTAGACACTAGGAATACTATTATATATACATATGCTAACGCAATCACGCGTATAAATTTTAACCATTTATGTAAATATTACCATATAGCCAAATATGGTTTTCCAATGATGTTGGACTGATGAGACATCAGTTTTCTCTAAATCCAATGAATATTTTTGTATTAAATATATAGATAAGAGCATGAGGGAATGTATTGCTAGTTACACCATGGTTTGAGTGGGGAAAAATCGTTTTCTATGACGTAACGACCACAAACATATGACGTCGCAGTCAATACCAACCCGCAAAGACGGTAATTGTACAACACCCTACGGTTCATCGTAACCTGGTTTTCGCTTTCAATGTTATTTTTTTCAATTTTGATTTAGTTCATTTATTAATTTTTTAACGGTGACTGTTATTATGACGTAAAAGATGACAGTTATCATTCCGTTTCAACATATAAATATGTGAAAAATGTACATTTCCGGCAAAAAACAGTCCACTAGGTTCGGAACATATTCTGCCACCAAATAACCATATCAGATACTACCAGCGTTTCATTTGACTTTACAAAGGCAAATACATTGGCCATTTTTGACCTTGGCTTTTCATCGGCTCCACAAGGTTTCATAAAGAAATCTTGCACTATATGTCTAAAGCAGGTTTTTCATTAACATTTTGAAGCAAATTGGTCCACGAAAAATTAAATGGAATTAATTTTCACTCATTGGTTATTCTAGTTTGTGTTTAAAACTAAAGACAATCTGTTCACTCCATGTGCATCAGAAAACGGAAGAGAAAACTAGTTAATGAAACAAACACAAACTATTTCTTCCCTTTTTCATTTATTTATTTATCTTATCATTCAAAATATATAAACAAATTCAAATGCTTAGATAACAAAACAATGTTATACATTTGTCATGTAATGTAAACAGATCTCAATAAACATTGTGAGTTTCCGATATATACATTCTCAATTTTCTACATTTCTCTATTAATTTGATCTGTCTTAGTCTTAATTCTACTGGTGTGTACTTTGTACTATGAATGGGAACTTATATTTTCCCGATTTTAAGGACTGTGTCACCTTTAAGTCCATTGTGTGCATACCGTGCAGTTTCTCATCTCTTCCCTGTGAAATCTATAAATGTTTGATTGTCGAATTTCAAGATGACCAAATATCAAGAATTTTGCAATTCTAATCAATTTTAAAACTGAAATTACATGTCGAAAACAAACCTAATTGTTTTTTCAAAATTGCAAAATAGACGCATCTTACGTCAGATTTCATAAATCTTCCTTTAGTACTTTCTGAGAAATATGTGGTAAGAAATTTTCAAATATCAACCAGTCAGGCCACCTAACTGATTCTGATCAGGACTTTATGAGAAGTAGTGGTATCACACTTTCCGAATCCAAGATGGCTGCTTGATCGCCATCTTATATACAGGTCAGTCTCAAAACAGCAGAAAGTATACAAAAGGTAGTTATAGATCAAATCCAACAAATATGGCATTACTTTTGCAAGACAGCAAGTGTTTTTCTTTGAAATCATACAACATGTAAACCTCAGCCAGCCTGAACAGCTACACAGGCCGTTGTATAAAACATTACATGACATTGTGTAATACCCAAGACAATAAAGATGATTACAGTCAACAAACATGGAAAGTTCATTTGATTGAAATTCTGAAGAATCACATCATCCATTATAAGAGTTATCTGCCCTTGTGAGAAGGCAATGATTGTGAATTTGTGATTTCATATGTTTGCTAGTGTAACGTCACATTTTTAAAGAGAAAACGGTATGAGTTCTTCTCACAAAATAAGGACGTCACAATCAATACCTTCCTGCAGGGGAGATAACTATGTAATTGCAGAAACGATCTCATAAAATTAAACTCAGTATTTCAGTATTTCTCTATTCTGAATATGCTCTAGAAAACATAATTAATATTTTGCCATATCTTTGTTTTAACAAAACGGATCTCATTCATGGTATCATAAACATCTGCAAACCATTTTTTTGTGAGAATCAAATTAAATTTTAACATAATTTCGAGAGAGCTCAAATGTAAAATCCTATATATAAATGCCTGATCGTCAGTAAGAAGCATTCATCACTATTTTCTGTATTCATAAATATTTGAAAATTACAAAAATGTATCATATATTGTATTTGTGAAAATAAAGTGTTTTACGTACAGTAAGCAGAATTTTTAAAAAGAAATTTTAAAAGTAATATGGCCTCACGCACCGTTCATATCAGTGCACTAACAATCAACCATCTGAAGTAATTAGCTCATCCAGCCTGAAGACACATTTAGACTCTTCTGACTCGAATCAAATAGACCAGTCTATCTGAGGTGAATGATCTCGAGTTAAGCAAAACCACAACAATTTATTTTGTGCACATGAATAAATATTATTCATTTTACTATTCACATTATCAGCACTTGACTGTGTGGCCTTTTAGTTCTCACAAAGAAGTTGTACTAGCTATTTGTTCTGTCTGCGGCAGATAAGTATCCTAATTGATCTGTGTTCCTCTCTCAAGTTTCCTCTTCATCGTCTTCTATCATATCTAGGTATTCCTGAGCTTTAATTTTCCTTGGAATGATATCTAAAATATTATCAAAAATTGATATATTATATTAATCATCAACCAATATAGACTTTCATTTCATTCTTATTCAATTTGATCATTACAAATCATCATCACCACCACTATCATCATCACCATCATCCTTCATCATCAACATCATCATCATCAAAAATCATCACCATCATTATCATCATCATCACCATCATTATCATCATCATCATCATCATCATCATTATCATCATAAATCATCATCATCATCATCACAAATCATCATCATAATCACCACTATCATCAATTCATCATCATCACAAATCATCATCAGAAGCATCATCATCATCATCAACTATTAAAATAACTAAATACAGTAAGGTAATATTATCCTTGCAATACTGTTGGTTTACCTTGTAAAAACTGTAATACATCATTGGTGTTGACGACTTCGGATAAGTCTCCATACTGTAGCTGTTTCTTATCTTTACTTCGATCTAGAGACACCTGCGCAAGGTTTTGTACAAAAAGCTCCTGCAAAAAACAAAATACGAAATTTATATTTCTTATTATTTTTATCCTACTTTGAAAATAATGTTTAATGTTCACACGACAAAAAATGACCTTCACTACTTTAACTTCTCCATTAGTTACTGTTGAAGCAGAAAAGATATTCACTTCTGACAACCTAGGATTTATTGTCACTGTCTCTTTACACAAATTACGACACTACATGAGACGCCTATAACCGGGAATAAATAAAACAAATACTTATCCTATTGAGTGAAATGAAACACCAATGTAAAGCTTGATAAATTTCACGACATCTAATCCTTGCTTTAAGGACAGAAGATTTAGAAGAAATGTCGAAATTTTATAATGACTGTCCACTTCAGAAAGTAAGACGGTAACTCTTGCACCCACAAGCTACATCAAAGGTTGTCGGCGGATATCAAAGAAATCAGTCACAGTCAGTTCATGATCTGTTCTCGGAAGAGTTTGGTCAGATGTTACGTAGATACAGTAGTCACATGACATATTCGACATGTAAGAATGCCGGCTAACTTCGGCTTGTTTGACTAAATGGGACCAACCTAGCGATGCTAAATATTTATATGATTTTTTATCCATAGTCTCCGAATGATTACACTGGTACATAGCCCCAAATATGTTAATCTTTGCAGCAGAATAATTAATTTTTCTGATCGAATTGGAATTCTGGAGAAAAGTCCTACTGGATCAACAATGAAAAAAACCCAGAAAAAATTTAAACAATTTTCACGTTTAATAGTTATATTAATTTTTTAGTGTCTTTTTTGGTGCTTAAGAGTCAAAATGAAGGTCCCTTCGTATTGAGAAATTTTGCTGTACTTTCCAATGTCATGTGAATACACACTGCACTTCATCTACATGTATAATGGGTAAAGGGAAGTAACTCTGACACACTTGGTGCAACAGGTATCCCCAAATAACAAAAAACAGAACTGTGTGGGCATTCCTTATCTAGACAGCTCATTCAGACAAACTAAAAGTTGAGATACCGTTGCTTTTCCGGTGAGAAACAAAGCTTCATGACTGATGCTTGAAACGTCGGGCGAACTTTTCATTATTGTTCGGATTCTTGAAAGCGGCAATGAGCTTTTTTCGTCTTTGTCCGCCATCGCACTCGGAAGTAGATACGGAATTAAAAAAAGTCAGATAATTTATTATAAAATAAATAAACTTGTACATATATTTATTTTTCAAAGTAGAGCTAACGAAAACGTAATACTTCAATCAAAACTGATTTTAAGTATTATTTTCACAAATATTTTGTCCAATCAGGACGGTGGAAGTCAACAACTTCGGAGAAATTTTCCATGTGTGACTTCCTTTTTTAGCTCGACCGACAACACCGCACCGGCTTTTCTACCGCAGGTACATAATTTTGCAGTGTAAGCAGTTGATTTGTCTAAATCAAAGACTAGCTTTTGAACCACCAAGCAATTTTCTCCACAATTCTTTAAACGAAACATTGAACAAAAATTCTTAAGTCACTTTCTATCAAATTTTCACGGCTTAACGGGATATCAGCTGAACACGACTGTCAGACTGGGCACCCCTGTCTTAATCCAAATTTTCTGACGATCCCTGGTGGTTAAATCATCAGAGCTAGATTAACTCATTTTGACCTCTTCTACTTATTGAATATAACTTCTGGTCACTCGATTGGTAACTCTTCTATATGTGGAAGTTCCTTCCATGTCTTAAAAAGGAAGGTTCTAGTTCCATGACATCTTTCCTTAAAAGGAAGGATCATGATGACCTAATTGATTAGACAACGTACGCTGTCATTGATGTGGCGTGCATAAAATTTTCATTCAAACGACTTATCTCTATAACCAAAAGGCCCAAGGTATTGATATTTGGCCTGAAGCATACTGGGTTGAAAGGCTGCCAGTTTGTTCAAAAGGATGACACTTTGACCTACATTCAAGGTCACAGGGATCAAAATGGTAAACCTTTAAAGAACTTCTTTCATATAGCTGAGAGGCCGAGATACTTTGATATTGGACCTGTAGCATGTTGGCATGAATTACACCATGCATGTGTTTAATAAAATGAATGACCTTGACTTTCATTCATGGTCTAATTTATCAAATATATCAGAACCTGAGCTTCTATTAAAAGAGTTCTTTGAGGAGTTGTATTGTGCCAATAGTCA
Organism: Argopecten irradians; assembly: GCF_041381155.1. Lineage (NCBI taxonomy): Eukaryota > Metazoa > Mollusca > Bivalvia > Pectinida > Pectinidae > Argopecten > Argopecten irradians. The sequence goes on along the minus strand of NC_091148.1, from coordinate 11,679,352 downwards.
TATGACCGTTAAGGTCCATGGGACTCTTGTATAATTACCCATAGCTATATAGGGGTAAACATCGCATACTACAGACACAGAAGGTAAAGTTAGCCTAAATATACATCACTATGGCAAATCCACACAAAATTACTTTAGGTACATTTACAGTACTACAAACCACCATCAAGACACTAGATCATCTCAAAGTCTCAACAGAATGGGTCAAAACTATACTCCATGGAGATTTCAACCACATACATTGGAAAAATAATAATACTACTTGGAACGGAAAAAAACAGATTGTACAGTCATATACAGAAATGGATGTTCGACTAATAAAAACCCATAAACAACTCCGCAACATATTTACTTTCATAAACAATAAAAGATACTAACAACAAACAATAGAGATCTTGCATCACTAACACACACCTATACTGTAGACAAGAACTCCTCATTATAAGAATATATATATATATTAATTAACTTACGTATTTTTACGCGTATAGTGCACACTTTTTTCATAAATTATACATTCTTGATGACACATTTGAAGTTTTGAACTCCTTCATTTCAAATACTGGAACAGTTCATTATGAATATTCAGGGGTGAATAACTTAATGAGTTAACTGAGCTACATGTAACTTTCCTTTCCTTTTGTGTTTAGAATGGCGTCTCCATACATGCAAGATTCCGTTTGGCTTCAGCAAGGAAAGTTTGAAGATGCTGAGGCATTTTACCAGAGAGTCCAGGCTGGGACACAGAATGCAGGAGCCAGTCAGCCGAGACAGGTCAAGACCATGTTATATTTTTATATTCATGTATCATCCTGAGATATTTTCAATTTATTGAATTTGTTATGCATTGGTGGTCAGGTTTAAACTAATTCATAATTAATTCTGATGCTGCCGTCAAACCAATTGACTAAAATTGCTATGTAATTATCGAATTAAATATCTGAAATCGTGGGCTGTAAGCAGGGTATTCATATACTGGTATCACCCGCTATATATATCATTTAAAATAAAATCATAAGATATTAGTGGAAACTGCATTTATCATCAAACTGTTATCAAACTTTTTGCTGCATTATCACAAATGAAATACACTGACATCGTGGAGGAAGAACCTGGGATTATATATAATCAGGAGTACATGTATTTATAAAACCGGTTAGGGAAAGTATGCAATTTGCTGTATATTTATAGAACAGGGGTTACCAGGAGTGACCCATGGTGAGTTTATTTATTTACCTCTATATATACATTAAGGCTCTTTTAAAAAAACACCAAAAGACTGAGTTCACTATGAAATTTCAGGGGTGAAATGAATTAAATGTGTTATGACATACAAAATTCAGAAAGTTTTCATGTCAACTGTACATTTATAAGGCAAAAATAAAAGTCTGATTAGAGTTACCCGACCAACCCTAATTTTTTAACCATGACCCTAATTAAAAAAAAAATCCCAGCCTACCGAACCTTTTTTTTTTTTTGCAATGTTACCTTTATAAACAGACATATTGTTTTTTTGTCCTAATCACACTCTAAAATAGATTAGGCAGAACTGATTACTGAGTTTTCTGTAGTTAGGTAAAGTTGCACCTGAGTTTAAGCCGCAGAGGCACTGTTTTCAGGTTTCTGTCACATCCAATATTAACTGAATTCTGTCCCAGGGATTTTCCTACAGTATTTTTTACAGGGTCCAGGGTCCATCGAATTGGGAAATTTTACGCGGCATAACATGAAATTGGGAAAATGACTAAATAAAGAAAAACACTATTTTATGATTTAACTGTTTATTTATTTTATGATTTAACTGTTTATTTATTGTACATCTGAAATATTTCAAGTTGACTGTAGTGTTCATTCAATCATTGTAGTTGACTTTTATTTGGTTTTTTGTATTCAACATATCATGACAATTTCATAACAAGAATGACATTACTCAGACTTTCAATTTTAGATTCCGATTGGGAATTTTTAGCTACAAATTGGGAATTTTAGCTAAATTTTCGGAGGGGAATGGGTCCCTTATTCGGCCCCAGATTCTACTGTAGGAAAATCCCTGTGTCCATAACTTAAAGATATTGGTCTTCCCAAAATACTAAATAGATATCTGTATTCCCGATCTGCGACCCACAATTAAAGTTCCCATACTAACAAAGTCTGATCACTAATCTATTTGATCACTTTGTATTAAATGGTGATCATGTAAGAATGAAGGTTTTCAGTTGCGAGAAAAACATGCAATATTAAGGGCATTGTCCTGAACAAAATGCTATGGAATAAATAATACAATAAAAATGTAATGAGCTTTAATGGACTTGAATAATAGAACTGGGGGAAAATCCCTAGACTAGATGTGAATTCCTCATGATCAGAAGATCACATAAAATCTAGACTTTAATTTACACCCAAAAATTGCCCCATGGAAAATTGTTTTCATTTCTTTCTAGTCAAGTCAATTGCATTAGAAACAAAATTGAAAATGTTTCAATTCAAATGTACCACAATATGTATTTGCCATAATTTTGTTTCAGATAGATTTAAAAGTGTTGTTTCACTTATATATAGATACATGTATATTGGGACATTATTATATTTATTCATTTAAATAACCTTAACATGCTTCATGATATTATATTACCCGGTAACTAACGGTAGATAGCATCAAGTATCAAATTAACAAGAAACATATACCATAGCATCACTTATTTCAGCAGCAAAAATGTAAAAAAAAACTAAAAACAATAATATTTTTTTTTATTTTTGAAGCGATTTTACATGGGTATAAATAGCAATGACATATTACATTCAGGTTCATTAAAAAAAATCTAAATCATCATATACATATATATATAATTTTTAGTTATCTAATGCTGTAAAAAAGTTAAAAAAATTATTTTGTACAAAGCATGTGTATTGAACTTAAGCATTCACTCCTGAAGACACATTTATGCTCTTCTAAATGAAAAACTGGACCAGTCCATTATGAATTTCATGATCAGGGGTGAATGATTTAAAACAACATAACGCTTTGATTATTAATGGTTTGTCTCCCCTTAACAAATTTTGCTGTGGACATTTCTTTATTAATTACTAAAAACACATTTGAGGGAATACTGTTTTGGGTTGTGTCATGTACATGTTCATGCGTGCACTTTACCAAGATCATTTTCTTGGCTTGATATTTTTGCGGTACACTGATATGATATTTTTTTGAATCGGGTGAATTATACATACCCTTACAGTGAAATTGCAAAATTTCTAAACCGCTATTTAATTTTCTCGTTTTTGTCCAAATCCCCATAATTTTGACAAGCAAAAATGGCTGACTATTTTAAAAATGACTGCGGGGGATATTGCCATGCTTTGGTTACTTGTTAATCACATTGCTGTTGGCATATCTAACCTTGTCCAAATGCTAAGACAATTTTCTTGTGGTAATGTATTGCAAAGATCTTCACTTTGACCCGTAGGATACAAATGAAAAAAAATAGATCATGCATATATACTTGATCTTGATTTATAAATATAAATTCTAAATCGTGATCAAACTTCAAAATATTTTGAACTGAAGTAATACTGAATCTATTTGAATCTTAAGGGTCAACTGAAGACTTTGCTGTGGTGTTTTTTTGGGAAATTATTGCTGGTTGTGGAAATGATATCAATTGCTGGTGTTTCTTGATGGCCTGTTTATTTATTTCTTTATACAAATTCAGACATCGCAAAAGTTAAAAAAAAAAGCTGGACATTCGGACAGACAAGGACTGTGAGTAAGTAGGACCGAACAAGATTTTGCCGGACCGAACATTAATGTGAATTTTTGAAGTAAACATAACTTTCTGCTATAAGTATCCAGGCAGCTGTTTTATGATTATCTAATTTATCTTATGCAGTTTACATATTTGCCAGGTTCAGCACCAGCATAATACTTCAGAGACACCATTTCTACTGACTTCCAGTACTCAATAATTGCCGGACGGTCGGTTCTGACCAGATTTTAAAATAGGTGGTCCGAGTCAAATTTTGCCGGACATGTCCGTCGGATCATCAAATTTCGTGATGTCTGCAAATTAAAAACTAAAAGGCAACATCAATTGTTTTATGGTAGCTCATGAGGGTACAATGATTTTGTTCTGTCACTGTTCACACTATGAATCCATTCACCCCTGAAAGCACAATGAATTGTTCCATCATTCGAATTGGAAGAATTCAAAATGTGTCTTAAGGGTGTTTGAGTTAAATGCTAGCTGCAATATTGTAGCTCAAAAGACTTTGAGACAGAAAATGGTGTCGACTTTAGAGCTACAATTGGTGCCTATATTACTGCTAATGGAGCAAAGTAATGATTATGCAAACCATTATTAAATGTTTGTTTGCATTTTATCGTACTTGTTTGATATTGCTTTATACCTACAAGGCAATAAAACTGAACCACATAAAATATCAAAGTCTCATCGAGGCATTATTTTTTTTTACATAATATATAGGAAGGTCTTTCTGATGAGAATTTATACGACAAGTCCACAAATTGTGAATTTGACGTCTTGTGAGCGGTACGGTAGATATTAAGAATTAGTTGTGTTTGCTTTTGACAAAAATAATATGTAAATGCATGTATATGCATAAAATAATTGGAAACCTACAAAAAAGAATAGAAAACTATGCCCGAGTGATTTTCGGAGGCAGTGCTCCACTACGACACATAGGGACCAATTCGTACCCGGCCGAAAGGTATAGTAGGCCGGGTAGGTATATTTGTTCTAGTTAAATGCTTGAACAATAGTAGGTCCAATGCAGTATAACATTTTTTGAGTTGATGTTTAATTGAATTCAGGATATTTTTTTTTTCATTTTTGAAACAAATTTAGATATTTTAAGCAAGATATGAAGCACATCTTTCAATATGGGAGGAACTAATTTTTGGTATCATTTTCTACTGGATAGACTTATTTTCCATTAAACTAGAACATCAGTAGTAAATTGTGTGATTATTTCCCATTGAACTAGAACATAGACAGTAAATTGTTAACTTATTTCCCATTGAACTAGAACATAGACAGAAAATTGTTTGCTTATTTCCCATCAGACTACAACATTGACAGTAAATTGCTTATTTACCATCTTACAAGAAAATAGACAGTAAATTGTTTGCTTATTTACCATCTTACAAGAAAATAGACAGTAAATTGTTTGCTTATTTCCCATTGAACTAGAATATTGACTGAGAACTTTTGCTTATTTACATCTAACAAGAAAACCGACAGTAAATTATTCGCTTATTTCAAATAAATGTGCAATCAAATTAGAATATCAACAGTAAATAGTTTGCTTATTGACAATCAAATTAGAATATCCACAGTAAATAGTTTGCTTATTGACCATCAAATTAGAATATCCACAGTAATTAGCTTGCTTATTGACCATCAAATTATAATTTAATATCAACAGTAAATAGTTTGCTTATTGACCATCAAATTAGAATATCCACAGTAATTAGTTTGCTTATTGACCGTCAGACTAGAATCTCGACAGTGAATTGTATGCTCTGTATTTGTAGGCGGGAGCATCAGGCCAGAAAACCAGTTCTATCAAAAACGAAATCGCTCAGGCACGACAACATATACAAAATGTTTTGAAATCTGTGAGTAGTTTTTGAGTATATTATATACATTTTGTATGTAATATTTCTCTTCTACTTTTATATATAAGTGTTGTGGCTGTAGTTTTTGTATCTTTTTTTTTCTATGTATTTATTTTTTTTACATTTTCAATCTTTAACTTTAGGCTTTGTCTTTGTCAATTTATATTGTAGACCTGCTAAAACTAAAGTGATTCAACAAATTAGAACAAAAAGAAAAAAATCCCTGCTGTAACTGCTTTTTTGTTCTTTTTTTTTATATTTTTCTTTGCTGGCTGTTAAAATTCTTTGCAAAAGCTAGATGTGCAAATTTATTCCATATTTATTTTCAGATCCATAACCACTTTATAATAGTATATATCTATAACAAATAATTTTTCTAAGTTTATCCTTTAAACTGCAGCTGATACTTGATTTGTTTTACACTATCTAAATCTTAAATTTTCAGTTGTTATTAGATATTGTAATTGGCACTGCTTAATTATCTACACTTTTTCATGCCTAATTGTCTTGTTTCTGTGATATGTCTGTTAAATACCTACTGTATATGATCCAATAAGCTCCACTGCTTCTTTTTAAGGTAAATCATTTTGTGAATTATTTTTTTTAATCTCGTTGGACGTTTATTTGGGTCAAATATAGTAATCAATCTTTGTTATCAGACTTAGTGGACTACAGTTGTGATAGATTTCAATTTTTTTGACATTTTGGACTATTGTTTTGACAGGAAATCAACATTTACGGGTTAATATTTAAATGAGAATTAAAAACTTTAAACATCTTTAAAAAAAAAAAAAAAAAATAACAGATTATGTCATGAAGGCAACTTTCAAAGAGAATCACACATGTATGTTAACTATATTTGTATGATTCAGTACCATTGATATTTACCGTTTGCTTTGGAGAATTATAAAAAAGTTTACTGTGATCGGTTCGGAATTAAGTTTATGTAATGATACAATGTGCATTTTTCCATTTTTTTTTCGTTGTGTGCCTGGCAAAAGATATATGATGCATGTGCATGGGTGTCTTTTAAAATTTGGTTATTGTGAAGTTGGTCCTTCTATAAGCAATTCTTTCCTTTTTTAGCTTACAACAAGATCTGCTATAGGGGCCAATGGGCTATTCAAATCATGTCCGTGGTCCGTACTTCTGTACACAATTCTTATAACTGCTTTTTCTCATAAGTAGTATATTTAGACTCCTCTTTATTTTAGCTTAAAGATGCTCCACCGCCGACAGAGCATAAAAGATATTCATCATTTGATCAATAATTGGTGTTTAATCGTTTATACATATATATGTCTAATTAACACAAAAAATAACATAAAATAATTTATTTCGCCTTTGGTGCATGCACAATCATTATTTCATTCCATATAGGATGTAGTGCCACGAAATTTTTTCAGGATGCAATTAGCTATTTTTCATATTTTTTACTTGAAGAAAAATTAGAAGCTCAAACTTTTCAATGGTGGTAATGGTGTAAAGTAAGTAACTTTTGTAACTGAATAAAAATACTAAATCGTCTGCACCTGTTTTTGATGGTGTAAAAATACCATTTGTCAGCGGTGGAGCATCTTTAAGTTGTATGCATTTTTGGACTGATCCTTCAATAAGAATCTATTTAAATCCTCATTTTTCACTCCATTTCATCGCGGATCTAACAACATCCCATTAGGGGTCGTGTTCTCCTGACCTTTATATACAACCTGTATTTCAGTTCAAATTGATTTTCTCCACTTAACTAGATCAACTGAAAACCATATTTCGTCCTGGGCAGCATGCAGGGATCAATCTATGTTTTGGGGGAAACTCCCCTTTTTCAAAATAGGGGAAAAGTTTGGCGAAATATAGAGGAATTTGAATCTTCTTATTTTGGTCCAAAATTATATGCATTTTGATGAAAAAGTACTGTAATACAACTAATTTCATTTCTACATTTAGTAAAGCAAGATTTTAAGCTTAATAATGTATGATAAATATGAAGATAAGCTTAATAATGTATGATAAATATGAAGAAATTTGCAAACAAAAGTCTTAAAAATTAATGAAAAATAAGTCACAGGGAAAATTTTGTTTCAAAAACGGTCATTTTTTAGCTTCAGATGGGGAATTTTTAAATCTTCAGGGGAATTTTAGACCAGAGGGTAATTCATTCCTTGAGGGGAAATTTACCCATAAACGGTAATAAATCAGAGCTAGATTGATCCCTGACTCTTTTGCTGAGATGACTAATTACATGGAAGGGATTCTGGCATCACTTGCAATCTATTTGTCCCTATCACCAGATTGTATGTGGACAGACTTAGGCTATAATTTATGATAGATTTCTGTATAAGTTGTTAAAACTATTGTTTAATTCAGATTTCTTTTGCGAGATATCTTTTCCATGATATCATTTGAAATTAACATTGCTTATAACGTCACAAAACTTCTGGGCTGGTCTACCTATATGAATCAATGAATTGCGTTGTTTTCTATTAGACTTTGTACTTACTATGCAACTTATTCTAAAAGAATAAAAATTAACCTCACACCTCCGTCCCCCCCCTCCCCTCAAAAAAAAAAAAAAAAAAAAAAAAAGAAGAATTAAAAAAAAAAAATAACTGAACCAAAGCATCACATCAATACTTATCTATAAATTAAAAATCGCTATATCTGAGTGGTTATTATTAACATAATACCACAATCCTTACAGGACTCTGGCTTACGAGTTTGAATCCCATGTGGGGTAGTTGCCAGGTACTTACTGCTGGTCGCTTTTCTCTAGATACTGCAGAGGGGTGTATCTCTGAACGCCAACATTTTGGATTTACCTGTAGGGTAGTTTGTTGTGACAGTGGTTATAGTCTTTTTCCTAAAAGCAGTCCCAATGCCAACAGGTAAATTTACCTGTAAAAGTTACCTGTGTTGATACTTATCTAAATGTATATTATTTGATTAATTTTTACTTCAATAAGTGTTCAGATTTAATATCAGATACATATATACATAATATATGTTTCTGGTAATATCTATGAAAATATAGCAATAGAATCTATGAATGAAATTGAATTAAATTCGCAATGATTTTATTTCAAGAATTTTAAAGATTTCCTTGATATATCTAAAATCTCTGGTATCAATCTCATTAGATTTTCAATAGATTGATACTAAAATCAAGCAAAATTCATTGAAACTTATTTCACATGGAAGTAACTTTCCCATTCAGTAATATCAAAGAAAAAAATCCAAAAAGGAATTATCCTATTTCAACTTAGTTTTACACCAATTCGATTAAAAGTTTGAAATAATATAAGCCTTTTGCCAGTTGAAACATGATATTTTTCAACAAGGTCTTCCATATATGTCTGTTACTGCCGTTCTATCATAAGATTGCACGATTGTGTTACAGTACTAGTGTATCGACTCACTGTAGTAGATTACATCGCTACATGTTCGGGTGAAGTGTCTATGTAACACGCATTTTGATTGGCTGGGTTGATCTAAAAATAGAAGAGAAAAACGTGTGTGCACAATAAAGCTGGGTTTTTTAAGCCTGCCATGCTTGGTTTCATTTTCTTCTGATATTCGACGAATTTAACAACTTCTTCACTGACCTTTGTTGGTGTCATGATAGGCCGAACACGTGTAAGAAGAGAACCATGCTGTTCCTCGTACAACTTTGCGATGTTTCCGACAGGTGGATTTACAAACGTCGGCCGCTTTAGATATATTTCCATAGGACACATCATTGTACATTTTCACTACCCTTTCGCGTACTTTTAGATGGGTTCGTGGCTTTGACATGTCGACATATGATCGGTTGAGACTGCTTCTAATTTTGGCTGTGATCGATTGAACCGCTTCTAATTTTAGCGCAATTTTAGCGAGAGATTAAAATAGTAACGTAACGTTACAGATGTGCAAACACACATGTACCGGTAACTTATTATATGCACGCGTTTGCAGCTTGGCGATCGACGATTTTTAGTACTTCCACACTTTTTTATTCAGTATAAAGTATATATATATATATATATATATATATTTACAGCAGCTATTTCAGGAAACTGTCAGTCAAGTTCGTCACATGTGCTAGGTGTACTACGGAAAAAAATACCCAACAGTCATGTATATTGCAGCGCGAATTCTATATATCAGCGTTATTTTTTTACGGCGTAATACTTCTATTTTACAAATATTAATTTTTCAGATGTTTATCTATTTGAACATTTGTAATTGTTTCGACGTACTTACAACGTCCCGATTGCACAAATAGGGGTCATTTTAAACTGGGGTGTTTTCCCGCGGATGTACAATTAGGTTGTGTAACGTTTATTTATATACACACTTCAGCCAATCACAATGCGTGTTACATAGACACTTCACCTGTACCATGTAGCGATGTAATCTACTACAGTGAGTCGATACACTAGTACTGTAACACAATCGTGCAATCTTATGATAGAACGGCAGTAAGTGACCTTATATAATATAAAGTACATGTAACATCTGCGTTAATTACCTACCAAAGAGTAAGTGAATTTATGTCAAATATGATTTCAAAACTTTAAAAATGTATTACTTGTACTTGACTGACCCTTTTAAGTTAACAGAACATACAATATATTTTGAAAGTTGCATTAGGATGAATAATTTATCATAATTATATAATTTTCCTGCTTTCTTATCCTAAGATGGTATGTCTAGATCAGCGTGATGTTACATTATAATGTAAATGTATGTCATTATAGCATAAGAGCACCCAATAATTAAACTGTTGTCGGTTAACAGTGAAGTAATATTATATATTTTTGTGCATGTTAGAAATAATTTATAAATTTCTTTCCTATGGTTGATTTTCGGTCAAACATTGTTGCTAGATACAAATTGGTATATGTACTGTAATCTTTAAATAGAAGAAAAATAAGAAAACTGTTAATTTGGTATTCTGAGCACTAAAAGTTTGCAACATTTTGAGAATTACAAGACCTGCAACATATGGACTTGAAATAATTTTGCCAGTATTGCAACATTATATTAACATCAATAATGTGTATTAAAATGAATATGGTTGAGACCCTAAGTAACAGTCTTCAATTTCATTTCATTTGGTATTTTTATTAAGTTACTTCTAAAAATATTTTGTATCTAAAATACATATAGCAATGATATATTATTACCAATGTTTATAAAACATCATATATGTGTGTTTGTGTCGGCTTTAATAGATTACCAACTGAAACTATATAATAAACAGGTCAAAATTTCCAACAAAATTAATTTAAACTTTTATGATATTGTTTTTCTCCACTCATTTTCAAACCAAATACTTAAAGGTGTATGTCTCTGCGATAAAAGAAATCAACTATGCACGGTCACAAGAAATGAAAGTTGGCTAAGAATGTAGCCCTGGAGAACTCCTATATATGTCAATACAGAATACTATTACATTAGAATATACATTGATCAAGAAACCTGTTTTTCTGATAAAATTGAGATACGGTTTTTGTAAAAAAATATTTCACCTGGAACTTAAAATGCATTGTTCTTAATAATCCGCATGTAGCTCCTTATTAATTCTTAGCATTTGCAATGTTTATGATTTTATGTATATTAAAGCACCGATTATCTTTAATTAATAGTTCACATTGTATATTGTACAGAATATATTGAAGGAATTATTTTCCAAAATCCACAAATGTTACCTATAATACTGATTGAAATACAGGTAAATCTCAGGTGACTTTACAGGTGAAAACAAAGACAGCTTATATGAAACAGTATATAATTGCCTTCCTATTGTTTCCTAAAACAACACCTACCTATTGTTTATAAATATGTTGGCGTTCAGAGAACACCCCCTGCTTTCCTACACAAAAAAACCTGGCTCATCCTTACAGGACACCGGCTGTTAATAGGAAGCTAAACTAATAAAACTAAACCAAAACCAAACAATAAGTCATTAAAAGTAAACTGCCTCTTATATTGGAGAGCCATCACATACCATCTTGTAGATTATCCTTTTTTCCATCCTTTAAAATAACACGTTAGGTTTGCAGTCAGGATTCTTCAACAGATCTAGATGTGTCATTTATTAAATCAAACCAGTTGTTGATTAAGACACTAACTTGTAATTTGGCATTTTGTATTGACATTTTGTCTTTGATTATAGGGTTCTGCAGCCGGGGCTTCAGCGCCCTCTGGTGGTGGAGATGCTACAGCAAGAATAGACAGCTTGGAGAAAGAAAATAAGGAACTCCGTACAGGTCTGTAAATTTAAAAGCTAATAAGTGTTTGTCCTATATAAAGTTTATCAGATTGTGCATCTGTCAACAAAATGGCTGCCCAGTGGCCATCTTTGAAATTTATTAAGCAATGAGGAATAAGTTTAATATGTTTCTTTACTGTGAAATGAAAGGCCTTAGTACAAAAGTAATACATATATGTTTGTTTCACAGCTGTGAATGAGATGAAAGCCTTGGTACAAAAGTAGTACATATATGGATGTTTTACAGCTGTGAATGAGATGAAAGCCTTGGTACAAAAGTAGTACATATATGGATGTTTTACAGCTGTGAATGAGATGAAAGCCTTGGTACAAAAGTAGTACATATATGTTTGTTTTACAGCTGTGAATGAGATGAAAGCCTTGGTACAAAAGTAGTACATATATGTTTGTTTTACAGCTGTGAATGAGATGAAAGCCTTGGTACAAAAGTAGTACATATATGTTTGTTTTACAGCTGTGAATGAGATGAAAGCCTTGGTACAAAAGTAGTACATATATGTTTGTTTTACAGCTGTGAATGAGATGAAAGCTTTGGTACAAAAGTAGTACATATATGTTTGTTTTACAGCTGTGAATGAGATGAAAGCCTTGGTACAAAAGTAGTACATATATGTTTGTTTTACAGCTGTGAATGAGATGAAAGCCTTGGTACAAAAGTAGTACATATATGTTTGTTTTACAGCTGTGAATGAGATGAAAGCCTTGGTACAAAAGTAGTACATATATGTTTGTTTCACAGCTGTGAAATGAAGGCCTTGGTACAAAAGTAGTACATATATGGATGTTTTACAGCTGTGAATGAGATGAAAGCCTTGGTACAAAAGTAGTACATATATGTTTGTTTTACAGCTGTGAATGAGATGAAAGCCTTGGTACAAAAGTAGTACATATATGTTTGTTTTACAGCTGTGAATGAGATGAAAGCCTTGGTACAAAAGTAGTACATATATGGATGTTTTACAGCTGTGAATGAGATGAAAGCCTTGGTACAAAAGTAGTACATATATGTTTGTTTTACAGCTGTGAATGAGATGAAAGCCTTGGTACAAAAGTAGTACATATATGGATGTTTTACAGCTGTGAATGAGATGAAAGCCTTGGTACAAAAGTAGTACATATATGGATGTTTTACAGCTGTGAATGAGATGAAAGCCTTGGTACAAAAGTAGTACATATATGTTTGTTTTACAGCTGTGAATGAGATGAAAGCCTTGGTTCAAAAGCTGGAGGGTCGTGTAAAGGTTCTAGAAGGAGGGTCCGGCAGCGCTCCAGCTGCTGCCCAGACTCAGGCTCCCGCTAAAGCTGCAGCAGCACCAGCAGATGATGACGACACAGATGATGAAGTCGATTTATTTGGCAGCAGTGACGAAGAAGATGTATGTATCTAGATAAAAATGAAGAAAAATCAGAAAGTTTCTAAATTACCCGATGATATATATTAACCAACTTATGCAGTAACTAATTTTTGTCATTTTCGTCTCAAAGCAAGGTCGCGTATATTCGTGGATATACAGTAAAAATTGAATGGTTTATTTACTTGGCTTTATAGGGAGTCAGTAACTGATCATGAATAAATATCACTAATAATGTTTTATTGAAGTTAAAATCATACTAAGCACCTGTCTAGATTAAGGTCTAAGAATAAATGTGTATTACTGATGGTATCAAAAAGGAGAGAAAAGAAATGAAAGAAAAAGAAAGGAAAAGATCACTTTTGAGAATGCTCACTAGTTGTCTCAATGGGGTTAAGCTGGAGTCAGTTTAGTCTTTTGATTTGTTTGATTAATTCATACAAAAGATTCAAGATAAGATCGCTGGAAACCACAGTAACTCAGGTCATTGTCCAATAGTTTAAAGTGAATAGTTGAGCAAAGGAAGGCTTAATTCTGTAAAAAAAATAGGGTTAATTTATCAAGCATAATTTCCTATGAAAAAGAAAAAATGAAAATAAAAAAAAAAGTCAAAATAGCTCTGCTGGTGAAGAAATTAACATATACTTATTAAAAGAAATCCTGAAATGTCCTCCCGGCTGGCTATGTCAGTGTTGACCTTTCCGCGCAGCCCGCTTTCAAAGATTTAGGTGAAATTATATTTAGAACTGTGCTAAATTTTACTCTAGTATCCATAATTTTAATGGCCACACCTGGACAACAAAAGCAGAACCTGACTGTCGTTTTGAAATGTAAGGACTTTTGGAAGGATAATGAACGCATTTAGACTGGTTCTCTTTGTCTGACTTTTCACTTCAATTAACGATGAAAATAGAAATTAACAAATCTTTTAAAAAATTCAATTGAATTTTTCATTTCATTTCATTTCAAAATATTTTTATATTTATATGCTATACATGTACATCTCAAAGTCATATAATTACGAATATATGTAATTTTACAGACAATATTGAAATTATATATTAACACTGGTAAGTTATACTATGATAACACTCCGATAATGAGCAAGTATGAAAAAGCATGTTTGGTATACATATATATGTATGAAAAAAATAAAAGTGAACAACTTTCCTCTTGTACATTCACCATTTCATGATGGCTCTTCATCATGAAATGGTGAAATACAAGAGGAAATCGTTGACTTTTATTTTTTTTATATATTCAACTCTACATGGACGCACACTTTTTTCTTGGTATATATGTATATGTATACCTATGTTTTTGTTTATAGTTTAAATGTGGATACTGTATAGCCAGATAATCATAAGTTAAAATTTATAATGGATACATATTAGTTCAATATATACAGTTCCTTGATTTAAATCAGTTGATATTGATTTGAATTTGATTTGAATTGAATTTTTCAGAAAGAAGAAAAAGAAAGAATTAAACAAGAAAGACTGAAAGCATACCACGAGAAAAAAGCCAAAAGTAAGTGTATTTATCTCAAGTTTTAACATATTAAAACTACAAATATGATGAAATCTTAAAGGATTTGGATTTTAAAATCTTAGAATCTTGATTTATAGCTTTTAGTCTTTTTTATGCTACTAGCAAGGTACAGAAATTTTTTTAAATCTGCCAAAGAAGAAATTGTTGCCGAATTTGTTAGTGATCTTGATAACTATGTTGATTTGGGGTGCAATTGGCCTAATATGACATTGATAAACTTATATCAGAAAATCTTTAGCAAATTTCTGTTATAACAAATTATTTCTTCTGGTCCCATGGGATTGTTTATAGCAAAGTTTTACTGTATATAAAAATATGAAAATACACCACATTGTATGAATTACATTTTGTAGAACCAGCTGTTATAGCCAAGTCGAGTGTGATCATGGATGTAAAGCCTTATGATGACGAAACAGATATGAAGGAGGTGGAAACTTTACTACGGTCCATAGAAATGGATGGCTTAGTTTGGGGCGCAGGTGAGTCCATTACAGCTATAGCAATGTGTTCTGTATAGAAATGGATGGCTTAGTTTTGGGGCGCAGGTGAGTCCATTACAGCTATAGCAATGTGTGATTTTTATTTCATTCAAACATCTGCTAATTTAAACCACGGCAAAACCGTTTTTGAGTAATTTGAAGTAAAATCAAAGAAGAATTAAACATTTAAAAGAAAGACTGATAGCAAAAAGTACCACGAGAAAAAAATTATTCCAAAGAGGCAATTAAGTTGTATAATATCTCAAGTTTTAACATATAATAAAAATACAAATATAATGAAATCTTAAAGAATCGATGAAAATACATGGATTTTTAAAATCTTAGAATCTAAATGCCACGATTTACAGCTCTAGCTTGGAATATAGTCTTTTTTATGCTACTAGCTAGGTTACAGAAATTTTTCCAAGGTTAAATCCAGGGAAATTTTATTCCATTTGCCAATCAATTTAAAAATGAGAATATAGAGCATAGTTGCCGGTTAATTTTGTTGTTGAGTGATCTTGATATAACCACCGAATACAAATTGTTAATTACATGATTTGGGGTGCAATTGGTCCTAATATGAATCATTGAATAAACTTCTGATAGATTGTTTTGCAGAAAACTCAATATTAGCTTATTTAATTTCTGTTATAACAAATGGATTTCTTAGTTTGGGGCGCATGGTGAGTATAGCACAGTTTTACTGTAATATAGAAAATCAAAGATAACAGAAAATTACAATGTGATTCGTATTTTACATTTTGTTGCTATAAGCCAGCTGTTATAGCCAAGTTATGTTTAAACGTAGTGTGATTTTTCATGGATGTAAACGCTTATATAGATGACGAAACAGGACCTCTAAACGGTTAGAGCGAGAAAATATGCAGGGCGGTTCAAACCTCGATTCGACGGCTTACAGGTCCATAGAAAAGGCCATCACAACATATAAAATTATCATTTTTTTTGACTGCACAAATCATTTAAAGCATGGAAAATATTTCATAGGGGCATACACCATTTTCCGTAGTTAGTTGTGTAACACGAAAAAATAAATTGTGAAAAATAACAACCTGTGAACAAATACCAGTACATGTTAATCGCCGTGTGTGACCAAGACAATGGGGTCATGGCTTAGTTTGGGTTCAAAAAAGAATGAAATTATTATAACCTGCAGGTGAGTCCATATAAATGGATGGCTTTGATTATCGAAAACCAATGTACTATAAACTGCTTCAGTGAAGTCCATAGAACATGGATGGCTTAGTTTGGGGTGCCAGATCCTGTGAGTCCATTTATTCGTCTTGCTTCCGTGACCAGCTATGCGTAAAAAGCAATGTGTTCTGTTATAGAAATGGATGGCTTAGCGGTCGTTAAGATTTGGGGCGCAACAAAATAGGTGGTAGTCCATAAGAAATGGATGGCTTATTTTTTGGTGCAGGTGTGTCCATTACAGCTATAGCAATGTGTTCTGTACTAGAAATGGATGGCTTAGATTGGTGCAGAGTTTAATCTGACAGGCTGAATATAATCGGCGCAGGTGAGTCCATAGAAATGGATGGCTTAAGTTTGGGGCGCAGGTGAGTCCCATTACAGTCTATAGCAATGGATGACAGCTCATGCTTAGTTTGGGGCCGCCAGGTGAGTCCCGGTCATAGAAATGGACTTCCCCAAAAACCCAGTGTGACTTATTAGTTTGGTGGCGCAGGTGAGTCCACGGCTCCTCGCCCGCTCGATAGAAATGGATGGCTTATAGCAGAAATTTGGGGCCACAAAGTACAGATAGAAATGGATCTTTCAAAACGTCTAGATATCACAAATATTTATTTATTTTATGTTTGGGAGAAGAATATACATACATGTGCAGGTGAGTGTATATAAACCATAGAACTGATGGCCTCGTATCGTAACTCTTCCGTTTATGGCTTAGTTTGGGGCGGTAAAAACGTCACGTTTCAACACGGTAAAGTTTACCTGTGTAAAGCCTAGTGCTCGGACCGTCACGGCTTCGGCGCGCCTGCTCGATTAAAAAATAAAGGGTTCGTAAAAGTTTGCGATTTCCCAACCTCCGACAATACTGAATAAAAAACAGCACATAATGTTAATCCTGTGAATCGAGGAAACTTAAAGGGTAATGTTAACAAATTCAGTAATTCTGCCGTATCTCCCGTTATTCTAACAAGTTTCGGCCAAAATTAACACGGTGCAGGTTTGGGTGGAAATGGATGGCTTAGTTTAACAAATTATTTCTTTCTGGGCGCAGGTGAGTCCATAGAAATGGATGGTAGAACCAGCTGTTATAGCCAAGTGAGTGTGATCATGGATGTAAAGCTTAGGAAACTTTACTTTGGCTTAGGGGGCGCAGGTGAGTCCATTACAGATAAAATGGATGGTTCTGTAGAAATGGATGGCTTAGTTTGGGCGCAGGTGAGTCCATAGAAATGGATGGCTTAGTTTGGGGCGCAGGTGAGTCCATTACAACTGGATAGGTTTAGTGTGGGGCGCAGGTGTCCACTCCAGTAGAAATGGATGGCTTAGTTTGGGGCGCAGGTGAGTCCATAGAAATGGATGGCTTAGTTTGGGGCACAGGTGAGTCCATAGAAATGGATGTATGATAGTTTGGGGTGCAGGTGAGTCCATAGAAATGGATGGCTTAGTTTGGGGTGCAGGTGAGTCCATAGAAATGGATGGTTTAGTTTGGGGCGCAGGTGAGTCCACTCCATAGAAATGGATGGCTTAGTTTGGGGCGCAGGTGAGTCCATAGAATTGGAGGGCTTAGTTTGGGGCACAGGTGAGTCCATTACAGCTATAGCAATGCCTGTGTTTTGTATAGCTTCGTACAGGTGGAAGTTGTCATGGGCTGCTATTATTCTTATTTTCATTACGATGACAATATTACTTGATTTCACTTGCAGTATGACTTTATCATGCAAGAAATTTAGGGATAGTGTCACCCTTTATTCAATTGAATTCACAAATATTTAAAACATGTATATTTTTTGTGCAGTAAGCAAAAACAAATTGAAATTTGATAATAGAAAATTTCATTTTTATTAAAATATTTGCAATATCTAGCTGTGAAGTGTCTTTTTGCTTTCACTTGTTAATGTTTTGTGACATGTACTTAAAAGTCGTGAAAAAGACTTTATGGTTTGGGCCCTTTTTGTCCCCCAAAACCATCAAATTTTTTAAACTGTTATTTCGTAAAAAATGCTTTTATGAATTTTTCGAGTGGTTACCATGGCAACTGAAATTGCAAAATTAGAAAACTATCATTACATTTAAATAAGGGATGTACTAAATATGTTGAATCCAAAAATTTAAATACTGCGTTATAGTTTTTAAAAATTGACAGATTTCGGGGATCAAAAAGGGCTCAAACCATACATAATAGCACACTCATGATAACATCCATCTGAAGAGTATATATACACTAACCTACATCTGTGTTACTATTGTCCCAAGCTACTATTAAGTACAGCTGTCTGTTTAAAGTCCCAATATATGTATCCCCTATTTTGTTCATGATTAAGAAAACACCTGTTGTAAATGAGACAGGAATAAATCGAAGTCAAGATGAACAATAATGATTCAGAAACTTTTGTTAAAATCAAATGAATATTGAACATTGCTTGCTGGGTCCCATTCTGCCAAACAAGCCGAAGTTAGCAGATATTGTAATGTCGTTGCTGAGAATGTCATGTGACTACTCTAACTACAAAACGTCTTTCTATACTCTTTAGAGAACTTTCTGACTTCCGCTTGGCAACAATTTAACTGCTATGTCGACCAGTTTAAGATGAGAACAAGTTTACAAGTATTGACTTTCAACAACTGCTGTACCAATGTTATTAAAATTTATATCATTATAAACATTCTTTGATATACCTTACTTTCAAATCTACAAATACTAACAATATCGGGGTCGAATCTAGCTTGACTTTTTGTTGATAGTAATATGTATAGTGTGGCTTTTATCCAAAGCTACAATTGTGTAGATTTCAGCTAACGCTGTAAGACCAAAATTTAAAACACATTTATTCCATTATGGCAGGAGAGGATAATCCTGTAGCATCGCTTGGTGCTGCTCATAACTGCTTACTTAACACCATACCGGATGTAGAAATAGACATTGGCAGGTTCAAATACATTCTCGTGAAAGTGGAAGATCCAACGCCGGGGAAGTGTGGGGAATATAAACACATTGTTCGTGGGTTGTCAACTGCCTGGTATCATGCCGATATTTATGAATCGGTGGAGTCGATGATGAAGAAAAAAGGATTATATTGTGAATGTGAAGGAGGTGGAAGAATAGAGCACAACGCTAACTTAAAAACAATCCAAGTTTATGGATATTCACAGGCGTATGGAAGGGCTGATCATTCTGTCACCGTTGCAATTCTTAGAAAGAAATTTGGGAGTGGCTATAACATTACATTCAGCAACGATTTCCGATACTAGATAGTTTGGATATCATGAAAAACTACAGGAAATTAAGAGTGTGAAGTATTGGTGCTTTTCCATGTGATTGGCTTATCAATAGATATTTTTGTCTTTCTCATTCGAAGAAAACTTCCGGTGAATACTAAATTGAGGATCGACACGTGACCTTCTAAATACCTTTTGGTATGCAGGAAAAAATGATGATTTTGTGAAAGACCTGATGTATTTATTGTTAAATTGGCTGATATGTATATCAGGTTTACCAGATGTACTAGTTGCATACATGGACCCTAAGACTGGTTGGCCAGTTATCAGTATATAATGTGACCGAGCGGGGTGGGTTGCTTGGTGTCTCCGGCGGCATCCATCAGTGATATAGCACTATAAGAAGACACAACACGAACATACCACAATCTCCCAAAACATGCACCTCGCACTTCACACACCTACACACCGCGTATATGTAGGTATGGAGGCCGTCCTTACATGACCTTGGCTGTTAATAGGACGTTAATTAACCAAACAAACAAACAAACAAACAATTAAGATAACCTTGAATTCAGAACTTGGCATTGTTCTTTTCCAGCGAAACTAGTTCCTATGGCTTATGGAATTCAGAAACTACAGATAGGCATAGTTATTGAGGACGCTAAAGTGTCTGTGGATGACTTAACAGAAAAGATATTGGAGGATTATGAAGATCAGGTAAGCTGGTTCATTCCCTTGATAGAATTCAGATATGGTGGGTCACTAAAACGCTTCATGCAGACATTCTAACGTAAAAACGGGATTCTACTACATATGTTAGGTCATTGACCTCAAAGCTTCCATGACACCATATCTAATTTCGTAACATACAACTGTTGCTAAGGTAGTCAGATAGCCGTTAAGGCCCTTGTGCCACTTGTTTCCAGATAATTGGAGCTTTTGACATGAAACAAATCAAAGATGCTCCACCGCCGACAAATTGTAGTTTTTCTCTACCAAAAGTTTTTCTCTATCAAAAACATAAGCAAACGTTTTAATATTTTTTGACTGCGCATGCACCAAAAGCAAAATATTTTTTTTATATGATTTTTGTGTTTATTAGACATATACATACAGAATTAAATACCAATTATATTTTCAAATGATGAGTATTGTTTATGCTGTCAGCGCTGAAGGATCTTTAAAAAAAATTTTTGAATATAGGACGGCTTTGAACATCCTGTCTTGTAATTATGGGGTTCCAACTAAATTGTTCTATGCATATCTATGCACATCTAACTCAAATAATGTGTTAATTACGAGTTTTAAAATGACCTCAAATATACGAAGCTCTATTGTATTTTAAAAAATTCAGAAATTAAAAGCCCTTAACTTTGAAGTCAGGGCACTTTTTAGTTCAGCAATTTCATTCTACTAGTCTATTCCACTGATATATATAGCGGCGTCTTCGTTGAGTGCTGAAATGTTTTTAAGAAGATGATTTTGTATCTTATAGGTTCAAAGTGTGGACATTGCTGCATTCAACAAGCTGTAAGGAAGTGCGAGTTGAAGGGAAAAAAATATGTGAATAAATTTCGCTAGTATGCCCAACTTTGTTTGTGGATATTATTTCTTTCATCGACTCTTGTCAGCAATTATTGGATTTCATAATTACATACAACTTTAGTTAGGCCACACCAATTTGAAAAATAGTTCATCGGGAATTCACGCTCCTAATATAGAAATTTCAGAAAAATATATATATAAAAAAAACAATCCCGCTCCTGTTTTCCGAGTACTGGATTTTGACGAACGAATTCTGTTTTTTAGGTCATCTGACCCGAAGGGTCAGGATAACCTATTGTCATCATGCACCATCCGTCATCGTGCGCCGTCGTCGTGTGTAAACTTAACGACTTCTTAATAACCGAAAGGCACAAGGCACTGATATTTGACCTGTAGCATGCTGGGATGAAGGGCTACCAAGTGTGTTAAAATGAATGATCTTGACATTCATTCAAGTTCACAGGGGTCAAAAAGGATAAAATCTTTTATACGACTTCTTCACAAGAACCAGAAGGCTTGAGAATAACTAAGAGGCCTAGAGACCTGATATTGGGACCCTGACATGCTGGGATGAAGGGCTATCAAGTTTGTTCAAATGAATGACCTTGATCTTCATTCAAGGTCACAGGGGTCATAAAGGCTAAAATCTTTAAACGACTTATTCTCAAGAACCAGAAGGCCCAGTGTTTTTAAAAAAAATGACCTTGATCTTCATTCAAGATCACAGGGGTCAAAATAACTAAAATCTTTAAACGACTATGTTGTATGTGCCAATAGTCAGATGACCGTTAAGGCCCATGGGCCTCTTGTTAATTTCATATTCCCGAAGAACTATTTTTCAAATCGGTGTGGCCTTATGTACGATAGTTTATTTTCCTTTTACATGTGTTCATTTTTCATCTCCATTAATATTCGCGAATTCTTACCACCTTCGGAAAAAATATTGACATATCAAAGATCAATTATAGGAAATGGTGAACCGCCAAATTTAACCTCTGCGAAAATGGTCTTTATAGGAAACCGTGAAATATTGACCCCACAATTTCAAAGCCCTGTACAGTATGTATTGGGTTCGTAAAACATATCAAAGAAAATATAATATATAACATGAAGAGAAATCAAACATAATTGATGTTTAATCACAACTAATAAGAAACAAAGAAATCACAAATCTGACATACACTCTATCATTTATTGTAAATCAACTTATTTTCACGAGTGGTTGAATTTTGCTTATTTCTGCGTGTGATTGAATTTTGCGTTTTTCACGAGTGATTAAAAATCGTGAAAATCAATTCAATTCACTTTATTACATTTTTGTCCAAAATATACGTATATACGTATCGAATAACAATCTACAAACAGTTGAATGCGCTGAAATCGTAATGTAAGAACCCCTATCGTCGATACTCCAGGGGTAACTATCACTGACGTTATATCCACTCCTGAACTATCTCAAAGTAAATCTGAAGTCGGCACTGGAGAAAAAATCTGAACCAATCAAACGCCTGCAAAGACTTGCGTCAAAGATTACAGAGAGAGCGACTCTCAACTTCAAAGCCACACGGTCAACCACTGTGTACCGTTATACGATTCTTTTGATGTACATGAAAGGACTAAATTACATACTGTTTTGTTGTCTCCAGTCTCACTTTGAACCAGTCCAGGAGTGGATATAACGTCAGTGAAAGTAACCCCTGGAGTATCGAGGATGGAGAACCTCGTGACGCAAAATTGCGAAATTTGAATCGCCGCGAAAACAAGTTTGTATACAGTATGGTCAATTGATGAGAAAGGTATCATCTTCATAAAAACTAACAACAAATGATAACAAAATAACTAAAGATTATTGATAAAGATTCCGACTCTAGATTAGGTTGTTTCTATTTGTATAGATCCGTATGAGTTCTCTAAATGATATCCTCGATGCTTTTAGTTCCTGGCTGTGTTGTCGGATCGTCATTATACCAATTCTGAAATATATAAACATTTATTTAAAGATATATTTTTGCTTTAATCTTGTTTTAGGGATATTAATGTCGTTTCGTTATTTTTAACCGATATTTTATTTCAAATAAAACGTTATTTACACGCGTTAACATAAATCAAATAAGAACTAATGGAATGGTATGTTAACTTTTGTGTTTTTGAAACATGATTTTGGAACACAAAGGCTGTTTTTGATATGGTAGTGTATTGATCAAATGATTATCAATAATATATGAGCAAAATTATTGTACATATATTGACTCTTCATTAAGTTTACAGAATGCGTTTGATCGACAAGAATACCCATACTTTGGGTTATAATAAATGAAAATATGCACTGAACAAAATCTCGTTGAAATAAACAAAATGATAAACAATGTACAGGTATATATCTTAGTTTTCTAATTCTACCACACAATTCACTTTTGTTAATCTAATAGTGCGAATATTTAATCAGCTTCGGTCCTATATTCGCTCTGTCGTTTATTTACACCTCTGGAAACATACACTATCATTTTATTAAATTGAATTGAGGCGACAATGAAATCCGATCAAAGTAAATTTTCACCTGGCAGACTATTGCTGTTATTATCTTCTTTAATAAGATTAAAATTTGAATTTTATTCTATTTTTAAATTATGTTAGTATAATACAAACAATTATTAGTAAAATTTTCAACCTAGAATTATATCCAAAATATTTTGATGTCCATTAAATGTTTAATTAAGATATCCTTATCGTATACATTCTTTTTGATGCACCTTCTGGGTTACATAAGGACCCTTTTTATTGCGAACTTAAGAAAATTTATAAGAGAACCACAACAAATGTAGCCTACGTAATCTGGGTTAAATGAACGACTAGGCGATTTGCACATAGAGTCGATGGTGTTATAAGAATATTACGTACCGCACGAACGGTTGACAACCATGATATCATCAAGAGCAATATCTCCCGAGTCACCGGGATAACCGCCTGGATCTGTTGTAAAAATGATCTGAAAAAAAATTGTTTGTGGCCACTCTTTAACTTATCTTAATGAATACAAAAAACCAACAACACAAAAACCCGAATTCCTTAGTCTTAATTGTGTGTGCATTTTATCTATCGCATCATAATCAAATGATGAGCTATGTAAGATTACTGCAGGTATTACACAAGGGGCAAACCGGTCGTCCCATTCCATTTATGCTGAGCGCTAAGCTGGGCAGAAAGTACTACTTTTATACATATTCGTTTGCCGCACAAAATTGTGTCAACCCCATAACTCCCCCACCAACCCATTAACATCGTTGCGGGGTGGGGTTATAATATAAGACTCTTTCATATCCTTTTATGTAAGAGTATTTTTCTCTCATGCCTCAACGTTTTATTGAAATTTCACTACTATGATTTTGCAACATTTTGAAATAAATTCGAGAAAAGCTGCAAGTCATGCATTCAACATACCCCGTTGTTTGTATCTTTTAAAGTAAATCTAGCCTACTTTCTGAAAAAATAATTGTTAAAATTGCACGGAGAAAATAGAAATTGTGTTGACGCTGTAACGTCGCAAGGCTTTATTGCATGGGTAGCCATGCAATACAGCGTCAGGAGACATGAGTATATTGCCCTGGACCACCCAGTATTACACGTGTAGGTAGGAGAGACAATAGATTACCTTCTTGTTTGTTATAAATTCTATTCCAATTTCAACAAAATGCCACTCATCTCCTTGCTCTCCAGATAAGCTCCAGATCTCCACATTATCCAGAAAAACAAAAAGAGTTCCAATGTCGGCCCCAAACATGTGATAAGCAAAGGACAAGCAGGCTTCACCTTTGAGGCACAAATTACATGTTATCATTAATAACTGTCTGATCAATTTAATTGCATCAAGAGCATAAATAATGTATGTATGGGTAGCTCAAAATTGTATGTAATGAGTAAACAACCCGATATTCCATTTTTGATGCTGTGAAACAGCATTCTTAGGTACGCTCGGTGAGCCTTTGCAAAACAATGAAACCACTCCGCGATGAAAATTAAAAGATGTTTTGTTCATTTCACGTATTACTTGATGGAATGAAAAAACAAAACATCAATATTCAAAACCACAGACATTTAATTTGTACATAGAGGCTACACAATGAGTGGTTGTTGAATATTGAATTTATTCCACACGAACGAGTTCTATTTTTAAAGCTACAAAAGACACGAGCTTTAGCGAGTGTCTTTTGCAACTTTTAAAAAAATAACTTACGAGTGTTCTTATCTGTGAAGGTATGCTAAAATGAGAAAGTATGCATTCTTACAGCGCCGTTACAATAAGCGTACGTGTGACGGCCAGTCTAGTAGGTGGTTCCGTTGATTGGTAGCTAGTCAGGTTGCATGGTATCTAGTATGTTTGCCAACGACATTCAATACGCTGTGTAATCACGGCTCTCATTGGCTGTCGCTTCAATGTAGGGGCGGAGCTAAACAGTCAGAAATATCTGTTGTCGATTACTAAGATCAGAAACGTGCACTGTACCAGTAGGGAGTATATATACATAAAATCATCGGCATCGTAAGCTTCGTAATGTAAAAAGATTACACAAATACATTTTAATTACCTCATGTATAGACTCTGAATCAGCGCTAATCAGGGAAGTACGTATGGAAAGAGCTACTGTTGTAGCGGAAAAGTCAGTCAGAAATTGTACGGAAAAGAAATCAACTGCTTCTGACAAATATAACTTTACCGCAAGGTGCGGAAAACCAAATCGGGTAGAATGTACGACCGATCATCGTGTCTTGTCAAAATACATTCCGATAAAACACGTCTTTGACACATACCTGGATGTCAGTAGGGGATGCTATTCCAGCTGAAGGCGTAGATTTTTTAAAACTTTGTCACCAGTATTTAATCAGAGAGATGCATTTGAATCTAGTGTTGACAAATTTCTCGGCTAAAATCAACCGACATTTTGTAAACTACCGCCGCGCATGCACCAACCTCCGAGAACATTACCTGTGATGGTCGCGCAAATATGAATCAAATTAAATATAAGTATTTAGGCAATGCATCCAAACTCGACGTCTACAACTAGAATAACATCCCCTACTAACATCCAGGTATGTATCAAAACCGTGCTTGATCGGAATATATTCTGATAAGACATAATCTATTGTCAGCCGTACCTGATTTGTTTTCCACACCAAACGGACCTTGCAGCGGAAGTCAGTCAGAAGGTACAACAGTAGCTAGATTCGGCTGTGACATTACATGTAGCATTACAATGGATACAATAAATCTAAACCCAACACATTAACAAACACGATGACAAGTTTGATCCATTGAAACGTTGGTAGATTAGATACATAACGTTACGCTACAGTATGAATACTCCCCGAAGTCGAGAGAAATGGCCAATAATTTATTAACAAAACATCCTCAAAACATTCGCTTAATAAATGAAACAAATCAATAAAGAATTTTTAATACTGTGATTGAATTAATGCATTGCAAACAATTAAATAGTACACAACGTTATCAAACACATTGTACAACAGACAGAGTCGGGTATGAACATCAAAGATCCGCTGGCTCCGCCTACTTCTCAATGTTGTCGGCGATTTTGTCAATTGGGGGGCAATCAGTCGGCCTGCCGATGCTTCAGCCAATCAGTGCCTTCGTTACACGCCAGCTAAAATCTAACCTACTACATCAGTTACCATTCTACTAGATCAGCTACCAGCCAACGTGTCTATCGAATGAATGAATGTAAATAGGAACACTTGTTGTAACGGCGCTGTAATATGTGTATTTTTTACTTGTAAACTTATGCTTTATACATTCGTTCCTGTAAAATGATATATTACGAGAAAGTATATATCATTACCTGTAAAATGTAACCTTACCAGAAAGTATATATTCTTACCTGTAAAACGATACCTTACGAGAAAGTATATACTCTTACCTGTAAAACGATACCTTACCAGAAAGTACATATTCTTACCTGTAAAAGTATACTTTACGAGAAAGTACATATTCTTACCTGTAAAAATTATACCTCACGAGAAAGTATAGATACGAGAACTTTTATTCTCGCACCTCGGACAGGGAAATCTCACATGATACCCGGTGCTAGATTTTTCTATCTCGTCCGATCTGTCTGGTACCTTTACGCGAATTTTGGCGGAATTTTACGCCATTCATGTAACAGTCCGCGCATGTGACGTCAAACTCTCGAACCGGTGACGTCACAAGCGTCAGATAATCAATATTATTAGAAATATGTGCATTCAGTCATTTACCATGCATTGTTTGATTATTGTTTTTAATTATGAAAACAGTATGTACCGATTGATCATCGTTTGTCTTTGATATAACCGAACTATAGTTTTATGCGGAATGACTGAAATCGAAGCGCAAATGAAAGGGTCAATCGGCTTTGGACCAGGAGGCCCAAGACGGGATAGTTTTACACTCTGAACGCGTATATAGATGGGTTTTGTTTTATCTTAGAGGCGCGAGAAAAAAAATCTATTACCTTTAAGTGATCGAGATGGGGTTATCTCAGTCGAGGGCTAAGATTTTGTAACATCCCAACCTCGGCTAACGCCTTGGTTGGGATTATGTTACAAAATCTTAGCCCTCGATTGAGATAACCCGATCTCGTTCACTTACAGGTAACAGATTTTATTATACCCTTACCTATAACGCAATGCTTTACGAGAAATCATACATCCTTACCTGTAAAAGTATGCCTTACTTCCATAACAGCATCAACATTATAGGATGAATCAACAAAGGCATAGCGGTACCCACTTCTCGACTTCAATGGGCCAGTTGTTCTGATGAATGGATATGGTCCATTTTGCTGAGTTGGTCTCTATGGTTTAAGAATTCAAATATTGACTCACTAAATTAATCAAATAAAAAACATTATCAATGTATTTATAATGATCTTCGAAGGTATCCTCGATACTCCAGGGGTTCCAATCACTTACGATCTCTACACCCCTGGACTATTTCACAGTAAAATTGGAGGCAGCTCAGCGGAAAACATCTGAACCAATCACAGGCATGCAAAGATTTCCTTTGAAGACTACAGTGAGAGCGACGCCCGACATCAAAGCCACACAGCCAACCACATCCTCCAATTTTACTTTAAGATAGTCCAGGGATGTAGAGATCGTAAGTGATCGGAACACTTGGAGTTTCGAGGATGTACCAAAAGGTCACTGGGACCAACATATTAGGCCAGTATATAATAGGTTCCTGGCTTTACAAATTAGATTAATTTAAATAAGAAAGGAAAATGGCAATTGTACAGCTGTGTCAGAGAAGACAAGGCTCTGAATTTGACAAGGGTCGGGTTTGATAAGTTATACTGTATGATATGAATTTAAGTGAGACACACACCTAGGAAAAGTACATCCCTCGCGAATAACCAACTCTACAAAAACATAGATGTGTAATGTTTGGTCAGGAAATAGGTCATTTTCTACAGTATCAAAGATGAAACCGGTTGTGTTCTTCCGCTAGTATTACAAATCACACAGTAATCTGCTCTTGCGGGTAGGTATTGATTGTGACGTAATTTGCTTTCGAGGAAAACGTCATACTTTTTCAGAAAATAACGACGTGACTTTCCCACATAACATTATAATGTCACACTTGATATCTATCCACTATAGAGGTGATTTTTTGTAGTACATGTAAAGACTGGAAAACATCGTAAAATGTTTTTACCTGCAACCAGAATTTGCATTGTCAGAATGCACCTACCGCAACTACCTTTACTGTATTTTTCGTACATGGGTCGATTCCATCGACCCCCTATTAATTGATCCATTGTTTGAAAATCGGACATGATTTTTGAACATTGTAAAACGAATATGTTTATACATGTAACATTACTTAATATAAAATATCATATAGATTTTTGTTAATGTTGCAGGATAAAAAAGTACATATACTGTACATGGTTAGTGTCTGAAAATATAAGCTATATTTTGGCTCGGTACAGAACAACAAAAGTGGCTCGGCGGAGGCTCACCACTTATGTCAACATAAGCTTATATTTAAAGACACTGACCATGTACTCTCTACAGTAAAACACAGTTATAACGAACCTCTGAGGACCATCAAAGTCACTTCGTTATACACATAGTTCGTCATATGGTAGATATCGTACAGAAACCTTGACAAAACTTGCTATGTTATAACCATGTATTCTATGCAAGCTGTTTCGTTATAAACGAGTTTTACTGGATGTCTCATCGTACAAAACTATTTCTGATATTTGATTACCTCTCGAACTCTCCAGTTGCTATAATAGTCCACACCTCGATGCAGTTTTACGCACGATGTTGTAACACTTGATTCGTCCGGTAAACCAGATTCAAAAGTACACATTACTATATCAGCTGGAAGTTAAAAATATTTAATTAGCAAAAAAATACGTATTCAACCAGAATAACTGGTTCACTGACGAATATAGGGTTTGAAACGAGCCATTTTGGAGAGTGGTCTTATCAAAGATTCTCTACCGCCGAGAAATGGTATTTTTCTTCAATCAAAAATAGGACAAGCGAAGAAAAGTGTTTTTCTTCATTTACAAAAGTTACTTTCTTTACCCTAGTACCACTATTGACAAGTTCTGAGCTTCTAATCTTACTTCAAGATAACAATATTAAAATTAAATTATTGTGTCCCGAAAACATTCCATGGCAATATATATTTTTAAGTCCTTCATTGAATGAAGTATTCATTGCGCATATACTAGAACAATTTCATACTATTTCAGTGTTAAATGAGACTAATGTAATACACGATTAAACACCAATTATTGTCCATTGACGAGTATCGTTTATGCTTTGGCGGTGTTTGAACATCTTTAAGTAGGTGGTCTTTATACAGGGGTGGTCGCTAATGTAGGTTTCATTGTAGGTACACTTACAGCACGGATATGGTCTTAACTGGAATTCATCTATGGCAATATCCCCCCATTGACCTGCAGGTTTTGTCATGGCCTCTATCCGTATCTGATGATTTAAAATAAGTACAGATATTTAATACAGATTTTAAAGTATACTGTAAAATATATCTTCGCGATGATATGACGTAATTTCGTGTTTTTATGCCATTTCTTTCATACCACGATGAGATTAAAAATTAGTGATAATAACACTTTCATACCACGATGAGATTAAAAATTAGTGATGTCAATACTTGATTAATTTAAAAATTTTGAGTTATATAATTTGTGATAAGAACATTTTCCAGAGCGATTGATTTTCGCGGTTTTTGGCGAAACTTCTTTTATAACAAAATTAATAGTTTTATAATATACAAACTGTATTATTATATTTATACTATACATGGTTCGTATACATTGTTAAAACATTTAACTTAGATTTAAAAAATTCAGCGCTGTACATTCATTGGCGTTTTAATGACAGCGCAAAAGAGCTAAAATAAAACTACCACTAACATAAAACTACTGCTATAGTAAATATGTTTACATTATCCGAACTTGTGAGGGCAATATTTAAATTCGAGTTTCAATGCTTTCATAGGTAAAATCCATAGTATTTTTTGATGGAGTAACTCGGTGATGTTATGTAAGAATATAAGATTTCGAAATACCTATTATCAAATCAATTCTGCTCCCGACGCGCTGATTGGCTAATTATTTCATTATCATATGATTGCCCTGATCGCAACTGTTAGCGAAATATTAAAGATGCTTGTGTCAGATGGTTTAAACTTAGGAATCAAGAAGAACAATTATTCCCCGCCAAAAGTTACCAAAATTTCGAGAATGACAATAACTACAATGCATAGGGTTTTACTTTTACAAAGTTAGAACCGATCACATAAAACACAATTCTCGATACTTCAGGGGTTTCGATCACTTACGGTCTCTCCATCCTTGGACTATCTCATAGTAAAATTGGAGGCAGCTCTGCGGAAAATAGCTTAACCAATCACAAACCAGCAAAGAGGTTTTTGAAGACTACAGAGAGAGACGCCCAACATCAAAGCCACACAGACAACCACAGTGTACCGTTATACGGCTCTTTTGATGTACATCTAACCACTAGATTACTTGTTCTGTTCTAATGCCTCCGCTTTTACTATGAGATAGTCCAGGGGTGTAGAGATCGTAAGTGTTCGGAACACCATAGAGTATCAAGGATTACAAAAAACTAGAAACAGGAACTATTACGGTGAATAAATTATCTGTTTTTGCAAATGCGTACAGCATTATTCTTGATTGTCTGTGCCTTTTAGAGATTTTTTACAGTTTGATTAGTCAAACATCAAATTTTTCCAATAGATTTCAGAAGATAAAAGAACATAGCAATATTTTATGTATTTGCATATTACAGACCTATCTTCCCTTGCAGACAGGTTTTGATTGTGACGTCATGTGTTTGCGAGCGTAACGTAATACTTTTCGAAGAAAAGACCGTAAATTGTGCCCATAAAATAATGACATCACAATGGATACCAACCTGCAAGAGAGCTAACTTTGTAATATGCAAAGACGGAATAACGTAGAGACGATAAAAATATGAAGGGGTGAATTTGAATTGAAATGAATATTCACTTACGGTCGTGTTTGCAGCCGAATCTGTATGAACGTCGATAAGTTGATTTCTCCACATGTTTCCTTTGTTCCCAGAACTGGTGAATAGTGTACTGCTGGCACCACTTACTTCTTTGCTGACAGAAAGCGCACCCACAGAGGCTCCGTTCATGACATAGAATAAAATAATACAGCGTTGACGGTCTGAAACAATACAATAGAACAATACAACTGTCCCGGTCTGAAACAATAGAATAAAATAATACAACGATACTGGTTTTTGCTGCAGGTGTTTGCAGCGCAGCTTGACGTTGATATTCTTCAAAACGTAATTTAAATTGCAGTTATTTGATAAAACAATTTTTAAAATTTGTGTTCATTTCGAATGAGATTTTAAAAATTATCGTTTGGCTAGGGATCACAATCATGAAATTTTCTTAGACTGGTTTAAAAAAAAAAATTCTCGAAAAATTAAAGTAAGAAACTGACTGAAGTCAGAATTGTTTTACATAAATTACAAAAGGACAAAAAAACTTAAGTCTACGTCTGACTTAAGTATTTCCTTTGACTTTACTCTGCTCTCTGGCTGCACTTTGCATTCAGTCTGTACTATGACTATGACTTCAGTCTGCACTTTGACTTAGTCTTTGACTTTGACGTCAGTCTGCACTTTGACTTCAGTCTGCACTTTGACTTCAGTCTGTACTTTGACTTCAGTCTACACTTTGACTTCAGTGTTGACTTCAGTCTACTTTGACTTCAGTCTACACTTTGACTTCAGTCTGTACTTTGACTTCAGTCTGCACTTTGACTTCAGTCTGTACTTTGACTTCAGTCTACACTTTGACTTCAGTCTACACTTTGACTTCAGTCTGCACTTTGACTTCAGTCTGCACTTTGACTTCAGTCTACACTTTGACTTCAGTCTGTACTTTGACTTCAGTCTGACTTCAGTCTCACTTTGACTTCAGTCTACACTTTGACTTCAGTCTTACTTTGACTTCAGTCTCTTCAGTCTACACTTTGACTTCAGTCTGTTCAGTTTTTGACTTCAGTCTGTACTTTGACTTCAGTCTTACTTTGACTTCAGTCTACACTTTGACTTCAGTCTGTTACTTTGACTTCAGTCGTTACTTTTGACTTCAGTCTACACTTTGACTTCAGTCTACACTTTGACTTCAGTCTTTACTTTGACTTCAGTTACACTTTGACTTCAGTCGTTACTTTGACTTCAGTCTACACTTTGACTTCAGTCTGATCTACACTTTGACTTCAGCTTTGACTTAGTCTACACTTTGACTTCAGTCTCTTGACTTCAGTCTACACTTTGACTTCAGTCACTTTGACTTCAGTCTTACTTTGACTTCAGTCTCTTTGACTTCAGTCTGCATTTGACTTCAGTCTCACTTTGACTTCAGTTGTACTTTGACTGTCTACTTTGACTTCAGTCTGTACTTTGACTTCAGTCTACACTTTGACTTTGACTTCTTTGACTTCAGTCTACACTTTGACTTCAGTCTGACTTTGACTTCAGTCTACTTTGACTTCAGTCTACACTTTGACTTCAGTCTGTACTTTGACTTCAGTCTACACTTTGACTTCAGTCTGACTTTGACTTCAGTTTCTGACTTACACTTTGACTTCAGTCTACTTTGACTTCAGTCTTTTGACTTCAGTCTGACTTTGACTTCAGTCTACACTTTGACTTCAGTCTGATACTTTGACTTCAGTCGTTTTGACTTCAGTCTGCACTTTGACTTCAGTCTGCACTTTGACTTCAGTCTGTACTTTGACTTCAGTCTACACTTTGACTTCAGTCTGTACTTTGACTTCAGTCTGTACTTTGACTTCAGTCTACACTTTGACTTCAGTCTACACTTTGACTTCAGTCTGTACTTTGACTTCAGTCTACACTTTGACTTCAGTCTACACTTTGACTTCAGTCTGTACTTTGACTTCAGTCTACACTTTGACTTCAGTCTACACTTTGACTTCAGTCTGTACTTTGACTTCAGTCTGTACTTTGACTTCAGTCTGTACTTTGACTTCAGTCTGCACTTTGACTTCAGTCTACACTTTGACTTCAGTCTGCACTTTGACTTCAGTCTGCACTTTGACTTCAGTCTACACTTTGACTTCAGTCTGTACTTTGACTTCAGTCTGCACTTTGACTTCAGTCTACACTTTGACTTCAGTCTGAACTTTGACTTCAGTCTACACTTTGACTTCAGTCTGTACTTTGACTTCAGTCTACACTTTGACTTCAGTCTGCACTTTGACTTCAGTCTGCACTTTGACTTCAGTCTGCACTTTGACTTCAGTCTACACTTTGACTTCAGTCTTAACTTTGACTTCAGTCTGTACTTTGACTTCAGTCTGTACTTTGACTTCAGTCTCACTTTGACTTCAGTCTGACTTTGACTTCAGTCTGCACTTTGACTTCAGTCTACACTTTGACTTCACTTTTTGACTTCAGTCTCACTTTGACTTCAGTCTGTACTTTGACTTCAGTCTACACTTTGACTTCAGTCTGTACTTTGACTTCAGTCTACACTTTGACTTAATATGACTTTTACTTTGACTCAGTCTACACTTTGACTTCAGTCGTACACTTTGACTTCAGTCTACACTTTGACTTCAGTCGTCTTTGACTTCAGTCTACACTTTGACTTCAGTCTACTTTACTTTGACTTCAGTCTGTTACTTTGACTTTCAGTCTACACTTTGACTTCAGTCGTTACTTTGACTTCAGTCTACACTTTGACTTCAGTCTACACTTTGACTTTAGTCTGTTACACTTTGACTTCAGTCTGTACTTTGACTTCAGTCTGTACTTTGACTTCAGTCTGCACTTTGACTTCAGTCTGTACTTTGACTTCAGTCGTTACTTTGACTTCAGTCTGCACTTTGACTTCAGTCTGCACTTTGACTTCAGTCTACACTTTGACTTCAGTCTGCACTTTGACTTCAGTCTAAGTCTACACTTTGACTTCAGTCTGTACTTTGACTTCAGTCTGCACTTTGACTTCAGTCTACACTTTGACTTTGACTTCAGTCTACACTTTGACTTCACTGTTACTTTGACTTCAGTCTGCACACTTTGACTTCAGTCTACACTTTGACTTCAGTCTACACTACTTTGACTTCAGTCTACACTTTGACTTCAGTCTACACTTTGACTTCAGTAAAAAATAAGAGCGATTTGATTGCTTCAGAGAACAATATACGCTTTGCTGGATTTTTTATGTGTGACTTCAGTCGTTTTTCTCACGATACTAGTAAAAAATAAGAGCGATTTGATTGCTTCAGAGAACAATATTACGCTTTTGTCTGGGTTTTTTTATGTGTGAGATTATTTCTCACGATACTAGTAAAAAATAAGAGCATTTGATTGCAGTTCAGAGAACAATATACGCTTTGCTGGGTTTTTTATGTGTGAGATTATTTCTCACGATACTAGTAAAAAATAAGAGCGATTTGATTGCTTCAGAGAACAATATACAGGTGGGTTTTTTATGTGTGAGATTATTTCTCACGATACTAGTAAAAAATAAGAGCGATTTGATTGCTTCAGAGAACAATATACGCTTTGTAAGGGTTTATATGTGAGAGATTATTTCTCACGATACTAGTAAAAAATAAGAGCGATTTGATTGCTTCAGAGAACAATATACGCTTTGCTGGGTTTTTTATGTGTGAGATTATTTCTCACGATACTAGTAAAAAATAAGAGCGATTTGATTGCTTCAGAGAACAATATACGCTTTGTGGGTTTTTTATGTGAGAGATTATTTCTCACATACTAGTAAAAAATAAGAGCGATTTGATTGCGATATGCTTTGTAAGGGTTTATATGACAGATTATTTTCACATACTAAATAAAAAAGAGCGACTTTCACAGAAAACAGTATACACATTTTTCAGTACATATTTCTTTATAATTTTTAATGCTGCCGTTTCATTCGTACGGCTTTCTTTCATATATTGGATATAGATAAGTAAAAATCTTCCACTCGTGTTGAGTTGTCTTTTGCCACTAACACTTCAGATACATGAACTGTACATCATCTTTCTTTCGCATACGATTTAGTTATATTTACATTACCACTGCACAGTACCGATATGTTGCTACTAAGCCTAATGTGTGTTATTTTTTTACAATTAGGTTTTGACATGCTAATACAGCAATCAGAGTTCAAAAGTTCAAGAAATGACTGGGTTTTACGTTAGCATGATAATTCACTGAAGAATATATTCTGAAAATTGGTCAATTTTGATAAATATTCTTATGAAAATATTTGAAATGGTTTGAAATGTTGTACTTTTCGTTGTATATCCCGTTTTATCGATGTTATCCGTGGCAACATACCGGAAGTTGCAAGAACTCAACTCTTTCCCGCCAAATAATTGGCTGTTACATCAACTTTTTAACTTTACAAACTTATATTTTCATGACTTTATTTTTCATCCCTTTCCTTTTTAAACGGGACTGACTATATAAATGTAATTATTAGCATTGATTGTCATATTTTGACATGCATTGATGCACCATTGGCTATGCTAAAACACCCAATGTATATTACACACCAATGCATGTCAAAAATATGACAACCAATCCTTAAGTAAATTTTTGAAGGTTTATCTCAATAAATTAATAAATCATGATACTGATAGGAATTACAGCATCAGTCATTATTTTTAAATCCGCGAAACTTTATATTCTCGACTTACATGACTTAATTATTAGCATTGATTGTCATATTTTGACATGCATTGATGCACCATTGGCTATGCTAAAACACCCAATGTATATTACACACCAATGCATGTCAAAAATATGACAACCAATCCTTAAGTAAATTCTCAAAAGGTTATCTCAATAAATTAATAAGTCATGATACTGATAGGAATTACAGCATCAGTCATTATTTTTAAATCCGCGAAAGTTTATATTCGCGACTTTGTTTTGAAACGGAAATCGTGAAATTAAGAAGCCGCGAAAAATGTTGCTATACAGTAAATGTTGGTTATTATATACTCACCATCAAAATGCTCCCTCATCTCAAACTGACATCGTTTTCCTTTATATTTTGTTGAATCTACATAGACGTAGTTCTGCCCCGAGTAGGCGCGCCTCGGTCCAGTATACAATGTAGGAGACGATCCCTAGACAAACGAACAAGCATACATTAAAATGCTTAAAATGCTTTATTCTATGTATTAGTATAAAAAGAGTTCCAATACTTAATTTATTTAGCAATTGATGGATTGTTAAATGGGATTTATTGGAGATATAAATGCAATCTTGGTGGCAGATAAATATTCATAGCGCCCGTTAACCATAGCGGCCCAACGAGCTCTATGGATATTTATCTGCCACCCAGATTGCATTAATATCTCCAATAAATGCAATCTAACAATCCTTTAATTGTTATATTTACAATATGCTTTCTAGTTCAAAGTAAAACC
The DNA here is from genome assembly GCF_041381155.1 of Argopecten irradians. Lineage (NCBI taxonomy): Eukaryota > Metazoa > Mollusca > Bivalvia > Pectinida > Pectinidae > Argopecten > Argopecten irradians. The sequence continues at coordinate 11,642,063 of NC_091148.1, read as the reverse complement.
TAATTTAGATGAGAGTGAACATTTGAATTTCCCGCTTCAGCCATTTAACCTCAACAGCCAAGTTCAATGTGATAAAAAATAGTCCCTATAAAGAATTGAAAAGGCAACAAAATTTCTATGTTTATCAATAGCTTTTCAGTTTCCTTTCAAATACATGTATCCAGACATTTAAAAGATTTTTTTTAAAGTTTCATAACTTAACTGGTCATTCAACCACAATGTCAATTTTTCCCGCGCGGATTAACATCGTGTCAGTAAACAAGACTCACATCCATTTATATAGATATTACTACACCAAGTCTAGGCTGCATTTATTGGTTTATAATGCAGATCACGATTATCATTAGAGTAATAGGAGACGCTATGGCAAAATATAAATATAATATAATAGGCTCAGACACACTACTAAAATAATCAAGAGTTCAAAAGGTCTAGAGTCAAGATATGACTGGGTTTTACGTCTGTATGATAATTCACCAAAGAATATAACATATTCTAAAAGAATATACATATTATAAAAAATGATCAATATGGAAATATGCCCTTATATTTTTATCTTTTAACTTTTATTTTCATAATTTATTTTTCATCTCTTTTTTCTTTTTATAACAGGAATAACTATATTAATGTAATTATAAGCATTGGTTATCATATTTTTGACATGAATTGTGTGTAACATACATTGGGTGTTCTAGCATGTCTATTTTGGTGCGCGTTACTATGCAAGAACACCCAATTTATGTTATACACCAATGCATGTCAAAAATGTGACAACCAATGCTTAATTGGTTACCGTTGAACATAACTAGTGTTGGATAGTCAAACTATATTGTATTTCATCTTTGCATATTGCGATCCCTATTCCGTCTTTTAATATAAAAATTTACCACCCTTTCGGGAAAGTATTCATTGGGACGTCATTATTTTATGAGAGCGCAACATTTTTCTCTGCAAAAGCATGGCATTAACCACTGAAACATATTTTGTAGGTTATAATAGGTTACTGTAAGTCAGCTTATTTTTGCGGAGATTTAACTCCGCATTTGATACTTAAAGAACTTTGTTTTAATAGAAATTTATATCCAACAATTTAGTTTCGCATTTTATAGTTTAAATGATATAGTGCTTTTTAATTGAAGTTTATCTTGAGGCGATTTAGTTTCGCATTTTATAGTATAAAAGCGATAGTGTTTTGTAATTAAAATCTGTCTTTGCGACAACTTAGTTTCGCATTTTATAGTGTAAAAGCTATAGTCTTTTGTAATTGAAGTCTATTATTGCGACAATTTTTTTCGCATTTTCAGAGCTAACGATTTTTTTTCGCATCGATTTAATTTCGCGGTTTACTGTTATATATTGTTTTGTAATTGAAACTTTTCATCGCAGTAATTTATTTTTTTGCGAATTCTCATCGCCCCCAAAATACAATCGCATTTGTACTTCTTGTTGAGCTTCTTATTTACCCTATGATCAAAAATATTAAAAATAATTATTTGCGTCCTGAAAAAAATCCACTGCACTTTGTCCTATATTGAATGAAGTACTGGTTGAACATGAAACAAAAGCAAAATTAATTCATTAATTTCTATTTTTGTGTTAAATATGCTCCATCGCCGACAAAGCATAAACGATACTCATCATTTGAACAATAATTAGTATTTAACCTAGTACATATATGTCTAATTAACACAAAAATAATATTAAAGAATTTATTTAGCTTCTCGCGAATGCGCAATCAGTGCTTCATTCCGTGTAGGATATAGTTCCACAGAGTTTTTTTCGGGATGCAATCAATTATTTTTGTATTTTTTTCTTGACGTAAAATTAGAAGCTCAAACTTTTCAATTATGGTAATGATGTTAAGTAAGTAACTTTTGTAATTGAAGAACAATACTATATCGTCTGCTTCTGTTTTTGATAGAGAACAAATTCCATTTTAATTAGACACATATATACATGATTAAACATCAGTTATTGTTCAAATAACGGTTATCATTTAGGCTTAATCGGCGTTGGAGCATCTTTAAATATATAAAGACTTACCTGTCTCGTTTCCCATTGACAGTTAACGTGAGGTGAATTGCTGAGCATACAGGTATCGTCAAACGAGCAATAAGTCGTCATAACTGCAAGATTAATTCGATAGAATATTTAAAGGTCCACTACTAAAGCAAAATATAAAGGCTTCACTAAAAACATTAAAATCATGTGCAGGAAATATATATACCAATGGAGTAAGATCAGGTTACAACACCAAATATATGCAAGATTTCCTGCGTCATATATGAAAACAGTCGGGAGTCATTTCGCTGTTTTGCCATCTGGCGCAGTAATAGTCAACTACCGCATGGTATTTAGGACGACGATGGGAAACATAAGACGACCCGCGTTATGAAAATTACCATTTTATTTACTCTAATGCATTTTTTCAGAAGGTGGTGATAAATGTAGCATGAACGGTACATTAATATCTTTTGCGACTCTACAAGATTATCGATCCCGTTTTACATTCCCATTTTAACAAATAATAGTCTTTTCGGAAAGGTAGTGGACCTTTAGTACAATTTGGATAACTGTTTCCAAATTTAGCATTTGCAACGTTACGAATGCGATGGTTTTGCATTGGAAAACGTTTGTAAATAATTCATGTAATATATAATTTAATTTGGTATAACTGGTTATTGTCGCGTGGTTGATATTTTTGCGGTTTCCCAAAAAATTGTGAAATGAATAAATTGTGTTCATGTGTACCCTTATAGCCAAATTCCGAAAATTTTAAACGTACTAGAAAATATTTTTCTCATTTCGAATTTTGATTCGCGAAATAATCGGCTATAGGTATTCAGTTATTTTCAAGTATGCTTACGTATTTTTATAATCTTATTGTGTCAGATTGAAATTTTCCGAAAAATCGCGAAAATATGTTCCCCGCAAATAAAAAAAAACACCGGTTATTCCATGTATTGATATAAAGGGTTCTCTAAGTAACTAAACTGCCTTGATTGTCGATATTTTCTTAAATAGCTAATAAAAGTGTAAGCTTTAAATACTTCTAGATACTTATTGATGCTGTCTGTATGGTATTGATGGATGGATCATTATATTCGTTATTTCTCACGTATAGCAAAGTTAAGATTGAAGTCCTAAGGCTTCTATAATAATAATTGTCTAGTACTCCATATGATTAACAGTACAACTTAATGAATTACATTCAAATATCAAATATAATTACGAATTATATAATATTATCTGATTGTAAACTACATTAAGGTGAAAAAATATGTATATGTCTGTTTAGAGTTACATTGGCAAACAAATAGGTTGGGTAGGACGGCAACTTATCTTATTTTTTAAGTGTCTTTCACTTTAAAATAATGGCCGGAACAGAAGTCTGAGATCGAAATCCGGACATTTAATTATACCGTAAAAATTAGTTTCGGAGGTAAACAATAAGAGTCGGTCGGGTAACCGTAAACAAACATATATATTATTTTATCACTTAATCATAAGTTGATTAGATAATGACGATTTCATCAATGAAATGGTTAATCAATGAGTCTAGAAAAATGATGTGTGTTAATAGTATTTTAACTTAAAACAAAATTAGAAAGATACATTGATCTGCTGTCTAAGGTAACTCAGTGTATGAGTATACGAGTAGGTAAACCTGTACTCTTATCTTACCTATAGTTAGGGTTAGATTAGGGATAGCTCTAAAGGTTTTTGTTCTGTATTTGCTTATTACAGAGTTATCTGTCCTTGCGGGAAGGTATTGATTGCGATGTCATGTGGTTTCGAGCGTAACGTCACTCTTTTCAGAGAAAGCGACGTGAATTATGCTACAAAAATAATGGCTTCACCACGGATACCAATCCACAATGGAAACCAAAAGTATGTTTCATGAAATCTCCTTTTCGGTATAAGATTTCAGAGAGAGATGGGGTGTTTTGGTATTCAGGGTGCATGGTAAATATGAAGGCTGGGAAATATATGTACATGAAAAATATGTAAAGACATTTTGAAATTCTTTTAAGTCTGTTTCTGACAGGGGAGATAATCAAGATTGCTATCTCATCAAAAGTTTTTTGAATTTTAAGTGCAGTGTTTAACACAAGATGGATCCCCACCTAAAAGTTTAACAATATGGTACTTCTTAAACTAATCTTATTGACAGTTTTGTGTGAGTAAGATGACCTTCAAAATGTATGTTGGATGAAAACTTCAATCAACCTGGCGAGTGGCAAAAGCTAACATTCTCGTCTATGGGAAATAATTTGGTTCTGCGGTCTCATTATTACGTATATTCGTTCTTTCTCGCCGACAGTTAGGGCTAGGTCTCAATGCTTTAAGACTTACCTACAGAGCAGTCTTCACCTTCAGTCCCATACAAACAATCACATCGATAGGATTGCCCAGCGGCATGACAACTTCCTCCATTCTTACACGGACTTGAGTCACAAACGTCTATAAGTAAGTATATGATATTTTTTATAATTATTCCATAATGTAATTATTCTGTATTAGCATATTTCAGAGTTATTTGCCCTTGCGAGTAGGTATTGATTGTGACGTCATGTGTTTGCGAGCGTAACGTCATACTTTCCTGAGAAAACGACGTAGATTGCGCTCTTAATATAATGACGTTACAATAGATATGAACCTGCAAGGAAAGTAACTCTGTAATATGCAAAGACGGAATACAGTTTGTCTCAAAAACTCGTAATGTATAGCCTTTTCATATAGGATTTCCTGATGACATCGTCCCGAGGATAAATATCAAATTTACCTGTTTATTTGATTTAATCTTTTTTTTTCTAAGAATTAAATAAAACATCATTTATGAAAATTTCAAATGAACATTAGCACACGTCATGCAGCAATGAAAATCAAATCATTCTTTGCATTTACTAGAATTAACTAAATCAATGTTTACTTTATCATAGTGCTTTGTCTATTTGATCAAATGACGAAGCACCACATTAATTGTTATATCATTTTGTCTTTTATTATCAGCGAGTTACCTCCCTTGCGTGAAGGTATCGATTGTGTCTTTATTATTTTGTGAGTGCATTTCATGTGTTTCCACATGACGTTACACTCTCAAACACATAACAACACAATTAATACCTACCCACAAGGGCAAATAACTCTTCAAAATACAAAGATGGAATCGATATCGAAACAATACTGCTAGACACAATTTGTAAATGGAGTAATTGGAGATGACTTTTATAAGCTGTGATAAGGCATAAAAATATGTCTGCTTAGTGTTACATTGGCAAAAAAAAATAGGGTCGGTTGGTCGGGAAGGTTTTTTTATTCAGTGTTTCATTCTGAAATTTGGCCGAAGTCGGAGTCTGAGATCGAAATCTCGACTTTTATTATTATTTTTTTTGGTAGAAAAATGGAAAACAATTAGGGTCGGGGTGAAAAATTAGGGTCGGTCGGGTAACCCTAAACAAACATATCTTTTTGGCCTAACTTGGGCCAAATCCAAGCAATGAGATATGTTTAAACTCAAACTCAACACATAACATGTTTGTTAAAATCCTAAATTTGAACACTCGTTAGAATTAAAAATTGATTTCAGGTTTGTATTAACGTACGGATTTCACAGTGGGAGCCATGGTATCCCTCTACACAACTGCAGATGTAGTATGGACTTTCAAAATTCGGGTCACAGATTCCTCCGTTCTGACATGGTGAGCTGTCGCATATATCTGGTGAAGGAAAACATTAATATTAATAAATTGGAAATATAAGAAGAAAAGTATTTATCACATATCTGTTCCGTCTAGCCATGTCATACGGCCATGTCATAATACTATTGTGACGTCACAGGTAGTTTTGATTATTAACGTATTGAAAAGTTGTTTGTTTTATAAAGATTTCATATTATTAATAGTCACGAGTGTAAGATTAATCCTCTGATTAGCACACTTAACTGTTTGATATTAATACATAGACCATTGGACGCATATATATATCCCATGGAGTATCGAGGATGTGAAGCAATCGTATCATTATGTTTAGTTTCCTTTATCGAAAACAACTGTTACATGTCTTATTTACGGACTGCTTCATTTCAACACGTAGCGAAACTCTCCGCGTGTTTCCTTGTTTCCGTCAAATCGTGTAACCCTAATGTATACATAATAATAATGTTGTGTAGCCCGCGAGAGAAATTTCATTAAAATTGCACTTGTGCATACCGTTTGATGAATATTATTTAATTAAGCTTAACATTTTCTTTTTTTGTTATTATTTTTTTTGCAGTTGATTAACTCGTATATCATATCACACGACCCATTTACCGATAGTTTTTAAAAATTGCTAATTATATCAAGACGTCCACGACATATTCTGCTAGATCTGCACTTGAGCATAATAAGCAATGAATATATCTCCGAACCTCTGAACCTTCAGATGTATGATTTCTGCCATCTTTATTTGACTTTTATCTAACTAGCAGCCATCATTGGTAAAACAGAGACTTCATTCTGAGCATAGGACTTCGAACTACTTTTTTAACTTCTGCTTTAAAAACCTTTTGCACCTGTGTAATCGATTCGAGGCTCAGATTACAATTTGATTGTTGATATAAATTAATTTAAATAACGACACTAATACTTACGATCCTGGCAAGTATCTCCAGAGTATCCTGATATACAGTTGCACGTAAATCCATTTTCTGCCGGTTCACATTCCCCATTGTTCAAACAAGGTGATGAGTCGCAAACATCTAGTAAAACAGAATAATATCAAAACTGTTCAATAACACAAACTACAACCAGTTGTAACAGGACAAGAGTAGTGTGCCGCCAGTCGTGCTCGAACCTGCGACCCCGGGCTTACTGGTCCGCCGCTCTGCCGACTGGGCTAAAGGGAAATTCCCCCTAGCGAGAAGCCAGGAGGAGATTGTGTCACTATATATAATAAAAACCTGCTATACCAGTTATTTCTTGGGTAATGTAATCACAAATTGGAATTTATGCGAAAGATGTTTAATCTTTGCACGTTCTCTGATCTCTTTTACTGGTATAGCCTAGAGTATATGACTTACACTTCTAAATCGCGGTAATCTCTATTCCGTATTTTCATATTACAGAGTTATCTACTCTTGTGGGTAGCTATTGATTGTGACGTCATGTGTTTGCGAGCGTAACGTCATACTTTTCGGAGAAAACGACGTGAATTGCGCTCACAAAATAATGACGTAACAATCGATACCTACCCGCAAGGGAGCTAACTCTGTAATATGCAAAGACGGAATTGCCAGTATTTGATTAGTAGCTGCCATTGGTAAAACAAGACTTCATCCTAAACATCTGGCTCCAATCTACTCTTTACCTCTTTTTCTATACGTATTGCAGCTGTGTAATAGATTCGAGACTTGGATTACGAGTATTTTCATTAATTAACAACACAGATACTTACAATCTTGACATGTATATCCGGAGTATCCTAATAAACAGCTACATGTGAATCCGTTATCATTTTCTGCCGGTTCACATCCACCATTGTTCAAACAAGGCGATGAGTCGCACACATCTAGTAAAATGGAAAATTAATCCATCATCCTGGACCTCTTAACCACGAAAGTAAGTACCCACGAATATTACTTGTTTTACAGTATCATCGCCCACAGAATAAATACCAAAGATGAAGATGAAGATATATTCTATATTTGCACATAACAGTGTTGTCTGTCCTTGTGGGTAGGCATTGATTGTGACGTCATGTTTTAGTGAGCGTAACGCCATGCCTTCTAGAGAAAAAGACACGAGTATCGCTCACGCAATAATGACACACAATGCATATCTACCCGTAAGGAAGGTAATCCTGTAATGTACGGGGGAATGAGAATACAAAATGCTAGTTATCATCTATATCTACACTGTATTTCAATTACTAATAATCAAGTAGGACATATTCCTTAATTAAATCTAGAGAACACACACATTGCAATAATCGTGATTCAAATGTATAAATGCAGAATTGAAAAAGATAACAGGGCCCAGTTTCACAAATATTCCTTAATTGTAAGGAATTTTTTTTTGCTTAAAATTATTCTTAGTAAAGCATTACTGAACTGATTTTAAGAAAAAACCTGCCTTAATTTCTGTAATGCTTTTCTATGGGAAATTCTAAGTTAATTCCTAACAGTTAATGAACGGTCATAAATTAGGCCCAGCATATGTTTTTTTTAAACAAATAACGTTTTTGTAGTATTGTTACTTTTACCATTTTACATATATATAATTTTTTATATCATCAATTGTCAGTATTTCCATAAACTATAACATTACAAAATTCCAAATATATTCAAATTCACATCAATTCAAAAATAAGAGAAGTAACGCGGTTATTTAATGTTTGTAATATATATATCAGGAATGATATGAGAGAAAAAAGTTGCTTTGTTAAACTCCACTAAGCTCATAACGATGTGAGAAGTTTTACTTCTGATCACTTGTTACAACGTTTATAGATTAAAAAAAAAGCATACCGTAAGTTGTAATATATAGAATATCGATATTTATCTGTTGAATACATAAGCAATACTCCAGGAAAGAGTCGTAGGGATCCGAAGCATTATATGATTTTGATAAGCATTAATGGAATTTATCCGTAATGAACTTTATCTGATAAGTTATATGACTTTCCAAGTACTGCGTGATGACTGATAACGTTTGTGCGGGACTAGTATCTCCAATGTTGATGGAAGGTAACCATTTGTGATCTTCCCGCTGAAATGAGGTTAGCGCCGGGATAACATTTTTGATGTCATTCCATCACCAATAAGATCAATAGTCCCGCACAAACGTTAACAGGCATCACGTGGTATGTAAATTGTTCCCATGACGATACGTACCACAAGCGCCAGGTTTCAACTCTAAGTTATTTAAAGCAATAAAACAATAAAACGTTATAAGATGGCTTCGTCACTTTCAGAAATATCTGCAAACAATTAGAAAAGAATTCAAACAATGTATTTCAATATTGCTTGAAAGAGGCATTCTCAATAGCTCAAAATGGTATGGTAATATAATGCTTATATTGACTAGAAAAGTCTAGAAAAGTATTGAATATATATATAACTTCACGTCACTCGTTACAATCGTTATTTTTGAATGGTCTGAATTTTACGTCGAGTAGTGTACACGAAGAATGTATTCGAGGAACATTTTAAAAGAAGCAAAGTCACTGAACAGACTTAGCTCTGTCTAATACATCAATGGGCTAAAACAGATAGTAATAGCTAAAAGTAGTACAAATACGTACAAGCATATCTTTAGGGTTTCTAGTCACAAAGTGGAATGGCATTATTTTTTATGGACGCGAATACTATTATTGCAATAAAATTGCAATAAGCTACCATGGCGTATTTTTTCAATAAAACACAGCTGCCGAACATACCAGGCGAATATTGTTGTAATAAACCATCATGAAGAATAATTGTAGATCATAAAACAGTACCTGTAGGATAAATTGATAAGTACTCTGAAATACATTAAGTTGAAAACATTCATCGATACATATAGGGGACGGGTGGTTAAGATATCTCGTCATATCACCACAAGTTCGAATCCCACTTGGGGCAAATGCCTAGTACTGACCGCTGGTCGGTGATTTTTCTCCTGACACTCCGGCTTTCCTCCACCATCAAACCTGGCACGTCCCGTTAATATGACCTAAAACTAAATAAACCAATGCAGACGATATATTTACCTTTACATTGTCGTCCTGCGGCAATGTCACTTTCATTAACCTCCATCTGCTGGATGTATCGCTGACTGACTGTATAATTACCGGCTCTGTCTGGGTATCAGATGCGTACGACACTTCAAGTTTCGTCGTGACGCCTTGATAAGTGTAAGGAACAATGGCCAGGTAGTAGTAAAGACACCTGTAGGCAGCTAGTAATGAAATAACAAAAAATGAATATGAGTATTTTTATTAAAAAATACAAATCAATAGTTGTACTATTATCAAAAACGTACAAATAAATTGGTGTACTATTATTAAAAAAAATCAAATGAATAGGTGTACTGTTATTAAAAAATTACAAATGAATAGGTGTACTATTATTAAAAAAAATCAAATGAATAGGTGTACTGTTATTAAAAAATTCAAATGAATAGGTGTACTATGATTGAAAGATACAAATGAATAGATGTACTATTATAAAAAAATCAAATGAATAGGTGCACTGTTATTAAAAATAAACATGAATAGGTATATATTATCAAAAAATACAAATGAATTGGTGTTGCTTGTTATTAAAAAAATTCAAATGAATAGATGTACTTTTATTGAAAAATACAAATGAATAGGTGTACTATCATTGAAAAGATACAAATGAATAGATGTACTATTATTAAAAAAAATAAATGAATAGGTGCACTATTATTAAAAATGACAAATGAATAGGTGTACTGTCATTAAAAATTCAAATGAATGGATGTACTATTATTAAAAAATACAAATGCCTACATGTACTATTATTAAAAAATACAAATGAATAGGTTTACTTTTATTAAAAAATACAAACGAATAGGCGTACTATTATTAAAACTTACAAAAGATATGGTGTACTTTTATCAAAATTAAAAAAATACATATGAATAGGTGTGCGATTATTCAACAAATACAAATGTAAAGTTCTTCAACAAATACAAATAATTATTTTTTCTTTGTTTCTTGCTTTCTGATTGGCCTATTCATTTTTTCCATTCCACTATGGAAAACAAATCTAAGAGAGGCGAGGAAACCTGACGCTATCGTGATGTAACAATATAAACATTCACGTTGCGTATTGATTTGGAGAAAAGTAATCCCTTGTAAAAATCAATGGAATCGTACGTGTAAACGTATCTCATTTTATAAAGTAGCGTGGGAAATTAATTATAAGCATTGAAGTCACTACTTTTTTAATTTCATCGGGTTATGAAATAAATTTTGTTTGTAAACTTTTGTGAGAATCCGCTACGCCTAAATTTATTTATTCAACAATTACTGTGTGAATATCGCTCAAACATAATGACGTCACAATCGATGTCAATCTCTAAGGTTTATACCTCTCTAACACGCAAAGACAGAATACATACTGTATAGTTACTAATATTCGAGGGAACTTTAATTTCGCGGATTCATTCAAAGTCGTGAATACCTCGCTTAATTTATCAAAATTATTGTTTACATGTTATAACCTGTCGTATGAAAAAGAGTTTCAAAGTTTCAAACGATTTCGCGGATTCATTCAAATTCGTGAATACCTCGCTTAATTTATCAAAATCATAGTTTACATGTTATAACCTGTCGTATGAAAAAGAGTTTCAAAGTTTCAAACTAAGATAATTCGTCAAAAAAAAATAATCACCCAAACAGTGAATCGCGAAATTTTATATCCACGAAATGTAAAAAAACTGTACAGTAATGTCTTCTTTATGTTTCAACATTGGATAACAAGGGAGGTAACTTACGTTCTAGCACCACACTAGATACGAGTGTGGCCGACCCTGAGAGTGAGTTATCCGGCGACTTCACATATATATACGTATAGGAGAATTTGGGTGTCTACGATAGAATCATGGTAAAATAAATACAAAACATTGAAATCAGGTTAAATGTCACACAATGAAATAAGGTTCCATCGTACATCATCATATGAAATACCGTACAAGAGCCTTTCATATTGAAGTTGGAAGAATAGGGATATTCTACCCGAAAGATACAAAATGTAGTTACATTATGATAAACTTTTCGATGGTTTTATAATATTTTGTGATCCAGAGGGTAGACATCCTCGATACTCCAGGGGTTCCGATCACTTATGATCTCTTCCCCCTGGACAATCTCATAATAAAAGTGGAGGCATCTCAGAGGAAAAATTCTGAACCAATCACAGACCAGAAAAAAATCTTTGAAGACTAGAGAGAAAGCGACGCACAAATTAAAAGCCACACAGTCAACCTTAGTGCACCTTTATACGGCTCTTATAATGTGAATCAAAGGACCAAAGGACTAAGTTCTGTTCTACTACATCTCCAATTTTGCTATAGCCCAGGAGTGTAGGGATCATAAGGGATTGGAACCCCTGGAGTATCGAGAATGGAGGGTGGAACATCCCTATCCTGCCTATTCACATATTAAATACAACTTATCTCGATGTTGTCATTACATTATATCCCGCTATTTTGATATTTTCGATAAGAAATATAAAGAAAACCACAACTGCTAATCGATTTTTACATTGCATTAAACCCCATGATTTCCGGCCTTTACAATAAAAACATCATTGTTTTGTGAAATTGGCGTTCAAATTTTAACGTGAAACAACATTTTCGTAGGTGCTGTGACATTATGAGGTTGTATTACATTCATAGCCATGTACATATATGTAATACAGCGTTGACTGACATGAACATGTACAATAAAACACGGTTATAACTGATATCTGGGGACCAGCAAAATCATTTTGTTATAAGCATAACTCGTTATAATAATCTTATAGTAACGTGTTACACGATTTAAACCAGTTTTGCATCTTAACAAACAAATCCACCATCTTAGCGTGTTATAAATTTATAAAATAGATAAAATAAAACTGTCATTACCGTAGGACGATACTCGTAAAAACGCATATATCCAGAGCTCTGTGAACGATCTTCATTCATAAAACATATCCCCTTATTCAAACCAGTCTCCATGTCACAAGTTGCGGTCGCTTAAAACATAAAAAACCCGCAAGGGCAGATAATTCTTTCAAATGCAAATACAGAATAGAAAAGGGTGTTGACTCCAACATACTTATATGTGACAAAGTTGCATGCTTCTAATCTTTATTTAATCAAATTGACCATCAACAAAGTAGTTACATTCGAGACTCACCTTCAGCCGTAACCTCTGTACATATATCACCACTTAATCCATCCGGACATTCACAATGGAAGTGGTATCCATATACTCCTTCAACGTCGGTACAAGTCCCACCGTTCTGACATGGATCCAATTCTACACATTCTATTAAAATGAAGAAATAAATCAATAAAAATCGTTAGACTCATTATATTAAATCAGTCCTGACTGCAACATTTGTGTTCATAAATTTCATTCAGCTATGCACTTACATTCACATATAACATTTTGAAATCTGCAACATTTATGTTCATAAATTCTATTCATCCATGCACTTACACTCACACATACCGTTTTGAAATCTACAATATTTGTGTTCGTAGATTTTATTCATCCTTGCACTTACATTCACACATAGCATTTTGGAATTCTGCAATATTTGTGTTAATCAATTTCATCAATGCAATTACATTCTCATGTAATTTGTGTTTATGATTTTTTTTCATCAATGCACTTAGATTCACAAAAAGCATTTTGAAGTCTGCAACATTTGGTTCATGTATTTTATTCACACATATGATTTTGAAATCTACAACATTTATGTCCATAATTTTTGCCGTGCATGCACTTACATTTATACATATGATTTTGAAATTTGCAGCATTTTTGTTCATGAATTCCATTCATACATCATTTAGCGTCAGCTGATATGCCTAATACATGCACTTACTTTCACACATAGCATTTTGAAATCTGCCACATTTGTGGTAATCAATTTTAGTCGTGCATGGACTTACATTCGCACATAGCATTTTGAAATCTGCAAATTTTGTATACATAAATTTTATTCATCCATGCACTTACATTTACCCATATTATTTTGGCATTCCATAGATTTGTATCAATAAATCTTATTCATCGATATACCTACATTCGCTTACGTCACTTTTATACTTGATACAAATGTAGATATATACATATTTAAATTCCTGGTAAAAATTTCTAACGTACGAAACAACCCACTACTAACATTGAGATTTAAAAACAAAATCGATTAAAAATCTACCTGATCTAAACGCCGTGGCTTGGAGCAAAAATCCCTTAGACGGCGATCCGGGTTGTAATGTGTTTAGGTTAAGTACCGCCATGTGCGATTCAGCGTTAATGGACGTGACGTATGTTAGGTTGTTTGTTGTACCGCATTCCCTACAAAAGTCAGTTCAATATCAAGCAAGCGTTTCTTGCTGCATGGTCGAGTAATTTGTGTTTTGCCTTTTTTACATGAAAAATTAATATTCATATATGTTCTGATAACGGCGTTCATTTCTTTCTATCTCTTATTTTGGTCCTTTCATGTCAAAAACAAAATAATAAAAAATATTACGACATCCAAATATCACACTTTACCGTAAAGCTAAAATATTTCGACAACCATTTGCAAATGTCCCACTTTAAAGAAGAGCCAAAAATATTTCGACAGCCAAATATCATATATTAAGGTATAGCCAAAATATTAAATCATCCAATTGTCCCACATTACAGTAAAGCCAAAATATTACAACACCCAATGTCCCAATCTGATTAAACTACAGATCCTTATAACCAATCCGTTAAATAAAGGATCTGACAATATCCCATAGGGGGTCACGTCCAGATGACCTTTATACCACGTGGTCTTCATATCAGGTACATTTTCTACACTTGTCACATAAATTGAAAACGATATTTCGTCCATGTATACATATACAATTAGCTTTGTTGTGCTCTTTGGGCGAGATGACTACGTAAACCAAAATAAGTCTGACGGTTTTTTCAAACTATTTCGTCCCCAGAAATTCACCGTCAAAATTTTGCAAGTAACAATTTGATTGGCCATTTCCAAAGGTCACCTGAACATGACCCCTAATTGGATGTTGTCAGATCCTCTTATATGTTGTCAGATCCTCTTATCAAACATAGTGATAATAAGTGTCAGTATTTCAATCAGATTGCCCAATGTCCCGACTTTACGGTACTTACTCTGGACCGTCCTGTCCGTTCAAGTTTACGCGGCATTCCAGGTGATGCTTGCATGTCGGTATTTCTCCACCGGAAGTCGTTATCCTTAAATCTAGGAAATCCAGTTTAATTCGTGTTCCAACTGGTGACTGCAATCAACACAGAGCAATATTGTAACAAATACGTGATACGTTTAAGTCTCTTTAATTCTTCGTTTGAACACAAACAGACACGATTCAAAATATAGAATCGATACTAGTATTTGTCTTCAGTTACAAAAGTTACTTATTTTACACTATTACCACCATTGAAAAGTTTGAGCTTCTTATTTTAATTCAAGATAAATTATTGCCAAAAAAAAATATTGCATCCTGATAAAACTCGATGGAGCTATGCCCTATATAGAATGAATTACTAATAACGCTTTGAAAAAAGCAAAGGAAACAATTTTAAGTGTATTTTTGTGTAAAATAGACATATATATACATATTAAATATCAGTTATTGTTAAAATCCTGGGCATCTATCATGCTCTGTCGGCGGTGGAGCATCTTTAAAATGTGTTTGCTAAGAAAAAATGATATACCGTACCGTGAAAAGATATATGCATTCCAGGTTAGAACTATAAAAGCCTGCATCGTATCCATCAGACTTGACTTCTACCGGGACGTTCTCGACCAATTCAGTATGGCTGCCGCATTTGTCTAAAACGAAAAGTCACAAAAGATAACATTTAAGGATGTTCACCTCTGAGAAGTCAAAATGTTCTTGTATTTAAAAGTTTTTCTCACTTATATTTTTGAAATAGGATTTCATATATGCCATAGAACAAAATGGAAGAAAAACGTATGTCCATGTGCTCGTTTTTGTGCTATTGTCATTTAAAGATACCTAATTGACAAAATATTGGATTTTTGGGGAATTTTTGCCATTTTGGCCATATACACTAGAGATAAAAGCCATAATTTCCCAATGAAGTGATTGATATGCATGGATGTTTGCAGAGTTTATTTTATGGTGGTTTGCTTTAAATATACCAGTTATGATTAATAAGTCTCCTATTTTTTCTCAGAATAACAACATATGCTACCCCTATTCCTTAATTTTCGACACAAAATGCAGAAATTTCAACCCTCTTTGCCAACTTAACCCTTTATAGAAAAAGTTCTAGTAATAAACTTTTGTAAATATTTTGCTTATCAATAGGTAAATGGTTGCTCTTTCTAAATTAGACAGAAAAATAAGGGGTCCGTGTGCTTACTTTTTAACTCCATTTAGATATTTGTTATTTTTCAATATTTTAGAGTAGAAAATAAAAGTGCTCAAATCACCATTAAATGTAGAAATAATGTAGTAATGTCTAACATTAAACACATTTAGGCTTAATATTTTAAATAGAAAGAACCTAGTAAAGATTTACAATAAAAAATAGTTCGATACTTAAACTGCCGGCGCAGTGATGATTTAGGTAAAACCAATTTTAGTAAAAAATGGTAAAACTTTGGCTTTACTCAAAGCGAAAAGGGCATATTTTCAAAATGGCCGCCAAATGGACCACTTTTTAAAATCCCCGAAATACAATCTACTTACAATATAAATGTGTGCTTTGACAAAACTTGCAACTGGAAACTTGCTACAGGTATTGATAAATTGTATTTGAAAATCTAATAAATTCTTTCAGCAATATCGAAACGAGACTTCAACAGCCCTAAAACTTCAGAATAATGCATCCTCATGTACTGGTATATTTCATTTAATAATTTTTTGTGAGAGGTGCAATCGGGGGAGGAGCTGGTGTTGACGAAGGAGGTCTTTGTGGTCTATAAATCGACCCTCTCTGCATTTGAACATAACCAATTCAATTTTTATCAATGATCAGCTGTGCAACAATCTGGATTGGGTCGATATTGCTTGATTCACTCTATTGGTATCTTTAGTGCACTGACTAGTGACTAGTGTTTTGAGGTTCCTGGTTCGAAGCTGGCATTTATTACTCTAAAGTATTTCGTGGGTGTAAAATTTTGCGATTTACTGTTTGGAACTAATTCGCGGTGGGTTATTTTCTCGAGTTCTCTTCAAAGTCATTCATACGACAGGTTATAATAGGTAAACCAGGTTGTTGATTAATTTCACGACTTTGGATGGATGGATGGATCTGACCCCCCCCCCCCTCCGCTGCGAATATGAACTTCCCTACGAATAATAATAACTATGCAGTATGAGAGGACTAATGCCAACTAGGTAACTGAAAATCTAATGCCAACTGAAGCGCGCTAGTGTTTTATGATGAATTTGTCGTTGTCGAGTTAGACTGGAAATCATTCTATCGTATTTGTCTGTAATTTATGAACAATTAATAATAATGAAGTCTAACTAGACGGATGGTAGTTCATGCACTGAACAACGCCAACTCTATTAAGCAAGGATACATAGAAGTTGGAGTGTAAATGTAAATATTTAAGCATTGAACATCTGGCAGTTGGCATACATAGCCAATATGAATGCCATCTAGACAGAGGCAAATTCCATGAAGCGC
Organism: Argopecten irradians; assembly: GCF_041381155.1. Taxonomy (NCBI): domain Eukaryota; kingdom Metazoa; phylum Mollusca; class Bivalvia; order Pectinida; family Pectinidae; genus Argopecten; species Argopecten irradians. Next base: position 11,624,669 of record NC_091148.1, on the reverse strand, counting down.
CATGATAAATGACAACTGCTTTTAATATGGTTATATAGTGGGACTGTAATGAAAATGTAAATATTACAAAAGAAAACTGACAAATACCAAACTGGGAATTTTAAAAGGTACCTCAATTCAGCTTACTGAGTTGAGGATTTGGGTCTAAAGCTGAACACATGAATTACTTTGGACATGAACGGAAACCGTTCTATTTGAAATATCAAAAGTAAAAAATATTTTTGCGTGAATCTGAAAGAATTTGATTGAATACCTGAGCTGAATACTTCAAACAGATCAAAGTGAATTATCCTGTCATTTAGAATTGCTGAATAAATTGCAACCTTTTGTTTTGGTCCTATGCTTAATGCACATTTTGCTGAATATCTTTACATTATGCATAATGAGAAGACATTCAGTAACATAAGCAGTAAAAATAGGACCAAAATTCGGGTCACAAATATTACTCAGCAATTTGAACCATTTGAATGCTTATTGTATGTACATACCTGCGTTATACCTTTCGGTGCAGTCTTCCCCAGAGAAGTATTTGGGACAAGCACAGTGGCATTCCGGGTTGTATACTGTGGTGGTGACAAAACCACCATTCTGACAGTTGTCAATACAACCTGCAAAATCAACACAACTTTATGAACATAAATAACTGCCATAACTAGCATTTATTAATGAAAAGGTACGCAACATGATCTTCTTCCAGATTTACATTTTATTATTTCAGTTTATGAGATTGGAATAATTTGAACATATTGAACAATCTGCAAAATAATACCAGTTTCGCTTTTTTGAGTAGGTATACATCAATATATAGTGACAAGTTATGTAAATATATATTTCAAAGTTACGAGTCTAAGATGATCCTAGCCTGTCATTACCGTGTTCCATAAGGCATCGATGTTCCAATCTATATGAACTAGTTGACATAAAACATAAAGATCCTAATTTGTTTGCACCGTTTAACATAAAACATAAATATCCCAATCTATATGAACTAGTTGACATAAAACATAAAGATCCCAATCTGTTTGCACTGTTTAACATAAAACATAAAGATCCCAATCTGTTTTCACTGATAAACATAAAACATAAAGATCCCAATTTGTTTGCACTGTTTAACATAAAACATAAATATCCCAATCTGTTTGCACCGTTTAACATAAAACATAAAGATCCCAATTTGTTTGCACTGTTTAACATATAACATAAAGATCCCAATCTGTTTGCACCGTTTAACATAAAACATAAAGATCCCAATCTGTTTGCACTGTTTAACATAAAACATAAAGATCCCAATCTGTTTGCACCGTTTAACATAAAACATAAAGATCCCAATCTGTTTGCACCGTTTAACATAAAACATAAAGATCCCAATCTGTTTGCACTGTTTAACATAAAGATCCCAATCTGTTTGCACCGTTTAACATAAAACATAAAGATCCCAATCTGTTTGCACTGTTTAACATAAAACATAAATATCCCAATCTGTTTGCACTGTTTAACATAAAACATAAAGATCCCGATCTGTTTGCACTGTTTAACATAAAACATAAATATCCCGATCTGTTTGCACTGTTTAACATAAAACATAAATATCCCAATCTGTTAGCACCGTTTAACATAAAACATAAAGATCCCAATCTGTTTGCACTGTTTAACATAAAGATCCCAATCTGTTTGCACTGTTTAACATAAAGATCCCAATCTGTTTGCACTGTTAAACATAAAACATAAAGATCCCAATTTGTTTGCACCGTTGACATAAAACATGAATAAAGACTGTTTGAACCGTTTATTATAAGTTAAAGAGATTTCAATCTCTCTGAACCGTTTACCATAAGACATAAAGATTCCAAATTCGCTGAACCGTTTACCATAAGACATAAAGATCCCAGTCTCTATGAACCGTTTACGATAAGATATCGAGATTCCACTCTGTCTGTACCGTTTCCCATAGGACGTAAAGATCCCAGTCTCTATGAACCGTTTACCATAAGTATATGGATTCCAATATGTCTGAAACGTTTCAAATAAGATATAGAGATTCCAATATGTCTAAACCGTTAACCATAAGATATAAAGATACCAGTTTCTATAAACCGTTTACCAGAAGTATTCCAATTCCAGTCTGTCTGAACCGTTACACATAAGACATTAAGATCCCAGTCTCGTCTCTATGAACCATTTACCATAAGTAATAATTGATAAATAAGCCAATGAGAATGCTCATCACAAGCAAAATTGAATCATTAACAGCGATGATTCGTGAAAGAGATTACCTTCGTCACATTTGTATGCTCGGCTGATTTCCTGGATATCGTAATGGGATGGTTCGTGGATAACTTTATACATTAGGAAATCCAATCTATGGTCTTTTGCACGCATTGTTTTGTTATTCAGTTTGCCCTCTGTGACGCAATGACGGAACAACTGAAGTACACAGGACGCATATAAAGGTGAAATGACACTATGAATTCCATGAAATGGTCAGTAATGCTAATTAAAATGAAATGATTGAATATTACCCTAAAAGGGAACACAAAAGTACGGAAGGAACAATAACGCTCTGACCGAACACTTACGCTGAACGGGAGCAAAAGATATATTAGGAATGGATACCAACACTATGACTGAACACTTACGCTAAAAGTGAGCCAAAACGTAAGGGTGGACAATAGAGTAATGACTGAACAATTACGCTAAAAGTGGGCATAAGCGTATATAAGGAATGATAACTTATGACGGAACATTACACTAAAATGGAACACAAACCTAAGAAATAAACACAAACGTTAGGACTTTGAAAAGGATTTCCATAGGCATTGCCTGTTGTCCGATTCATTTGTTAATACTTTATCATTTTATCATTTATATTGTTATAATGTTTATACATCTAGTATTATCACTAAAATATTTTGAAATGAAATGACTGAACACTTGCGCTAAAATGGAACATAAACGTAAGGAAAGAACACTTAAGCTAGGAATGAACACTTACGCTAGGAATGAACACTTAAGCTAGGAATGAACACTTAAGCTAGGAATGAACACTTTCGCTAGAAATGAACACTTACGTTGGTACTGAACACTTACGCTAGGACTGAATACTTACGCTAGAACTGAACACTTACATTAGGCTAGGATTTAACACATACGCTAGAACTGAACACTTACGCAAGGCTAAGACTGAATAATTACGCAAGGACGTAACACTTACGCTAGGCTTGGACTTAACACTTACGCTAGGCTAGGAATGAACTCTTACCCTACAACTGAACACTTACGCTAGGCTAGGACTTAACACTTACATTGTACGCTAGGCTAGGATTGAACACTTACGCTAGGTCTGAACTCTTACGCTACAACTGAACACTTATACTAGAACAAACACATACGCTAGGACAGAACACGAACGCTAGGACTTAACACTTACATTGTACGCTAGGCTAGGACTGAACACTTACGCTAGGTCTGAACTCTTACGCTACAACTGAACACTTATACTAGAACAAACACATACGCTAGGACAGAACACGAACGCTAGGACTGAACACTTACGCTAGGACTGTACTGCATAATCGATTCCAGGTCGTAAGAGCCGGTATCAACCCCTGGTTGCAGCAGATAATTATCACGTGAAGAGTTTCTGACACAATTCCAGTCGATGTCGATGTTGTGGTACCGAGACGGGCGAGACATTTCGTGATGGGACCCCATGACGTGTAACATTTCATGCACCACGACGTAATACTGAAAATGGGATAAATATTACAATTCAATTTTCCTGTAACAAGCATTTTCATTGGTTTACAAATTTACTTTAACATCTCATAGAGAAAAAAATGTTGTCACCATTTGTAACGTCGCTTCTGATTGGTTGAGACAAGGGCGTGAATGATTTGACGGAAAAAGAGTCTCAAAATGAATAAGTAAATATAATTATAGCATGAAAACGAGTCCCAAAATGACTTTTGGATTCTTAGTAAGTATAGTTATAAGAATTAATTTGGATACATCTTGTTATGTTATGAAGATATAACACGGAAATCTAATTGCGCTCTAAATAAAGGCCAAATATTGAGAATGGTGTATAGATTTCTTTTACCATGACATAATACTGAAGATAAGAAAAACTAGTACTGTCTATATTTTCTCTACCACGCAACGATACTGAAAATAAGAACTTGTACTTTATATAATTCTTTTTCTTCTATCACACCATAGTACCGAAAATAACAGCCAGTACTTTATATGTATATAATATATTTTCTCTACAACGCCATGATACCAAAAATAACAGCCAGTACTGTATATAATATATTTTCTCTACAACGCCATGATACCAAAAATAACAGCTAGTACTGTAATATATATATTTTCTCTACAACGCCATGATACAAAAATACATATACTGTATATAATATATTTTCTCTACAACGCCATGATACCAAAAAATAACAGCTAGTACTGTATATAATATATTTTCTCTACAACGCCATGATACCAAAAATAACAGCCAGTACTGTTTATGATATATTTTCTGTACAACGCCATGATACCAAAAATAACAGCCAGTACTGTATATAATATATTTTCTCACACCCATGATACAAAATAACAGCAGTACTGTATATTTATTTTCTCTACAACGCCATGATACCAAAAATAACAGCCAGTACTGTATATTATATTTTTCTGTACAACGCCATGATACCAACAAATATACAGCTATACGCTATGATACCAAAAATAACAGCCAGTACTGTATATAATCTATTTTCTCTACAACGCCATGATACCAAAAATAACAGCCAGTACTGTATATAATATTTTTTCTCTACAACGCCATGATACCAAAAATAACAACAAGTACTGTATATAATGTATTTTCTCTACCACGCCATGATACCGAAAATAACAACAAGTACTGTATATAATATATTTTCTCTACCACGCCATGATACCGAAAATAAAAACTAGTACTGTATATATAGAGAACATTATTTGTATCTTACAATGGTAATTTGGTGCGAGACATTGAGGCTATGAGGATAAATATTAAAGAGATACACCAACCCCCTTCCCTTAATTTATACGCATGAAATTATTGTTATTAACAGAAATATCAAAGTTCGTGTGTGAATTGGAAAACAAACCAAATTCAGTCATTATACGGTATTTATAGTAAGTATTGAAAAGAATATTCATAAGGTAATACATAAAAAGAAAATCAAATTAAGAAAAGTACATTGTAATATCAGGATATCCATATTAAGATATACATATAATTGGAATATTGTTCTTACAAAAATATTTATGTAAAATGGATGTAAATGAATGAGTTGTGAAAAAGTGTGTTCAATAAATCTGTAATAACGAAAGAGTGGCGAAAGCTGGTGTGTAAAAAATAACTAAATATTGATATTAGCTCAGAAAATAATGTATTGTAAATTACATGAAGAAATGAATACCATTTTTTCGATAAAGTAAAACAAGAGATACATATGGCGAGAGACAACTGGACTTTATCATGACGTCACAATGGAGACGTTGACGTTGCGTATTGATTTAGAAAAAAACCCATTGTAATACGAATGGAAGAGTACGTTTAAACGTATTTTATGTTTTCATGCAGTTTGTAAAATTAATTATAAGTGACATCAATGCTAAAATAAACTTATAATACTCACTGCTCTGCACATCGTTCCATGTTCATACAAGTAAATGGGTGATATCTGATTGTTCTGTCGCATTCCGACATATGCTCCGCATCTATAAATTAAAAAAACGATGTATTTTCGTACAGGTTTGTATATATCCTGTATAAACATATTACAGAATTATCTGCCATTGCGGGTAGGAAATGATTGTGACTTCATGTGTTTACGAGCGTAACGTCATATTTTTCGGGGAAAACGACGTGAATTACGCTCACAAAGTAATGACTCACAGTGGACACCTACTTACAAGGGAGATTACTCTGCAATAAACAAAGACGGAATATCATACATGAAATCATTTGTAAGTTCTTTGTTTCTATAACTCAATATGACATTTTGGTTAATCAAATCACCATGGCTATTGGACTTATTTTATTGTGATCATTAATTTGACTGAAGGCCTTAAAGGGCACTGTCATATGTATCAGTAAACATTAACTATGCAATGTTAAAAAGTGCAATTTATGAAAAAGCGAAGCCGAATGTTCTGTTTATTTTCTTTTTTTCACACTCTATCCTTGTCTCAAACCCCATTAGAGAACGAAGAAATCTTATTTCGGTTTTGGTCAACTGACTATATTGGAAGGTGGTCTAAATCATTCGAGCGTTTGCAAATACAGAGTGAAAGCACTGAGCTTCTGCCGGATGAAGATTATGTTCGACGGATCATATGAACCGCTCCACTATATAATAAGCTTTCTTCAAAGCATCGCATTCACGCGGATATCTTGGGTAAAAAATGGCAGCATTAAACTGAAGCGGTCGGATTGTATGTAGGAATTAATTTGAAAGATGGGGGCTTTTGTTGTGGTATATTTTAATGTTTGTATTATCTTAGAGGTGCTTCGCACTTTGTGTTCTTCGTGCACGAAGGACTGCGCCCTTATTATTCCACAGTGACATGTCCACAGCTTTTTCAATGACTACTTGGCAGAATTTCATGAAACTATACTACAGAGACAAGTACATAGTGTAGATGATCTACGAACACATTTCGCTCAAACTTTGTATGTTTATATGATAGAATATATCACAGAGTCAGAGTATGTCACAGAGTCAGAATATATCACAGAGTCAGAATATATCACAGAGTAACAATTAATTGATTATTACGCAAGCTCTATCCAGGCCTCGAACACACCATCTACGGCACCCAATCGCTTAGCCAAACATACCTGCGCTTTTTCCCACCGCGCCGTATCCACATTCCCAAAAAAGGACGTTTCAATGACGAAGTGATATCACTTCGTCACACGTTCTCTTGTTTTTCACTAAAACGTCAAAACGTCCTTTTATTGGGACGTGGATGTGTCGCGTGGTTAAATGCACAGATATGTTTGGCTAAGCGATTGGATGCCGTACACGGTAAGTTCGAGGCCTGGATCGAGTACTAGTAATAATCAATAAATTGTTATCCTTTAAAAATCGCATTTCTGTGATATGTCTAATAACTTATAAACACAATGTATCTTTGTTGATCCAAATGTTTAATTTGAATTTCCTGTTAAAATTTTACTTCGTTGATAATAGAATATATATATAATTACATAGATGACCGCCGCAAAGCCAACAACAATATATAGCTTTTCTGCTGTTTTTTTTAAAAACTTACAACTGTTTATTCCCTTGGAAATCCACATATTGAGTCTGTAATGGTACTTGTAGCTCACGATCAACCCACTTGACACATGTCTTTTTGTTAAACATATCCACCGCTGCATGTATCCAAGATATGAATGTTTCTGAAAAAGTAAACATCGTATACATGTATACAAAACTCCTTAATGAATGAAGTCTTAACCAGTTCTGACATTCTTGTCGAGCAAAACATATCTAGACCTTATCAAAACTCGTATGGAAGACGTTCTGCATTTGCATAGAACAGAGTTATCTGTCCTTGCATGTAGGTATTAGTTGTTACGTCAAACAGTTGTGAACGTAACGTCATATTTGTTAAGGATACGAAGGAAGCTAATGACGTCACCATCAACACATATTCGTAAGGAAAATAATTATAACTTTTTAATATGTAAAGACATCAAACAGTGATATTTGTTTTTGTGGTATACATCTCCCTTAATTAAAATAACATTACGCTACCAAATTTGGAACGCTACCCAAAATGGAACACGTTTAAAATATGTGATACAGAATTCTCAGTTAACAATCTAAACTAAAAATAACTCTTCTGATCGAAAAAAATGATGTGCTAAATAGTAGCTGTTGCAATTTTTAGATGTAATTGTCTTTCCTATTGTTTATTATCTCTATTTAAACATAAAAATAATGATATAGTGAAAAAACCGGGAAGCGACTTTGTGCAACCCTAAAAACACCATATATTTCAAAACAAGGAAACAATTTCTGAGTAGGATATTTATGACAAATATGTGCCTGAGATGAACTAAGAAATAATTGAACATTCTTTAATTGAATTCAAACATTTTTTTAAATGTCTAGACATTTTTGATGAAACCATATTCCATGTTGCGTACTCGAATCTGCTGAAACACAGGGCTAAACCGGGCATGCTTCAAAGCTCTCTTTTTCAAAATGTATGCACTGCTGACAAGTAAATAAATAATGGAATTAAAACTGAAGGCATCTATTTATTGAGAGTTAAGAGAAAAATCTGGATTCAAGCACACGTTATAATTTTTCTCAATCATCTTTAAAAACGTGTTCCAATTTGGGTAGCGTCATGTTAACAAAAAAATAAACGTAATGATGACCAGTTAAATTTAATTGTGATTTGATAAAAAATAAGATAGGTATAACATGGTCTCATCTAATTGGTTGACCAGATTGGAAAATTATTAAAGAGGGCCACAAAAAAAATCAACTCAAATGAATTAAAAGATTTAATTTTTTTTCTCCAGGGCACACAATCTCACAGTAAAGTAATCAGAATATACACAAAATTGAACAAATACAATGCAATAGATTAAGCTTGAATATCTGTGATATGTATTCCTGGTCATCAAATATCGTTTCTGTTACAACCAGAAACACCACTGCTAATTCAATCCGGTTTTTATTCACCATGGCCGCCTAAACATGTGATTACAACTTGCGCGATCCCACAATGCATTCATTAGTCAGGGGTGATAATTCTGCTGTACTTAAAGTAACACTACACTAACATTATATATATGACTAGTTACTACACTCCTCCCCTTTTCGATAGAGCATAACCAATAACATTTGATGGACATAAACTATTTTTATTTGAGAACAGTCTCTGATTTTGAATTGTCCTATAATTAAACTATCATATCAGTCTTTGTAAGCTCCAACTAGACTATTAATTTTTGAACAGTAGATGTATCAATTTTAACATGACTAGACAAGTATGAGTAAACTTGATAAACAGCATTAACAATTTAACACATAACATGAACAAACTAAACTTAACTGATCAGGGTAGACTGTCCTTAATCAGTAAGGGGTTGCAGGGATTGTTCTGCCCACGACACATCAATCTCCTAGCACTAAATACTAACTATATACAACAAAGTCATTGAATTTTGCTGGAAGTTGTGGTGTCCTTCCTGAGCGCCGCGGACCATTTCTGCAGTGTCCTTGACCTTATCAGGTTGTACCGATGTGATCTCTTTGGTAGGTACGGATAGAGTTGGTTCTTGATTTCCTACAACTTCCGATGTAGCAAGTTGAGTGTCAACAACAATTGATAATGATGTAATTGTTGTTTCTCGAGGAATGTCGACCGATTCCTTTGGAATATCTGCCACCTTTACCCCTGAATTTCCCCTACTCTCCAGTATCTCACTATCTGGTGAATATCTGATTCGCACGTGATGAACATGGCGCTTGACTTCTCTCCCATCGTTGAGTTGAATGTTGTACAAGACTGGACCAGTTTTCGATTGAATTGTCCCTTCCAACCGTTGCGGACTTCCGCAAAGTTCTTTACAAATACCGACTCTGAAACCAAGAAGCTCATTTCGCGTGCATGTTTGTCGTGATACTGTTTTTGACGAGTTTGTCTCTTCCTCACCTTTTCGGACAAACATGGTTTAAATAAATCTAACCTGGATCGAACACGCCGTCCCACTAGTAATTCAGAAGGTGCCAATCCCGTTGTAGTTTGAGGGGTAATCCGGTAAGCTAACAGAAAACGTGTTAATTTCTGTTCAACTTTACCATCTGTTTGTTTTCGTAGTCCGTTCTTTAACGTCTGGACTGCGCGTTCTGCCATTCCATTCGACGCGGGGTAAAATGGTGCACTGCGGACATGTCTAATACCGTTATCGAACATAAATGTCTGAAATTCCTGACTGATAAAGCAAGTGCCATTGTCGCTGACGACTGTTTCAGGTAACCCATGTGTCGCAAATGTAAAAGTTTCTCGATGGAAGTGTTCCCAATAAACTCTTCGACATCAACGGCAACCGTTGATGTCGAAGAGTTTATTGGGAACACTTCCATCCATTTGGAGTATGCATCAATTATTACCAAAAATATTTTCCCCATGAATGAACCTGCGTAATCAATGTGAATCATAGACCACGGCTTACTGGGAAATTCCCATGGGTGTAAGGGTGCCTCTGCAAGAGGTTTTCTGTTCAACTGACACAAACTACAGTTTTGTATTTCCTTTTCAATGTCTGAATCAATCTTAGGCCACAACACATATGATCTTGAAAGGTTTTTCATTCTGTTGGTGCCTGGGTGTCCTTCATGCAGAATTTGTAGTATTTGAGCATGTCCCTTGAGTGGAATGACAACCCGACTACCGTGCTCGACACTCAACTCTGATCGAACACTGAAAAACGGTCTCAGTGACGCATCGGGATTTCTCTGTGGCCATCCAAATTTGACGTAACTGACCACCTGTTTAAGCAATGGATCTTTACCGGTCCACTGTTTAATTTGATCGGCTTTACGGTTGACTAATCCAACTGTTCCATGACCATTTTAATCTTTCCTGGAACAGGGGGTTCCACAAGTTTCTCCTGAACAGGAAGTCGAATAAGTCCATCTGCGTAGTTTTTACGACCTTCCTTATATACAAGCGTGTACTCGTACGCGGACAGTGTTAAGGCCCTCCGCTGTATCCTGGCAGCGGCAATTTCTGGAATCCTCCGATCTTCCTTCAATAAACCAAGCAGGGGTTTATGATCTGTGTATATTAGAAAATGATTGCCATACAAGTATTGGTGAAACTTTTTCACTCCAAAAATGATTGCAAGCCCTTCTTTCTCCAAATGTGAATAATTCTTCTCTGCTGGAGACAATGTACGCGAAGCGTAACAAACTGGCCTTTCTAAACCATCTTCCATCTTCATAGCGAGTACCGCACCGACACCGTAGGGTGATGCATCGCAGCATAGTACAATTTCTTTGGACGAGTCGAAGTGTACTAATAAATTTGCCGATAATAACAGCTGTTTTGACTTTCGGAATGCTTCCTGCTGGTCCTTTGTCCAAGCCCATTTTGCGCCCTTCACCAGTAACTCGACGTGTAGTGGTGCTAATACTGTTGATAAGTTTGGCAAAAACCGACTTTAAAAGTTAATCTTTCCCAGATACGCCTGTTCTTTCACTATGGTAGGTGCAGGCATATCCCCGATTGCCTTGACCTTCTCCGTAATTGGTTTAACTCCCTCAGCATTGACCCGGTGACCCAAATAGACCACTTCTTTTGCCTGAAAAATACATTTTGACCGTTTCAGACGTATACCTGTCTCTGTTATCCTCCGTAGAACCTCACTTAGGTTTTCCAGATGTTCAGACCGGGTACGTCCTGAAATGAGAATGTCATCTACTCTTATTACTACGTGACGGATACCCTGAAGCAGGTTCTCCATGGTACGCTGGAAAATTCCAGGCGCTGATGACACTCCGAAAGGAAGGCGATTGTAATGATACAATCCCTTGTGAGTATTTATTGTAACATACTGTTTTGAGTCCTCACCAAGTTCAAGTTGCTGGTACGCTTGGCTAAGGTCCAGCTTTGTAAACTCACTTCCTCCGCTCAGTGTGGCGTACAGATGTTCGATTTTGTGTATTGGGTAATTATCTAGTTTTGACACGGCGTTTACAGTGACTTTGTAATCCACACATATGCGGATTTATTAATCCTCCTTTACTATGGGTACTATGGGCGCCACCCATTCCGAGAATTTCACGGCTTCAATCGTTCCTTCGCGTTCAAGGCGACTCAGCTCCTCTTCAATATTTTCACGGAGCGTGTACGGCACAGGCCGTGCTTTGAAATATTTCGGAGTTGCTTGCGCGTCAACATATATTTTGACCTTAATCCCTTTCATTGTGCCACGACCGTCCCTGAATGCATCTCCATATTTCTCCATTACTCTGTCCACCTCTTCTTGGGTTGTTCCTGCTAGTTCAATCCGGTGTTCACCATGGCCGCCTGAACATGTGCTTACAACTTGCGCGATCCCATAATGCATTCATTAGTCAGGGGGATAACTCAGCTGTATTTACAGTAACACTCACTACATTTACATAATATATATGACTAGTTACTACAGTTCCTTACATCAGAGATGCAGGACAAATATGTTAAAGGCCAATTAACAAGTTTCCTAAAACAATTACAACACAGTCAAATTTATATCGATAAACTTAGATGAGTTGATAATAATGAACAAAAGCCAGTTATCCTGCGTCAACTATTTCAGTAAAGATTGATTTCGCTGTTTTGCCGTCAGGTGCTGTGATAGTCAACTAAAGCGCAGTAATTAGGACGATGACGGGAACAATAATACGAAGGGTGTTTCAAAAATATTGTCATCTAGCCTCAGGATCATGAAACAAACTTAAGTCCAAAGCTGTCTTAATTTGAAACTTGGCGAATCAGGTGTTACAAAAAGTTATATCATACATGATAGGCTAAGTAATAAATTAAGTCTTAAGATTGTTTCATGATTCTTGGTCCTGGACTTTATTTTGTGAATATAATTTCCTATGTACTCAAAACCGTCTCTGGCATCTTCTTCATAACATGACTGACCTTGATACAATGCACATTGCTTAATAACGCATTCATTACACTATACGCAATATGACTGAGAGCAGAGCTTTAATATGCGATTGAAATTGGGGCCTACATATACATATTAGGTAGGTAGCTAATCGGCGATAGACATCCATAGTAAGGTGTGTGACATTTATTGGGAAGGTATAAAGTGTCATAGGATAGGTTGTCGGTGGGTAGTTAAATTTAAGACTGGGAAATAGCAGCTTATAGATTCTGATCATTCTGGCTGTCTTGTATCACGTACAACAGAAACAACATTGAAAAAATCAGTAACATGCTGAAAAAAGATGTGCGAGACACTGTGGGAGATTTAGTACGATGGTCGAACTTGTCTGCAGCGCGAGATCATGGTTTTTTAAAGAAACATTTAAAACTTAGAAAGATAAATGCTATATGGATACCCCATTGTAAACGGAAATGCAAGACATTTTTGCAAAATGTACCCAAAATATAACAAAAAAGCTTTCGACAATTTTATTACGGGTGATGAGACATGGGTTTACTATTTCGAGCTAAAACGGAAATGATCCAACAAAATATGGTCAACCAAAAATGCAAGACGCCCAATTGCCAATCGACAAATTTAATCAAGGAAGGTATTTTTCTTCGATAATAAGAGTGCAATTATGCCAAAAACAGGACAGAATGATCGCATCGTCATTCTACAACAAGAAATCCCAGAGGGATCTTGGCCCCACCAAAGAACGATCTATGTCTAACAAATGAAAGAGGAATATTTTCTCTGTTTTTCCAATTTTTATTACATATTACTACATATGAAATTTGAGAAAGATCCTTTGAGTACTTTCTGAGATATATAATAGTGACAAACTTCAATTATCAAAATCCAAGATGGCTACCTGTCGTCAAATCTTTATGACCGATCAGTCCCGAAATGCAATATGCACAACTAGACCCATAGGGGAACCTGCACATGCAATTTGACACAGATCCCTTCAGTACGTTCTGTCGGCCATCTTATGGACGGATTGGTCCCAAAAGGCAATATGCACAACTAGACCCCTAGGAAAACCTACGTGTGAAATTAGAATGAGATCCATTTTGTACATTCTGAGAAATAGCGGTAACAAACTTTAACTATCAAAATCCAAGATGGCTGCCTGACGGCCATTTTGTTGACCGATTTGTCCCAAAATGCAATATGCACAACAAGGGCCCTATGGAAACCTACATATGAAATTAAAAAAAAAATCCTTCAGTGCTTTCTGAGAAATAACAGTAACAAGAATTGTTAACGGACGGAAGGACGAACGATGGAAGAAAATCGATTTGAATAGCCCACCGTCTGATGATGGTGGGCTAAATATGTTGTTTTGAAAAAAAGGCTTGGTTCAAGATGATATTACCACTACTCATAAAAGTGGAGCGGCTAAGGTCGATTTTTCGACAAAATCGTTCAAAGTTTGAAGATAGCTTGAAACTTTGCATATAACTACTTTAGGAGATAAGGTTCCAGGAAAAAAATGGACCATCATTTTGAAATCCAAGATGGCCGTTAAAATTAAAGTTGCTTCCTTATTTTACTCTATAAGTGATCGAACAAAAAATCAAGTTAACATTCTTAAACGTCAACAATCATGTTATTGATATTTATTATTGCAATTTTATTAAAATACAGATCCTTATAACTACTCCGTTCATTAGAAGATCTTACAACATCCCATTAGAGGTCATGTTCGGATGACCTTTTACCGCGTGTACTTCAGTTACGTCAATTGATAACACCACTTCGTCCCAGTATACATTTAAATTTACCTTTGTTGTACACTTTGGGCGAGATGACTACGTACACGAAAATAATTCGGACAGCTTTTTAAAACTATTTCGTCCCCAGTCAAGATTCTGGCAGTGCCAATTTGATTGGCCATTTACAAATGTTATTTTGACGTTACCTCAAATGGGATGTTGTCAGATCCTCTTATCAAACGTTATGATAATAAAGATCTGTATTTTAATAGTGTAAACTTTATGTAGAAAGACCGCCGTTTTATATTACAAGATGACCGCTCAATTTTAAAAAGGTGTATTTAAGCAGTCGGTAAGTATTTTAAGGACAGGGAAACTAAAATGACCAAAAGACTCACTGTATTTGAGAAATAAGGCATTACTTTTGGAACACCCATCGTTCGGCATGGCATATGAAATTTTTTATTTGAATTCACTGGTGTAAGATGATGATAAGTGTATTAATGAATTTTGCGACTCAACAAATAATCTGAATTCTGCATTTGCACATTACAGAGTTATCATCTCTTGCAAGTAAGTATTGATTGCGACGTCATGTGTTTGCGAGCGTAAGGTCATAATTTTCGATGAAAAAGACTGGAATTTCCCGCACAAAAAAGGACGTAACAATCGATACCTTTCCGCAAGGGAGCTAACTCTGTAATATGCGAAGACGGAATATTTGCAGATTCTGCAGATGTTACTTTACTAACCATCAGTCATGCTTTCAGCTGTATAAGGAACTTCTTTGTTTGGCCAGGTCTTCCAATCACCTTCAGGAAAGGCGGCTCGCTTTTTACGATATCCTTGTCCCGGCACCTTGAAAGTCAGTCCCGAGGAAGCAGGTTGAGATATTTGATTAGAATGATGTGAAATAGTTCAACATACGACCAGTTTTCCTACATATACTTATCAGTACGGCAATAGTTTCCATTGATAACCCTCACCATCTTCTGATGTAAAATATCGTTTAGCCCGAGGGCAATACATATATAGGAAATACCAGCACATCTGGCTATTTATAGAGTTTTAACTGCAATAAATAAACAAGCATCTACTGATAAATAATTAATTAATTTACATTAGTATATTAGATATGCTGTTCTCATTAGCTAATTGTCACGTTTGATTGGATATATAACTTTCATTGTCAGTTTTAATTATAAGAGGTAAACAAATTTTGTGTTGAAATAATTATGCATTCTTACCGTATTTTTGAAAGCTGGCAAGGTTTCCTGCACAAAGAGTTATAAATTACTGAATAGTTGTTACAATTCGTGGGTTCAAAATTTTGCGATTTACTTATTTGAATTTATTTAGGGGATTTTGCTTCGTGAATTATCTCTGTAGCCCTTGAAAGCGCCATTCATACGCATTTGACATGCCACGATATGTAAAACCATGATTTTGATAAATTTGGCAAATTTGGACGAATCCACGAATTGAATAATAATTAACTCCCACGCGAATATCAACATCGATACAGTAAAATATATAATGTATTATATGTTTATCAAATGGATAAAATTAGGAAAAAATTATGTTAGAGGGACAACTTAGATTATATAATAATATACTAAGAAATCATGGTATCCTGTTAACGTTGATATACATATAGCTATATAGTGTACCTTACGTTTCAACATGAATTGCCCCTTTCACTGCATCAAATTAACTCAACTATTTATCAAGGAATGCATGAGAGCAATACAAAACTCAAATTTCACATGTTTTGTTTGCGAACTGTGTAAATCAGCGTAGCTAAAAGGAGTTCTTTGCACAAACTTAGTTTTATAGAGTTAATAATCATTGTAATTATACTGTATTTATAATTATGCTTACATCGTATAGATGTTTGTCTTGAGACAGCAACTGGTCCGGAGTATAATCTGGATCAACACCAAACTAAAAAAAACCCAACTCAATAATGACTCTTTGCAATCTTCAAATTAAGTCATATATCTATTGGAGATAGCGTCTAGCTATAACACCAAGAAATAAAACAAAGACATGTTGTTGTAATTTCAAATTGCTTCTAAGTAAAACTGCAAAAGGTAAACATATTAAACTCGATAGGTTTACACTGTGGTTTCATAATTTTGCGACGTTACGATCGCAAACACACAACGTTAAAGTTGATATGCCGCCAAGACCATCATAAGGCCAATTGGGTTATTAACTGTTACAAATGTGGATTCAGGTTAGATGTCTCTAGTTTGTATGTCTCTGGTCAGGTGTCTCTTGTTTGTGTGACTGGTATGGTTTCTCTAGTTTATGTGTTTCTGGTAAGGTGTCTCTAGTTTCTGTGTCTGGTCAGGTGTCTCTCGTTTGTGTGACTGGTATGGTGTCTCTAGTCTGTGTGTCTCTGGTCATATGTCTCGTTTGTGTGTCTTTGGTTAGGTATCTATAGTTTGTATCTCTGTTCATGTATCCCTAGTTTATGTGTCTTGTCAGGTGTCTCTAGTTTGTGTTTACCTCGTCAGGTATCTAGTTCATGTGTCTGGTCAGTTGTCTCTATTTTGTGTGACTAGTCAGATGTCTCTAGTTTGTGTCTCTGATCAGGTGTCTCTAGTTTGTTAATCTGGTCTGGTGTCTCAAGTTTGTGTGTCTCTGGTCATATGTTTCTAGTTTGTGTGTCTCCGGTTAAGTATATCTAATTTGTGTCTCTGGTCAGGTGTCTCAAATTTGTGTGTCTCTGGTCATATGTCTCTAGTTCATGTGTCTGGTCATGTGTCTGTAGTTTATGTGTCTGATCATGTGTCTCTAGTTTGTGTGTCTCTGGTCATGTGTCTCAAGTTTGTGTGTCTCGTCAGGTGTCTCTAGTTTGTGTCTCTGGTCAGGGGCCTCTAATTTGTGTGTCTGGTCAGATGTCTCTAGTTTGTGTGCCTTATATAATGTGTCTGTAGTTTGTGCGTCTGTTCAAGTGTCTCTAGTTTGTTTGTGTCTGGTCAGGTATCTCTGTTATGGTGTCTGTAGTCTATGTGTCTCTGGTCATATGTCACTCGTTTGTGTGTCTTTGGTTTGGTAGCTCTATTTTGTGTCTGTTCATGTATCCCTAGTTGATGTGTCTGGTCAGGTGTCTCTAGTTTGTGCTTACTTCGTCGGGTATCTCTAGTTTGTGTGTCTCTGTTCATATGTCTCTAGCTTGTGTGTCTGGTCATGTGTCTCTAGTTTGTGTGTCTGGTCAGGTGTCTGTAGTTTGTGTCTCTGAACAGGTTCCTCTAGTTTATGTGTCTGGTCAGGTGTCTCTAGTTCGTGTTTCTATTCAGGTGCCTCTAATTTGTGTGTCTGGTCAAATGTCTCTAGCTTGTGTGTCTTTCGTAATGTGTCTGTAGTTTCTGCGTCTGTTCAAATGTCTCTAGTTTGTTTGTATCTGGTCAGTTTGTATTTCTGTTATTGTGTCTGTAGTCTGTGTGTCGCTGGTCATATGTCACTCATTTGTGTGTCTTTGGTTAGGTATTCTTTGGTCTGGTTTGTGTCTGTTCATATATCCCAAGATTATGTGTCTGGCCAGGTGTCTCTAGTTTGTGTTTACCTCATCAGATATTTCTAGTTCATGTGTCTGATCAGGTGTCTATAGATTGTGAGTCTAGTCAGATGTCTGTAATTTGTGTCTCTTATAAGGTGTCTCTAGTTTGTGTATCTGGTCATGTGGCTCTAAATTGTGTCTCTTGTCAGGGGCCTCTCATTTGTGTGTCTGGTCAGATGTCTCTAGTTTGTTTGTGTCTGATCAGGTATCTCTAGTTTTTTGTGTCTGTTATGGTGTCTGTAGTCTGTGTGTCTCTGGTCATATGTCACTCGTTTGTGTGGCTTTGGTTAGGTGTCTCTAGTTTGTGTGTCTCTGTTCATATGTCACTAGCTTATGTATCTGGTAATGTGGCTCTAGTTTGTGTGTCTGGTCAGGTGTCTCTAGTTTGTGTGTCTCTGGTCATATGTCTATAGTTTATGTGTCTGGTCATGTGGCTCTAGTTTGTGTGTCTGGTCAGGTATCTGTAATTTATGTCTTTTACCAGATTTCTCTTGTTTATGTGTCTGGTAATGTGTTTCAAGTCTATGTGTCGCTGGTCATATGTCACTCGTTTGTGTGTCTTTGGTTAGGTATCTCTAGTTTGTGTCTGTTCATGTATCCCTAGTTTATGTGTCTGGTCAGGTGTCTCTATTTTGTATGTCTGGTCAGGTGACTCTAGTTTGTGTGTCTGTTATTGTGTCTTTAGTCTGTGTGTCTCTAGTCATATGTCACTCGTTTGTGTGTCTTTGGTTAGGTATCTCTAGTTTTTGTATGTTCATGTATCCCTAGTTTATGTTACTGGTCAGGAATCTCTAGTTTATGTGTCTCTGTTCATATGTCTCTAGTTTGTGTGTCTGGTATGGTGTCTCTATTTTATGTGTCAGGTCAGGTGTCTCTAGTTTGTGTTTACCTCGTCAGGTATCTCTAATTCAAGTGTCCGGTAACGTGTATCTAGTTTATGTGTCTGTTTAGGTGTCCCTAGTTTGTGTTTACCTCGTCAGGTATCACTAGTTCAAGTGTCTGGTCAGGTGTCTCTAGTTTGTGTGTCTCTGTTCATATGTCTCTAGATTGTGTGTCTGGTAACGTGTCTCTAGTATATGTGTCTGGTCAGTTGTCTTTAGTTTGTGTGTCCGGTCAGGTGTCTGTAGTTTATGTGTCTGGTCATGTGTCTCTAGTTTATATGTCTGGTTATATGTCTCTAGTTTATGTGTCTGGTCATATGTCTCTAGCTTATGTGTCTGGTAGGGTGTGTCTAGTTTGTATGTCTAGTCAGATGTCTCTCGTTGGTGTCTCTGATCAGGTGTCTCTAGTTTGTATATCTAGTCTGGTGTCTCCAGTTTGTGTGTCTCTGGCCATATGTCTCCAATTTATGTGTTTGATCATGTGTCTCCAGTTTGTGTGTCTGGTCAGGTGTCTGTAGTTCGTGGCTCTGGTCAGGGGCCTCTAATTTGTGTGTGTGGTCAGGTGTCTCTAGCTTGTGTGTCTTTGGTAATGTGTCTGTAGTTTGTGCGTCTGTTCAAATGTCTCTAGTTTGTTTGTGTCTGGTCAGGTATCTCTAGTTTGTGTTTCTGTTATGGTGTCTGTAGTATGTGTGTCTCTGGTCATATGTCACTCGTTTGTGTGTCTTTGGTTAGGTATCTCTGGTTTGTGTCTGTTCATGTATCCCAAGTTTATGTGTCTGGTCAGGTGTCTCTAGTTTGTGTTTACCTCATCAGGTATCTCTAGTTCATGTGTCTGATCAGGTGTCTATAGTTTGTGAGTCTAGTCAGATGTCGGTAGTTTGTTTCTCTGATTAGGTGTCTCTAGTTTGTGTATCTGGTCATGTGGCTCTAAATTGTGTCTCTTGTCAGGGGCCTCTCGTTTGTGTGTCTGGTCAGATGTCTCTAGTTTGTTTGTGTCTTGTCAGGTATCTCTAGTTTGTGTGTCTGTTATGATGTCTGTAGTCTGTGTGTCTCTGGTCATATGTCACTCGTTTGTGTGTCTTTGTTTAGGTATCTCTAGTTTGTGTCTGTTCATGTATCCCTAGTTTATATGTCTGGTCAGGAATCTCTAGTTTATGTGTCTCTTTTCATATGTTTCTAGCTTGTGTGTCTGGTAACGTGTCTCTATTTTATGTGTCTGGTCAGGTGTCTCTAGTTTGTGTTTACCTCGTCAGGTATCTCTAATTCAAGTGTCTGGTCAGGTGTCTCTAGTTTGTGTTTACCTCATCAGGTATCTCTAGTTTATGTGTCTGGTCAAGTGTTTGTAGTTTGTGTGTCTGGTCATGTGGCCCTAGTTTTTGTGTCTGGTCATATTTCTCTAGTTTATGTGTCTAGTCAGCTGTCTCTAGTTTGTGTCTCTGATCAGGTGTCTCTAGTTTGTGTATCTGGTCAGGTGTCTCCAGTTTGTGTGTCTCTGGTCATATGTCTCTAATTTATGTGTTTGATCATGTGTCTCCAGTTCGTGTCTCTGATCAGGTACCTCTAGTGTATGTGTGTGGTCAGGTGTCTCTAGTTTGTGTCTCTGGTCAGGGGCCTCTTATTTGTGTGTGTGGTCAGATGTCTCTAGCTTGTGTGTCTTTGGTAATGTGTCTGTAGTTTGTGCGTCTGGTCAAATGTCTCTAGTTTTTTGTGTCTGGTCAGATATCTCTAGTTTGTGTGTCTGTTATGGTGTCTGTAGTCTGTGTGTCTCTGGTCATATGTCACTCGTTTGTGTGGCTTTGGTTAGGTGTCTCTAGTTTGTGTGTCTCTGTTCATATGTCACTAGCTTGTGTATCTGGTAATGTGGCTCTAGTTTGTGTGTCTGGTCAGGTGTCTCTAGTTTGTGTGTCTCTGGTCATATGTCTATAGTTTATGTGTCCTGTCATGTGGCTCTAGTTTGTGTGTCTGGTCAGGTATTTGTAGTTTATGTCTTTTACCAGATTTCTCTTGTTTATGTGTCTGGTAATGTGTTTCAAGTCTATGTGTCGCTGGTCATATGTCACTCGTTTGTGTGTATTTGGTTAGGTATCTCTAGTTTGTGTCTGTTCATGTATCCCTAGTTTATATGTCTGGTCAGGTGTCTCTATTTTGTGTGTCTTGTCAGGTGACTCTAGTTTGTTTGTGTCTGGCCAGGTATCTCTAGTTTGTGTGTCTGTTATTGTGTCTTTAGTCTCTGTGTCTCTAGTCATATGTCACTCGTTTGTGTGTCTTTGGTTGGGTAACTCTAGTTTGTGTCTGTTCATGTATCCCTAGTTTATGTGTCTGGTAAGTGTCTCTAGTTTTTGTTTACCTCGTTTCTCTAGTTTGTGTGTCGTCAGGTGTCTCTAGTTTGTGTGTCTCTCTAGTTTGTGTGTCTGTTCAGGTGTCTCTAGTTTATGTGTTTGGTCAGGTGTCTCTAGCTTGTGTGTCTAGTCAGGTGTCTCTAGTTGGTGTGTCTGGTCATGTGTCTCTAGTCTGTGTGTCTCTGGTTATGTGTCTCTATTTTGTATGTCAGGCCAAGTGTCTTCAAGTTTTGTGTCTCTGGTTATATGTCTCTAATTTATGTCTCTGATCATGTGTGTCTAGTTTGTGTGTCTGGTCAGGTGTCTGTAGTTTGTGTCTCTGATCAGGTATCTCAAGTGTATGTGTGTGGTCAGGTGTCTCTATTTTGTGTCTCTGGTCAGGGGCCTCTAATTTGTGTATGTTGTCAGATGTCTCTAGCTTGTGTGTCTTTGGTAATGTGTCTGTAGTTTGTGCGTCTGTTCAAATATCTCTAGTTTTTTGTGTCTGGTCAGATATCTCTAGTTTGTGTGTCTGTCTGTTATGGTTTCTGTAGTGTGTGTGTCTCTGGTCATATGTCACTCGTTTGTGTGTCTTTGGTTAGGTATCTCTGGTTTGTGTCTGTTCATGTATCCCTAGTTTATGTGTCTGGTAAGGTGTCTCTAGTTTTTGTTTACCTCATCAAGTATCTCTAGTTCATGTGTTTGGTCAGGTGTCTCTAGTTTGTGTGTCTCTGTTCATATGTTTCTAGTTTGTGTGTCTGGTCATGTGTCTCTAGTTTATGTTTTCGGTCAGGTGTCTCTAGCTTATGTGTCTAGTCAGGTGTCTCTAGTTGGTGTGTCTGGTCATGTGTCTCTAGTTTGTGTGTCTCTGGTAATGTATCTCTATTTTGTGTGTCAGGCCAAGTGTCTTCAAGTTTTGTGTCTCTGGTTATATGTCTCTAATTTATGTCTCTGATCATGTGTGTCTAGTTTGTGTGTCTGGTCAGGTGTCTGTAGTTTGTGTCTCTGATCAGGTATCTCTAGTGTATGTGTGTGGTCAGGTGTCTCTATTTTGTGTCTCTGGTCAGGGGCCTCTAATTTGTGTATGTTGTCAGATGTCTCTAGCTTGTGTGTCTTTGGTAATGTGTCTGTAGTTTGTGCGTCTGTTCAAATATCTCTAGTTTTTTGTGTCTGGTCAGATATCTCTAGTTTGTATGTCTGTCTGTTATGGTTTCTGTAGTGTGTGTGTCTCTGGTCATATGTCACTCGTTTGTGTGTCTTTGGTTAGGTATCTCTAGTTTGTGTCTGTTCATGTATCCCTAGTTTATGTGTCTGGTCAGGTGTCTCTATTTTGTGTGTCTGGTCAGGTGACTCTAGTTTGTTTGTGTCTGGCCAGGTATCTCTAGTTTGTGTGTCTGTTATTGTGTTTTTAGTTTGTGTGTCTCTAGTCATATGTCACTCGTTTGTGTGTCTTTGGTTAGGTAACTCTAGTTTGTGTCTGGTCATGTATCCCTAGTTTATGTGTCTGGTAAGGTGTCTCTAGTTTTTGTTTACCTCGTCAAGTATCTCTAGTTCATGTGTTTGGTCAGGTTTCTCTAGTTTGTGTGTCTCTGTTCATAGGTTTCTAGTTTGTGTGTCTGGTCATGTGTCTCTAGTTTATGTGTTTGGTCAGGTGTCTCTAGCTTGTGTGTCTAGTCAGGTGTCTCTAGTTTGTGTGTCTCTGGTAATGTGTCTCTATTTTTTGTGTTAGGCCAAGTGTCTTCAAGTTTTGTGTCTCTGGTTATATGTCTCTAATTTATGTCTCATGTGTGTCTAGTTTGTGTGTCTGGTCAGGTGTCTGTAGTTTGTGTCTCTGATCAGGTATCTCTAGTGTATGTGTGTGGTCAGGTGTCTCTATTTTGTGTCTCTGGTCAGGGGCCTCTAATTTGTGTATGTTGTCAGATTCTCTAGCGTGTGTGTCTTTGGTAATGTGTCTATAGTTTGTGCGTCTGTTCAAATATCTCTAGTTTTTTTGTGTCTGGTCAGATATCTCTAGTTTGTGTGTCTGTTATGGTTTCTGTAGTGTGTGTGTCTCTTGTCATATGCACTCGTCTGTGTGTCTTTGGTTAGGTATCTCAAGTTTGTGTCTGTTCATGAATCCCTAGTTTATGTGTCTGGTCAGGTATATCTGGTTTGTGTGTCTCTGTACATATGTCTCTAGTTTATGTCTGGTCATGTGGCTCTAGTTTGTGTGTCTGGTCATGTATCTGTAGTTTGTGTCTCTGATCAGGTTTCTCTTGTTTATGTGTCTGGTAATGTGTCTCTAGTCTGTGTGTCTCTGGTAATATGTCACTCGTTTGTGTTTCTTTGGTTAGGTATCTCTAGTTTGTTTCTGTTCATGTATCCCTAGTTTGGTCAGTGTTTGTGTGTCTGGTCAGTGTCTCTAGTTTGTTTGTGTCTGGTCAGGTATCTCTAGTTTAAGTGTGTTTGGTCAGGTGTCTCTAGTTTGTGTTTACCTCGTCAGTTCTCTACTTCATGTGTCTGGTCAGGTGTCTCTAGTTTGTGTGTCTCTGTTCATATGTCTCTAGTTTGTGTGTCTGGTCAGTGTCTCTAGTTTTGTGTGTCTGGTCAGTGTCTCTAGTTTTATGTGTCTGGTCAGTGTCTCTAGTTTGTGTGTCTGGTCAGGTGTCTCTAGTTTGTGTGTCTCTGTAATTCTTTTGTGTGTCGGCACTGTCTAGTTTTGTGTTGGTATTTATGTTTCATGTATTTTTGTTCTTCATGTGTCTATTTGTGTTGTGTTTTTAGGTTCTCTAGTTTTGTGTCTCTGTCATGTATCTCTAATTTGTGTGTTGGTTCTGTAGTTGTGTTTCTGGTTGGTGCTCTAGCGCCTGTTCAAAGTCTTTAGTTTGTCTGACCAGAACAACAGCAAAGTGGGATATATCAGAAAAGTTTGTGTGTCTATTTTGTGTCAGGTATGGCTTTAGTGTGTGTGTCTCAGGTCATATGTCACTCGTTTGTGTGTCTTTGGTTAGGTATAGTTAGTGTCTTGTGTTGTATCCCTAGTTATGTGTCTATCTGGTTGGTGTCTCTGTTTGTGTATCGTCAGATCTCTCATAGTTTGTGTGTCAGGTGTCTCTAGTTTGTGTATTGGTAGGTGTCCTAGTTTGTGTGCTCTAATAGTTCTCTAGTTTGTGTGTCTCGATTAGGTATCTTTGTTTGTGTCTCTGAGTCAGGTGTGTTTGTCTGTTTGGTCATGTCTCTAGTTGGTTTGTTGGTCATGTGTCTATGTTTGTGTCTGTCGTGATCAGTTTGTGTGTCTCTGGTTCATTTGTCTTTGTATATGTGGTCTGGTATGTGTCTCTAGTTGTGTTTTCAGTATCCTAGTTTTGTGTCTGGTCAGGTGTCTTTTTTGTGTGTAGTTTGTATCTGGACAGGATCTCTAGTGTGTGTGTCTGTTATTGTGTTTTTAGTTGTGTGTCTCTAGTCATATGTCCTTGTTTGTGTGTCTTGGTTAGGTACTTTCTGTGTCATCTGGTTGTATCCTTATGTGTCTGGTAAGGTGTCTCTAGTTTTTGTTTACCTCGTCAAGTATCTCTAGTTCATGTGTTTGGTCAGGTGTCTCTAGTTTGTGTGTCTCTGTTCACAGGTTTCTAGTTTGTGTGTCTGGTCATGTGTCTCTAGTTTATGTGTTGTCAGTGTCTCTAGCTTGGTTAGTCAGGTGTCTCTAGTTGGTGTGTCTGGTCAGTGTCTCTAGTTTGTGTGTCTCTGGTAATGTGTCTCTATTTTTTGTGTCAGGCCAAGTGTCTTCAGTTTTGTGTCTCTGGTTATATGTCTCTAATTTATGTCTCTGATGTGTGTCTAGTTTGTGTGTCTGGTCAGGTGTCTGTAGTTTGTGTCTCTGATCAGGTATCTCTAGTGTATGTGTGTGGTCTGTCTCTAGTTTTGTGTCTCTGGTCAGGGGCCTCTAATTTGTGTATGTTGTCAGATTCTCTAGCTTGTGTGTCTTTGGTAATGTGTCTGTAGTTTGCGTCTGTTCAAATATCTCTAGTTTTTTTGTGTCTGGTCAGATATCTCTAGTTTGTGTGTCTGTTATGGTTTCTGTAGTGTGTGTGTCTCTTGTCATATGCACTCGTCTGTGTGTCTTTGGTTAGGTATCTCAAGTTTGTGTCTGTTCATGAATCCCTAGTTTATGTGTCTGGTCAGGTATATCTGGTTTGTACATATGTCTCTAGTTTATGTCTGGTCATGTGGCTCTAGTTTGTGTGTCTGGTCATGTATCTGTAGTTTGTGTCTCTGATCAGGTTTCTCTTGTTTATGTGTCTGGTAATGTGTCTCTAGTCTGTGTGTCTCTGGTAATATGTCACTCGTTTGTGTTTCTTTGTTAGGTATCTCTAAATTGTTTCTGTTCATGTATCCCTATTTTATGTGTCTGGTCAGGTGTCTCTAGTTTGTGTTTACCTCGTCAGGTATCTCTACTTCATGTGTCTGGTCAGATGTCTCTAGTTTGTGTGTCTCTGTTCATATGTCTCTAGTTTGTGTGTCTGGTCATGTGTCTCTAGTTTTTGTGTCTGTTCAGGTGTCTGTAGTTTGTGTCTCTGATCAGGTTTCGCTAATTTATGTGTCTGGTCAGGTGTCTCTAGTTTGTGTCTCTGGTCAGGTGCCTCTAATTTGTGTGTCTCGTCAAATGTCTGTATAATGTGTGTCTGGTCCGGTGTCTAGCTTTTGTGCCTTTGGTAATGTGTTTATGCGTTTGTTCAAATGTCTCTAGTTTATGCGTGTGTTCAAATGTCTTTAGTTTGTTTGTGTCTGGTCAGGTATCTCTAGTTTGTGTTTACCTCGTCAGGTATATCTTGTTGATGTGTTTTGTCATGTGGCTCTTATTTGTGTGTCTGGTCAGGTGTCTGTAGTTTGTGTTTCTGGTCTGGTGTCTCTAGCGCCTGTTCAAATGTCTTTAGTTTGTCTGACCAGAACAACAGCAAAGTGGGATATATCAGAAAGTTTGTGTATCTCTAATTTGTGTGTCAGGTATGGTCT
Organism: Argopecten irradians; assembly: GCF_041381155.1. Classification (NCBI taxonomy): domain Eukaryota; kingdom Metazoa; phylum Mollusca; class Bivalvia; order Pectinida; family Pectinidae; genus Argopecten; species Argopecten irradians. Next base: position 11,598,462 of record NC_091148.1, on the reverse strand, counting down.
CTAGTCTGTGTGTCTCTGGTCATATGTCACTCGTTTGTGTGTCTTTGGTTAGGTATATCTAGTTTGTGTCTCTGTTTATGTATCCCTAGTTTATGTGTCTGGTCAGGTGTCTCTAGTTTGTGTATCTAGTCAGATGTCTCAAGTTTGAGTCTCTGATCAGGTGTCTCTAGTTTGTGTATCTGGTCTGGTGTCTCTAGTTTGTGTATCTGGTCTGGTGTCTCTAGTTTGTGTGTCTCTAATCATATTTCTCTAGTTCGTGTGTCTCTGATTAGGTATCTTTAGTTTGTGTGTCTGGTCAGATGTCTCTAGTTTGTTTGTCTGGCCATGTGTCTCATGTTTGTGTGTCTGGTCAGGTGACTCCAGTTTGTGTGTCTCTGGTCATATGTCTCTTGTATATGTGGTGTCTGGTCATGTGTCTCTAGTTTGTGTGTATGGCCGAGAGTATGTAGTCTATGTCTCTGATCAGATATCTCTTGTGTATGTGTCTTGTCAGGTGTCTCTAGTTTGAGTCTCTGATCAGGTGCCTGTAATTTTGTGTGTCTGGTCAGATGTCTGTAATTTGTGTGTCTTGTCAGTTGTTTCTAGTTTTAGTGTCTGGTCAGGTGTCTTTAGTTTATGTTTCTCTGATGAGGTGTCTTTAGTTTGTGTGTCTTGTCAGGTGTCTGAAGTTTGTGTTTCTCTGGTCAGGTGTCTTTAGTTTGTGTGTCTTGTCAGGTGTCTGTAGTTGTTTTGTCTGGTCATGTGTCTCTAATTTTTGTGTCTCTTGTAATGTATTTCTAGTTTGTGTGTCTGGTCAGGTGTCTCCAGTTTGTGTGTCTGGTCAGGTGTCTCTAGTTTGTGTGTCTTGTCAGGTGTCTCCAGTTTGTTTGTCTGGTCAGGTGCCTCTAATTTGTGTGTCTGGTCAGATGTCTGTAATTTGTGTGTCTCTGGTCAGTTGTCTGAAGTTTGTGTCTCTGGTCATGTGTCATTAGTTTGTGTGTTTTGTCAGGTGTCTGTATTTTGTGTCTCTGGTCATGTGTCTGTAGTTTTTGTGTCTTGTGAGGTGTTTGTAGTTTGTGTCTCTGGTCAGGTGTCTGTAGTTTGTTGTCTTGTCAGGTGGTGTTGTTAGGTGTCTCTAGTTTGTGTGTCTGATCAGGTGTGTCTAGTTTGAGTGTCTGGTATGGTGTTTTAAGTTTGTGTGTCACTGGTCAGATGTCTCTAGTTTTTGCTCTTGTCAGGTGTCTCTAGTTTAAGTATCTCTTGTCAGGTGTCTCTAGTTTGTGTATCTCTGCCTTCAATTGCAACATATAATCAAGAAACTTTTATTCTGATTGCTGACTCATCACACACTAGTTAACACTCACATCCCTATTTCACAGACTTACTTTACAACCTTATTTTCAATCTTACAGCGTTGCTGTTCGATACATCCATAATATATAATATATATGATATTAAATATATAAGAAAGTTGGCAAATGATATATATATACAGGTTACATTTTGATAATCAAAATATTCAAAAGTACTATTAATAGGTCTACTACCTTTCCGAAACGGCGTTTGATTTTTAAATTCGAAATGTTAAACAAGGTTGATTTTTTTGGTAAAAGTTATCAGCTTGCCCTTAAAAGTAACTTATCATGACCTTCTGAACAATTTAATGCACATGAATTCGATAGGTCGTTTTATGTTTCCCGCCGTCGTCCTAAACACCGCACGTTTAATGACTGTCACTGCACCAGACAGCAAAACAAAGAATAAGATTCACTGATGTTTACATCGAATTAATATTTGTAGGTCATCGATATGTAACTTCATATATCATATTTTTTTGTTTTAAGAAAATAATTGGAAATGTAGCGGTCCACTGACAGTATTGACAGTAATACCAACCTGATGTGATCCAGATTTAGTCTCCACGATCTGGCGTATGAGTCTTTCGAAAGTTTTCTCTCCCATTTCCTAAATTAAGAAAATACAAACGCCAATTGAGTAATAACAATTATTGTAAAATATTATTGTATATTTACATATACGTTTTCTCTTTGCTATATAACCTTACCAACTGCGAAATCGTTAACACTTGCGTGAACGCAGTGGTTGCCGCGCAATAATACACACACCGGAACACTGACTTCCCCAAGTAATGTGAATGCGCATCCGATTAGGCCTATTTTGTCTGTTTGACAAATCTTCAATATAATGCATCTCTGAATGTAATGTAAATCGTAAATCATATATCAGAAAATAAAATATTTAACAAATATTATATAAATCGGACGAAAAAAGATAAAGTTATTGTGGAACTATATTTTGTGTACTTTCTGAATTTGACAACATTTCCCGCCAAATTGAAACCAGCTGTTCCAGGATTCCATCAATTGACCGGCTGTTCCAACAATCGTATAACATTGAAGAAATAAAGATTTATTTTTTAACACTTAATTTAAATGAAATGGTCGGTCGAAATGCAAATATAAGAAATTATTTTTATTTTTTGTTGTTTACTGGTGTGTAAACTGCATTTTTTGTAAAGATATTTCAACATGTCAACATTTAGAATATCTGTACAAAAATGCAGTTTACACACCAGTAAACAACAAAAAATAAAAATCATTCCTTAAAGAACTTTTAGTATCTGAGGGTAGTTGTATATGACTTACCTCTATTGCCCGAACGCTTAAAACCCATGGTTTAATAAAGTCTTCTTTCTTCAGTTCGTCGCTACTTTGCGTGGTGGTTGAAACGGTAGAAGCAGGGTTGGTATCTATCCACGAAACAAGTACGCAGTTTTCAGAGTTTTAAATAGGATTTACAGATGCTCCACCGCTGACAGAGCATAAACAATAAATACCATTCGGAAAATAATCAATGTTTAATCGTGTGTTTGTATGTCAAAGTAACACGAAAATGCATATGATTAATTTAGTTTGCGTTTGTTGTCTGCATGAACAGTACTTGATTTCATATGGGACATAGTGCCGTAGATCTTTTTTCGGGATGGAATTAATTAGTTTGAATATTTTTATTCTAAATAAAAAGGAGAAGTTTACACTTTCAAATAGTGGTAATAGTGTAAAGTTACTTTTGTTACTGGAGAAAAATATTAGTTTGTCTGAACCTGTGATTAACGGAACAAAATGACCATTCGAAATATAATAAAAAATTCAGTAATTGAAGATCAAAGCGTCCTTGCACATGTAAAACCTAGCATAAATTGAAGTATTTATTAGCTCGTATTTGACATAACTTGAGATCTAGCTGAAATTATTATAATGAAATCTTGTCAGGTGAGTGCAGTGTTTATTTTCAGTTTGACCTTTTGCAATAAGGGGAATGTATATCTGAGACAAAATATGTTTAGAATGACGCACGATTTTTCAAGTCCTGTGCTCTATATAAGGGGTTGGCCAGTGAAGGTATATAAGCAGAGTAAAAGAAAAATGACAACCACTTTAAGGGATATGACACTGGGGGATGTCTCAGATATAATTTTCGTAAGAATGAAAAAAATCATTCATTTCTTTTTTAATTTAATTTTAATTTCAGATGTGTGCTTTTAACTTGCATTATCTGCTTTAAGGAGACGAAAAACATGAACCACAAAAAGTGAATAAAAGGTACATGAAAGGTGAATAATCATTTATATTGGCTGGTTTCAGAATTATCTCTTAAAGAGAAAGTCCCGTTGAACTCATACAGAATAACGCCTGCTCTTTACTGTAAAATCATTGGTTTTCGTTGAGCTCCATTTTTGTAGATTCTAAAATTTCACAATTTTGTTAGCATCTAAATTCGCGGTTAAGACTTAACAGTAGTACAATGCAGCCGAAAATACGGTCGACACTATCACCTGTATTATGTGATCACTCAAGCGGAACATCCTATGAACGCTTAAACTTTCCTGAAATTTGTATGCATCATTTCATTAAAACATCGTTACAGTGATTACATTGACATTGAGTAATATTTAATTTAATACAAAACTGTATATTTTAGTCCTGGTCTTTTTCATTTACATGCCATTTTGTATTGTTTATACTATATTATTTATCAAAGTTATTAATTCTTCATTAAATATTTTATAAAACCCATAAAAATGAATCCTTGATTAAATGTATTATAAAAGAGATTCATTCTTCAAAAAAAAAAAAAAAATCATAAAATCATAATATAATTAATGCAAAATGTATTTTATATGAAATAAATTATAAACGAACTTCCCACTTCAGAAAAAATAATCGATTTCATAAAATCATAATATTAACAATATCAAATGGCATGCAATGAATAGGGTATAGGCCTTAAATAACATACTCAATGATGTTTCGTAACGCACTGATATAATTCAAACATTTAAACTAACATTTTATCAACGATTTGATTTCAATGTTACTCGATTGCTAAACCAAACATTAGATTTGTCATCATAGTTAGTATTTATAACTGTAAAATATTTTGTAAGTGACAGCTCAGGGAACATCTTCTATACACAATATATCATTGAGCAGTTCAAAGCCAACAGGGACCAAACAACAAACAACAAACAAGAATGACTACGAAAACACACTTACACACTGACATTCTATTTATCACATAACTGGCCCGTCCAGCCATGACATACGGCTATGTCATAAATATTGTAAAACACATGTGTAATAACACTATTATGACGTAATATGAATTTTTGATATCATAATATATATATGACGTCGCATAATTATTTCAGTAGAAGGAAACGTCATATTCGAGCAGGATTTTTACTGTTTATAGAGACGAAATTTTAAGTTTTGCTTATATTTCTATTGATAAAAGATATGTGATAAATAGAATCTTACACTCGTGACTATGTGATATAAAATTTATAAAGTTCGATAAATAATTTGATATGCAACTCGCCTAAAGGCTCGTGATATATTAAATTATTGAACTCGTTTGATAAATTTCCTATCACATGGCCACTTATGTAAGATCCTCTATTTCAGCTTCCAATTGGAAAATGATAACTCTCAAATGTGTATAAATAAAATAACGTGGATCAGTTATCTATGAATACTTACAAACTGGGTCACCACCAAAATCAAGAAACTCTCCTTCAAATTGACCGGCTGTAATGAGAATCCTCAGCCACAATAGAAGCACCACGAACAGCTGTTTTTCCATCATTCCGCTCGTCTCTATAGAAATAGAGTTTTTCGTTCTGTTTTTAATTAAGGATTGAAAGGAAGTCCGCCAATGTTTACTCATATGCACCGAATCGAGTCAGGTTCTGAACTAAAGTTATTGGGAAATAAACAGATCTGTCCCAACATAGTTTATCGAACCAAAGGAGTAATGATGAAGTTGAAGTTAAATATTTAATATTATCTTTTTAATTTGAATACATGTATATCTGAGGTTTTCATTTGACTAAATGGTGTTAAAATGACCTAGTGGTATTTCATTTCATGTTTTTATCATTGGACTGTAACATGTCTTGAGTTTTAATAGGACAAATAAAGAAAAACAAGTTATTTTTTATGTTACCTTTTTACCATAGAACTGATGATAGGACTGAAATATGATTTGTGTGTTTCAAAAAGGCAACTATTTAATGAAGTTTTAATTTTTTCATTTTACCTTTCTAACTTTTGACCGGAATAGGACTGGAATATGCCTTGAGTGTTAACGGGACAAATGCAGTTAAACTTACTTCTTTTATTTTGTATTTTTCACATATGACAGGAATATGCCTTAAGTTTTAATGTGACGAATGCAGTTAAATTTACTTCTGTTATTTTACGTTTTAACATATGAATGGAATATGCCTAAAGTTTAGGTATGACAAATGCAGTGATTTTTCTTTTTAATTTTAACTTTTACACATGTCTTGAGTTTTAATAGGACAAATGAAGTAAACATTATTTAACCTCTATGGATCTTAATGTTGAAAAGGAATACAAATATGAGTTTTAATAGGACGTATGGTGTTTTTTGTTTTTACGTTTTTATCATAGGTCTGGAATACGAGGTGTATTAAGACAAATAAAGTTACTACACTTTTATTGATATTTGATCTAAAAACGTCTTTATGGTATTTGTATGGTCGGTCAAGTAGATTTATACTGTTATTTCAAATATCATAATATCCTCTTAAGTTATCTTTTAATAGCTCTTTATTCGTTGAAAAAAATAACTTAAAAGGTATGAGGCATCCCATATTATCTATATAATGTCATATTGAAGTATAAATGTCCTAAAAGTAGTAGCATTAAGAATATTAAATAGATAAAAAAATATTTATTTATATCCAAAATATTTTTGTGATGCTCATGTATATCAAAAGCTATAATATTTTGAAAGTGTAACATGATTTATGTGACACCCTGTACGTGTGATTCGAGTAGTGAATAAAAATGATAAATTACGTGGGTAAAGTACAATTTACCGTCGATTAGTCCCACTTTCCGGTGACTATGACGTCTCGAAGCTCACGTCAAATGATGACGTCATAATCACCAGATAGTTGGACTAATTGACTGTAAATTGTACTTTACCCACGTCTTTTTGGGATCTCGAAACCCCCGATATTGACCTCCCTATATCATGACCATGGCATCACTAATACTCTAGCATAACCTATCGCTATTATTTATAGCAACTTGCAACTTATTTCGTCAAAAATATATAAATAAATTAATAGATAAATGAATAGAAATTAATAAATACACTAAAAACTAAAACTAAAAATAAACTAAAAAAATAAGAACAAAGAGAAAAAAGAATACAACTTGCAACTTGCTTTGTTAAGAATAAATAAATAAATAGATAGATGTAAATAATGAAATAAATAGATAAATAATAGAATCAACACAGAACATTGAATGTCCTGTCTAGACTGGCACTATATTGTTTCTTGATGATGAAAAAACTTGATATATAGATAGATAGATATGATATTTTACTTACGTGCTAATGTAATATGTTTGTCTGATGACCTCGCCGGCCGCCAGCTGTGGAGATATGATAAGTGAGGAGTAGCTTACATACACTTATATACTCACATAACGAAAGTGACATCACTGGCTTATATCATATACTACGAGAAGTTAAAGGAACACGTACGCATGCAACTTGATACTGAATAAAAACAAATTTTACAAAAATGCAAAAGGATATTCAAGAGAATATTATTTCCATTTTGAATATTATTTCCATTTTGAATATTATTTCTATTTTGAATATTATTTCCATTTTGAATATTATTTCCATTTTGAATATTATTTCCATTTTGAATATTATTTCCATTTTGAATATTATTTCCATTTTGAATATTATTTCCATTTTGTTTTCTTATTCGAAGGACTGTGTTTGGTTTGTGTGCGCCCATTTTCGCCCATAGATCCGTAAAACCGTCAAACCTGTTATCTAAGTACTAACGTATTGGATTTACAATATTGAGCATATCCTTATTTCAATAAGAATATGATGGGTGTGTTTGATTTTAGCTTCAGTTGGTAAGGAAACAATTTTTATCAAATTTTGTCAATAAGGTCCACTTTTGCTGGGGTATCTATCCATAAACCAAAGAACACATTTTTTTGAACAAATCTTATATTTTTTCCTTATCTTAAGCGCCAACATATGCAAAGTACATATCAACTTTGTTCAAAATTGCGCTCTATTGTACTTAGACAAAAAACTATAAATTAATTTAAATTCAGTTCATTTATGCCCATTTTGTATGGTTACCATTGTTGCGCACGCAAGATAAGCTTCTTTGTGAATAAGGTCAAGGGATATAGAAACAAGAAGAAAAAGAATAAAACCGCAAAAATAAAATTAAAGTCTTTACAATTAAATGAAGTTTGTACTTAAAATTTCAAATACGAGAACTTTACGCTTAGTAAAGAAGGATGGATTTGTGGGTCGAAAAGAGCCCAATTCATGTATAATATTTGAAATTAAAGGGCCACTTTTCTTTCCGAAATGACTTTTGATTTTTAAAATTGGAATGTAAAACGAGATTGATAATTTTGTAACAAGAGTCGCAAAAGTTATTAGTCTGCCGTTAATACTACACATATCATCACCTTCTGAACAACTAAATTTAGATAAATTTAGATAGATTTTCATAATGCGGGTCGTATTGTTTTTCCCACCGTCGTCCTAATTACCGAGCTTTAGTTGACTATCACTGCGCTAGACGGCTAAACAGCGAAATGAATCTTCGCTGTAAATATAGTTTACACAGGAAATCTAGCATTTGTTTAGTATTGTAACTTCATCTTAGTCATCGATATTTATTTCCTTTTGTTAATAATGTTTGTAAGAAACTTTTTTTGTGTGTTTCTGAAAGAAAGTGGGCCTTTAAATACACTGCATAATGTTTTTATTTAGTTTGTGATAATTATTTTACATTTGGGATTTTTTTTAAGAAAAGTAAATATTTTCTGTCACACAACTTTTTTGCTAAAATAAAAAAAATATACCTAAAGCATATTGCGATTTTATATTGATTGGGCCATCACTTATCAGTAAGAAAACATCACCCGATGTAAGTATTTTAACAGCAGGGACTTTCACGAAGGACAAACGTATTTCTATGGCGAAACATCTGTTGCTGGGTCGCATCTTTTGTCTCTTTTCTTCTGCAGAACGAAACCATCAATTTCATATTTTGTCTGAGGTTTTCTTTCAACAACATTTCTTCATTTATTAAGTTGAAACACTCACACTAATGTTATACATATACATTCACAATTAAACATAATGTATTGTTCAGACGATAAATATTATTTCTGATTGTTTCGGAGGTGTAGCATCTTTATTTTGGAAAAAAATAGCTAATAATTTTCAGAAACAAAACGAAGACATAAACATGTATCAATGATGGATCTTTGTTGAGGTTAATACGATGTTATATCGCCCGCGTAGTATACTATACTGACCGAGTGCGTAGTCCGGAGTCGTTATGTTAAATTCATAATGGCGATATCACAACATATGCACCGAAACAAAGGTCCTTAATTTTTGTATTAGATATGTCGTTTCTTTTACAGATGTCAAAGCAATCTCTAATGAGTATATAAATCAAAAGAAAAGCATGGATCAAAAAACGCCACCATGAAGAATGCAGCGTTTTCGCAATTAAGTTCGCAAAGGAACGTTGACTATGTGTTCCTCAAAACGGAACCACCGAGTCAACATGCTTTATATTGAACGTCACGTGACCATGCATTAGCCAATGAAAATCCACCAATTCTTAATTCTGAGTACAACTGTTATATTGTTGTTGCATCCAGCTCTTACAAGCTAGCCCTATATGATTTCCTACTGTAGTTGCATCAACCTTTCAAATATTATCTGTCTTATATATAATTCTCTTTCTTTTTAGTGTGTCGTTCGGTATATCTTATTTATTGGCCTTTTTATGTTTTGCTTATATGAGAAAGTTCTGGGACCGACATTTTTTGTTTTTGATCAAAGAGTATTTATTGAGATACACTATTAATGCCCCTCGTGCGATGTCCTTCTCGATGTCTTTGTCGGTATGCATACCATGGAGGTACGGCGTTAAAATAAGCTGCTGCCCTATTGCATGATCGTGAAAAAAATGTCAAATTTAAGATATTAACTTTTTAACTTCGCTACACTATTTATCAATTTGTATACGGCCTGGTTGAGAGGGATACATTACCTCATAGTATTGTCGAGGCATGGAATTATAGTCATGCCAAAAGCGAATATACTATCCCATCACAAGACAATACTATGAGGCAATAGTGCTCTCTCAAACAGGCCATGATGGGTTTAGCGCATCACACACACGTGTATAACGCCATAACGCCTTTCTTTCCTAATAACGAAAACATCTTACAACCCTACAGTAACTTCATTTACCACGATGGCCACGATGGTGTTGCATTGCAAGTATATCATATCAATGATCGCATATCAGTGTGTCGTAAAACGGGATTCAGTTTCATGAAGTTTGAAAGTAGATCAATGTAGAACAACTAGTGAACCCCTTCCGGCAGAAAAATTAGCATTCTTTTTCATCCCTATATACCCTGCCAGTCCACCATCTTTGACTTTTTGTTCATCGCAATGTTAAAATGACGTCGTGTTACAATGACGTCACTATAAATTCACGCACAACGTCACGCCACTGCGATAGTGCTAAGGGCAGCGGGCACTACTGCAAATAGTTTCCATTTGAGCTGACATAAAAATGAACTTGTCCTTGAAAGTTGTCAGTTAAAATGTTGGAGTAAATTTGCTATTTGAAATATGTGTATACAGAATATTAAATGAGTGTTAATTTCATATGCGATTTAATACTATGAAAATTGTATTTTTTACAACCTTAAAGACACGATCAAGACTCATGAAATGTCGTATTTAATGAGCACAAATTAACAAAATTTTTGCCAAATAACTACAATATCTTACATTTCGCAGAATCTCAACTTCCAAACATGTTGCAAAAAATAGGGGAGGACGCTATTTTATCACGAATTTAATGTATCGTGACGTCGGGTGATTATTTACGAACGCCAAGTTGCAATGAATCGCTGCGGATTATATCAATACTATATTTCATGGGCGAGGTCACTGGATATCAGGCATATTATGTTATATCTGATTGAGCGGCAAGAAGTACATATAGTGGTAAAGGTGATCGCCTTTGACCTAGCCAAACATAACTGGATCTCATGCATGAATGTAACAATATCAGAGGTCATCTGTTTACGTGGCGTTTGTTCCGGACACTCCGGTTTCCTTCCACTTTAATAATATCTGGCGAGATTACTTTCGGGACATCAAAGTTTTTCATAAAACTTGTTTCGAAGATGATGAAAGACAAATGAAGATTTTTTAAGCATTAAACTATCCTCCGGCATATAGACCATAGATGCCATAGGAAGATAGTTTAATTTAATCCACAAGATGGAACAGCCATTTTCACGGTGATCAGTTGACGTCAACATCGATGACGCCATAATGGTCACATTTTGGGTGTTAGTTATACCTTCATATACTTCACTTTGTCTTGGTTAGTTTATTAGTAGAAGTGACAAGTAGATGTAAATATATATCGGAAAATGTGATTTTAAACAATTATGACTGCGAATCCAGATGGGTCCATAAACGTGTAAATAGCGTTCCCATTGAAATAAACTGGCACGTTGCTATCAGCCGGAGTTAAATGAGTACTGGATTAAAGTCACGACGTATAGATATACAAAATATGTATGGTATGGGAATATAAATGCCAAACTATTCTCCATCATGTCAATGTATCAATCTGTTAATTCGTTTGTCTGACAGATGGCTGGTAGATGTATTCGAAAGATGTGTTTGTCACGATTTACTCTCAATTCTTCGTAAATAAAAAGGACATTGCGGTTTTATATCACTTTCTATGCAGCATAGTCTGTCACTGTGATGCGTTTTGTTATTCAATAGACCAGAAATGTTTGTGAATAAAGGAACACAATACACAGTAATTGGAATGTGGATGTTCTTCTCGACAATGCAGTCGATATTTACAGCATATGGCGTGCCAACACTACTGATTCCACAAAGGAATATTCATGGAAATCAGCAATACTATTTACGGATGATATCGACTGGAAGATTTTTTTCCCCTTTGAAAACTTTCATGTAATTGCATATTGAGGCAATTGACATATTATCAGCACATATGTTGGCTTGGCTTACGTCATACCAAAACTATTTATCCAAAACAACATGATTAAAAACACTGTCCGTTTGTATTAAGATATGAAGATATATCTACTGCTTTGGTTAGCATTGGCCATTCTATTAGATGATTTTTTACCATTAATGTTTAAATTCACATCGTTAATTGCAAATAGCCAGAAAAAAATAAGTAAAGAAAGAAAATAAGAAAGATAGAAAGAAAATAAAAAAAGAAGAAAAAAGAAGAAGAAATAACAGAGAACACAAAGAAAGAAAAAATAGAAAAGTCCACTTGCACTATACTGTAGTTAAAATACAATCGTTTTCCTGTCGAATGTTTTTTTTTCTAGAGAGTTATTGACAGCTGTGTCTATCTTCAGTCCAATTTGTTATTTTGTTACATGTATAGTGACGTCATATATGTATAATCTCATTATTATGTTTGCTATTCTGATCATTTTCCAGGTTTCTCACCTTTGAAGTCGTTAATGTTTGACCCAGAACATAAAAGATAATGAGAATCTATCTCTCGATAACCTGGTGACATATTCCAATTTGACCTTGACCTACTTGAACGCATTGACCTACAAACATGTGTTTAATTATACGTGTAGTGGAAAAAAGTCCAAAGGGTATTTCACAATCGCACAAAGAAATAATGAAACCACAGAGGACTCCCTTGAGTTATCACAGCTGTTGATCAGACAGCATTGATTTCGACCTTATCTGGTTAACTTGTGTAAAGCACATCAAACCCTTTTTCAAAAGGATTATATAGTTTTCTTCCGTAATTCCGACTTTGAATGTTGTTATTATGATTTATATATAATTGTTATGCGTTGTAAATGTTAAGTGTACATGTTAGCTGCGTCATACTCAAACAAATTACGTCAAACCTAAACAAAGTCGATAAGAATCGAAATATTGCTGTGAGGCAAAAAATACATCATTAACCTGAATCCGTTTATGACACAATTGCCGATTCTAGCGGACATATATCGTTAATTTATAAATTTACATAAAAACAAAATTATAGACATCATAAATAAGGCTTTACTTCACATGTAATATTGATTCAGAAACAATTACTTTCTCTATTTCTTTGAGATTTTATAATTATCGACAACTGCGTACTTTTTTTCTTGGTTGTGTTATTTCGTATATAGGAACATTTCTATATAATTCGATTATCGTATCATGTTTATCTTGGTAGTAAACTTGTAAAGTCGCTCGTCATGTTATATTATAATACCTTACCGATGAATCACAGTCACTGATTGGTCAACAGACGTCACGTGTTAGGGCTACAAAACATCGTACATCCATCTGAACATCATGTTCAAAAATCATGTTAAATTCCAGTCATTACGTTACACTTGTATTCTGGCGCGAGATAAACTTTTTTTCAGTATAATAAACAATGGGAAATATGACATGCCTTGGGTAAACAAATCGTCATGTCGCCCTACCGCCAGTGCAATATATATTAGACGTTAATGCTTGACCCAGAATGACAAAGATAATGAGAATTAAGCCTTCTATAAATGGTGATGATCTTGATATGACCTTGACATACTAACATTTAAGTATTGAATGTGTGCCCCAGAATAACATCGATAATGAAAATTTAGCCCTTAACATCTTTGTGACATATCTTAATTTGACCTGGATCTTCTTGCATGTCTTGACCTACTAATAATATAGTATCAAGTATACGTGTAAAGCACACCTTTAAATGATACTTCATGGAATCACAAAGAATAGATTAATCAGAGCCAGCCTTAGGACGATCACAGCTGTTGACAAAATTAATTCAAGTCTTATATGGCCATACATGATTTACTTGCATAGAAAAATATACTAAACTCTTCTTTCCAAGGGATAAAATAGTTTTCATCCGTAATAATGGCTTTGAAATTTGTTCAGATTTCTTAATGAATATATGACAACGATATCTGAAACCGTAATAACGATTTATAAACAACTTAAACTGATAATAAGAATGATTATAACTATAACTAATAAATTCATAAAAAAAATAATTAAAATTTTGAAAACAAAGTGTGATAAGTAATTTGTGAATAGTCGTTAGTTATTTTTTGTTTGATTGTTTTTTAAGTCTCCTCACTGTGGTTTGTTTCTTAGATATTTGCCTGTTTTAGTCTGATAAGTTGCTTACCTCAGAACTCAAGCACTTTTTATTCAGAATATACTGTGACTGTGATGCATTTTGTTATTTACTAGACCCAATTCTTGTGGATAATAAACACTGTAAATGAATGTGGATGTTTTCCCCGACAGTCAAGTCGATATTATATAGCATATGGTGTACCGGCAATACAGAAGCTCGTCATCCAGATTTATCAAACAAAAGAAAAGTCGTGGACATCTGAGACACATTTGCATCATTTACAATTGATATCGATTGGAAGAGATTGCTTTCGATGACTCGAACTTTTTTAGCCAACATGTACTATCAGTAAACAGGTAAACGATAGAATAGATAAAAGTTTAGTATATGTCAATTAATATGAGATACCAAGTAATAATAACCCCGTTTTCTTACAGGCTTTATGCTTAAAACAAGAAATAAATAATTAAGCAGAGAAACAAACAAAAATAGATAAATAAATAAATAAAAAAATAACGTTCATCTGGGTTCGGATACAGAATGAAACAAAAACATGAACACTATATATTGGTAAATCAGGTCCTTGTCGTAAGCCAGTGATTTTATAAATTGCCCTTAGTAATCTATGAAGAGTATTGGGTTCCATCAAATCTGTGAATTCAGAAGATTTTTGAAATCCGCCCCTTTGCCCCTAGTGGTCGGTCAGGACCAATATGGATATGATGTTGAAATACTATCTTAGGCTAATAATTCTAACCAAGTTTGACTGATTTTCTATGAACAATGACCAGATAATGCCTAAACTATATACTACTGTATAAACTGCATTTCCTACATAAACTATAGTAAACTTGATCCCCTCCCTAGGGAGAAACATGAGATCCCAGGGTCATATAATTCACACTTCTGTAAAGGACCATAATGACTTTCCATCAATGAAGAGTATTTTTGAAATTTTAGTCAATATTACACCTTTTGGCCTCTTCCACTCCCCCTGGGGGTTGGGGACCATATAATTCACAACATTGGTTTGTCTTATGCTTTTGAAGGTTTGTGCAAAATTTTAATGAAATTGCTTCAGCAGCTTTGGAGAGGAAGTCCAACATGTTAATTGTTTACAGACACACGACGGACGACGCACAACGGCGGACAAAAGAAAAGGTCACTTGAGACTTCGTTTCAGGTGACCTTAAATACAAAAAAAAAAATAATAAAAAATACCCCTCCCACCTAAAAAAAAGAGAAAAAAAAAACAAAAACAAAAAAACAAAAACAAAAAAGAAACAAAACAATAAATCAATCATAATAATACCCTTCCCTCCTAAAAAAATCAATCATAATAATAAGAGAAGAGAAAAGTCCACTTGTATGTATGATTTACATGTAACTATATTTCCCGTTAGATGGTGTTTGAAGAATCATCGGCAGCTGTGCACATCTTCCACTGACTTCGTTCTTTTGTATAAATATGACGGTATTAATTCTGTCTAATCCCATGTGATTGCTATCCTGATGACGTTAACGTCTGACAATATGATATTTGTGACCTCAATAACCTGTGACCTTATTGATTTGACCTTGACCTACTAACATGTTTTTATTTCCATGTCAACCTTTGAAGAAACACCATGCTCTAATATAGAAATAGTTAAAATAGAGAGTGAGTCTTTGATTTCACACAACTGTTGATTAGATAAAAACCATATTTCAACCTTACCTGAACATAAATTACTTCTTGACAAAATGCGTAAAAAATATCAAACTCTTTCTGAGTGATCATGTAGATTTTATCCGTAATAATATATTTCCTTTTATTCCAATGTATTATAAACATTTCATATAAAAATAATATCGAAATTCGCAATAACAATTTCTATACTCAAAATTACAAAACTATTGTAACGTGATAAGGACTTCCATATTTGTTATAACTATTTCAACAACTGAATTAGTCGTGATTAGTAAAAGCTTTGTTTCGGTGGCGATCCTTTTCAGCCTCCGCATAGCTATTTCTTTGTTTATCTATTCATATATTAGATGCTTACCGTTTCGTTTTGAAATGCTATATAGACTTTACAATGACCCAAGACACCCTACATAAAAAAAACTGTTACTGCTATGTGCTTTGTTACTTACTAGATCGCATTATACCTATATATTGTGTTGTGAATGAGCAAACACAATATACAGTTAGTAGACGTGAATGTTTTCCCTTACATTTCAGTCGATATTATAGTATATGGTGTACCAACATTACAATTAGTAAACAAGAGGTCTTGAAGGGATCTTGGCGCCCACCTAAGAATGATTTATATCTGGAAATGGACAGAGGGATCTTTTCTCTATTATAAATCTTCAACTACAAACTTCCATAAGAAATTTGAGAGGGATCGCTTCATTACTTTCTGAGAAATAGCGGTAACAAATTTGAACTATCAAAATACAAGATAGCTCCCTTCAGTACTTTCTGAGATATAGTGGTAACAAACTTCAACTGTCAAAATCGACGATGGCGGCATGCACCAAATATGCACATAGCCAAGAGATTACTCGAAGACGTGTATTCTTGGTATCGGTTTGCTGAGTTCAACGGCCTATCAACAGCGGGGTGATGCAAGGACGTGTGTCAGGTTCATATGGTTGAGGAATACTGAAGTAAACAGAGGTAAACCACCGACCACCTGTCAGTACCTGGTAACTGTTCCACACGGGATTTGAGTTTTAGGAGTTCGATTTTGAGGTGCATAGGTATAAACATGTTTACTTTGATAAAATGCTGAATACAGACGGAGGATTCGAACTCGCGTCTTAGAAGCTGAGGGCCTGTGATAAAAGCACCGCGGTTTTTATTGATTGCTCGTTGTTATATTTTCGTAAATGATTCTTCTTAAATTTAAACAGAATTCGCGCTTATTAGCCTTTTTGTTTATTGAATTTGAAATGTTGTAAAATTTCTTCCAAGTCTATGCGTTTATATTCAACAACCATTCTGTCTTTGAAACAATTTTATGACTTGAACAAGTAGATTAATATGTTGTTGGATATCATTGTTATGCTGCACTGGAATTATTGCCGATGACCTATTATTACGCCTGTACTTCTTGACGGACAGGAAATAATAGACAAATATGATTTTTGCCATATTTATACAGTAGTTTTGGTTTACGCAACATGTGTGTTATACATTCGTAAATTATTCTCAAATCAAATGCAAAACAGACGCAATACAAACGCTGAACTCAATATGCATTCGCGACAAATTATTTTAGTTCGTGATCTCAACGTCATAGGTACGCTATACATTCGTTTTACACACTATTCCAGTTCGCCGTAAAACCCAGTCAGTTGCGAATATCAACAAATAACAGCGGATATACAGCGCATATAATAAGCATGTATTGAGTATATATTGCGTATGTCAGCAATCAAAATTATGTGCAGTTCAAATATCTGGGAACGGAAAAACACGCCATTGCGGATAATTGCGGACGTGTGCGGATGTTGGGCGACACTGTTATAGACTTAAGTTTGTGTCATGATCCTGGGGCAAGGATATACATACAAAATATGTGTAATGACATTTTCATGGTAAAGCTCATTATTGTTAAAAATCACAATTCATAAGGACTCCATCAAAATAACATTATTTATTAGTCAAATACAAAACAATCAACTCTGACATTGTAAACGCACTTATTTTACCGGCAGTTTTGTTTGAGTGCCTTTCATATTATCACAGACCAATGCTTTGAACCCCATTCGGTGTTTTCTTTTAATCTTGGTATAAGACTATTTTGGTATGTATAATCTAAATAAAAGGCTAGTATATGCATTACCAGTTAGCTTTATTACAAAGTAATAAGGACAACGTTTAAATACTGTTGTTTCATCAGCCCTATATTTATGTCTTGTATTGTACATATATTCATTGAATAGCATAAATGTTTAACTCTTTTAGAGCCCATATCTTAAATTTCACTTTTTTTAACCTTCTGTTTTATCTTTTGCTTCCCCACCTTCCCTTCGTAAGGGGCGGGGCTTTTTAAATATATATTTTGGCTCCTGTGAGGGGCGTTGCCTTCAGATATATTTTTGCTCTTCTGGTATATCTTAATTTTTAATATTAAAACTGTTCAACCAAAATATCGAAAACATTTTAACTCTTAACTCTTTAACTCTTCATTAGTTTAAACTATTGCAATGGCGGTGTTATAAAACAATCCTTTGATGTCACTTCTTTTATTCTGATACATTTGATAACATATGGATATGACAAGTTTTCCTATAATTATTAAATACACATTGTTAAAGATGATCCACCGCTAACAAATGGTAATTTTTCACTATCAAAAACATGAGCAGACGATTTAGTATTTTTCTTCAGTTGCAAAAGTTACTTACTTTACACCATTACCATCATTGAAAAAGATTTAGCTTCTAATTTTACTTCAAGTTAAAAATATGAAAAATAATTAATTGAATCCCGAAAAAATTCTGTGGCACTATATCCTATATGGAATGAAGTACTTATTGTGCATGCACCAAAGGCAAAATAAATTATTTTATTGTTTTTTGTGTGTGTGTGTTTATTAGACATACATACACACTATTAAACACGAACTATTGTTCAAATGATGAATGCCATTTATGTTCTGTCGGCGATGGAGCATCTTTAATGCATTCCAGATTATATACATCACTTGATGGTGTTGATATCACTATATATATATAATATATGGGTCAAGGAAGTAATATCAACAGTTATTTTCCATATAACACTGGATCCTTATAGAAATATGTCTGTAGGATACGAATTACTTAAAGTAGTAAGTATAGGACAGAGAAGTAAATCTAGCAGTGCAAATAATGAACGTAAATACTTTTAAATTTACCATTGATATGTCTTTTAAATTTACCATTGATATGTCTTTAATTAGATACACTACATAAACCTTCGGCAATCGCAACTAATTACAGCGACTGACCGAAGGAATCATTCAGATAATACACATAGCCATTGTCCCTATAGTTTATCTGTTCTATTTGTGTTCATTGTTTTAATTTTTGTGAACTTCCGTGACCGTTCTTAATATGTAATTTTATTGGTTTTTTTTGTGTCTTGACAAAGGGGCAGATCGCCTCGAAAATTCGACAATATTTTGTCCACACTGTTAAAATTACTGTTTTGTCCTATATATACATATAAATAGATACAAAACATACATATATTGTTTATGTATTCCAGATTACATTATATATTTACGATGGTGTATACATGTACATTCTAATACATTCTACTTAACAAAACCATAAAGACTTGACACATATAAAGATAATGAGGAACAGTATATAATGTATATCTGTTGAGTAATTATGGACAGAAAATAATTGAAATAATCCGTTTAGCTAATTAATAATACGTGATAGTTGATATTCGTTAAGCTATTTAGGAACGGAAGACCATTGCTATACGTTAAAGGTATGAGGAACGGAAGATTATTGATACCCGTTAAGCTAATAAGGAGCGGAAATTAATTGATATCCGTTAGGCTAATTAGGAATGGAATATAATTGATATCTATTAAGCTAATTAGGAACGGAATATAATTGATATTCGTTAAGCTAATTAAGACGGAAGATCATCAATATCCGTTCAGCTAATTAGGAACGGAAGATAATTGCTATCCGTTAAGCTGATTAAAAAATGGAGATAATTTATATTTGTTTTGCTAATTAAGAACTGAAGATAACTGATATCTGTTTAGCTAATTATGGAAAATAAAACGGGATACAAATGGATGAAATAGCATCTAGATTAAACTAAATGGATTCGGTTAAATATACATAAATAACGGATAACGAAAACCATTATAGATATTTGATTACAGTGTATATCATGGAATAGATAACGCCAATGAAGCGTTTGTGATATACATCTGTAATCAAAATACGACGATTGTATTATGTATTTCCACATAAGAGTTATCTGCCCTTATTGATAGGTATTAATTGCAACGTTATGTGTTTGCGAGCTCAACGTCATACTTTTTTGCGTTCACAAAATAATGACGCAACAATATATGCCTACCCACAGGGTAGATAACTCTATCATATGCAAAATTGGGATAGTTTCCTTCGTCTATGTCTATGGACAAGGGAGATTAACCATCAACAGCGAGTCAATCGACAGCTGACGTCTTTTTTGATACGAAACCGAGGCTTCAATGGTCACCTGCAATGAGAACAATAATTGATTAAATAGTCTTTACAATAATCTTATTGATCTATTTCTAATAATTAAACACGTTACTTTGATGGCCTTTCATATGTTTAATGCAGCTGCAATTTCGGTCATGATAGTCTAGATATATATTGGCACTCGTGACCTTGACTTTGTCAAAGTTCTGCGATATACTGATACGTGACACTTATATAAAATTCCTTGATGATCTTTATCAATCGTCTAAACATATACATTTACTCGTGACCTTGACTTTGCCAAAGTTAAGAGATATACTGATGCGTGATGCTTGTTTGATGAACTTTATCAATTGTCTAGATATATATATAGAGAGATATTCACGACCTTGACCTTGCCAAAGTAAAGAGATATACTGATACGTGACAATTATATAGAATTACTTGATGATCTTTTCAATTGTCTAGATATATATAGGTACTCAAGACCTTGACCTTGCCAAACTAAAGAGATATACTGATACGTGACAATTATATAGAATTATTTGATGATCTTTTCATATCGTCTAAATATATAGGTACGCACGACCCTGACCTTGCCAAAGTAAAGAGATATACTGATACGTGACAATTTATTAGAATTGCTTCATGATCTTTTCCAATCGTCTAAACATATATAGGTACTCACGACCTTGACCTTGCCAAAGTAACGAGATATACGGATACATTATGCTTACTTGATGATCATTATCAATCAAAATTGGTATCACGACGGGTATCCATTCTCTCACAGAATCAGATGTCGAGCTCTCCCACCGCTTTTCTTTATTTCCTCCTTGTGCCTTTGTAAACACCTTCAGGCTTCCGGTATTTGCCCTCTCCTTACGGTAAAAGAACGAGAGACAGCTCTGACCTATCAACAGAATATAAACCGGACGTAACTCCTATAAGTTGAACTTATTTGGCTAGTATCATCAGGTCTATATGTTATAGTGACACATTTGGAAGAGGAGATATGTTTATTCAAAGACATATAACGTTATAAAGTTATCAATAGCTTTGATTTTATTAGTTTAACGTCCTTTTGTTAGCAAGGATTATGTATTGATGTGCCAGGTTTATTGGTGGAGGAAAGATGGAGAACCAAGAGAAAAACCATCGACCAGCGGTTAGTATCTGGCAATTTCCCCATATGGATTTCGAATTCGCTACCCAGAGGTGGAGTACTTGTGGTAATATGTCGAGAGTTCTTAACCACTCGGCCACCGCGGCTCCAATTATCAATAGCACATGTTTTGTTTGGAAGGTTTTAAATAATATAGCTCATATGAAACATTTTTGACACAATTAGACAGCTATTTTCTGTATATTTGAAATAGTTTACAACGTATAGCCCGCATTTTTTTTTCAAATTTTGTATGCATTAGTTATTACAGATAGCCTGCATTAGGCTTCATCTGATGTAAAATAAAATCGTATAACCCGCGACCAACACATTTGAAATTACTTTACTCTTTTCAGTGCACTGTAGACGTCAATATCATATTTTAAGCAGTGCTGCCAAAAGTCAATTAAAACTTTGATTTGACTTTTTAAAATAAAAAACCTATGCATAGTATACATTGTATTTCTCTAAATTTTAGTAACTTTTGATAGAGAAGAACATATCAAACGCTTTTGATTATTATTTAATTATTATAAATACCTGAAAATTTGTCTGTATCTATATCCAATGTGGGTGATATACTTCGTGGCTGTATAAGGAAATAGCCATCATGAGCATACTGTAAATAATAACAAAAAACAAAAATAATAATTATCTTAAATGAGTGATCATTTAATATTATATTGTATAAACCTAGTCTAAGAACTTTTCAGTTTTTGCCTTGATGATTAAAACTTCCCGATGAGTTTTATAAAATCTCTTATGAAATGAACATATTTAATTTAAAGATGTTCCACCTCCGACAGAGCATAAATAATATCCATCATTTGAAAAATAACTGATGTTTAATCGTGTATTTACGTGCTTAATTTACACAAAAATACATAGTAAATCATTTACATAGCTTTGGTACATGCGCAATTAGTACTTCATTACATATAGTGCATAGTGCTGTGGATTTTTTTCGGAACGCATTTAACTATGTCTATTATTTGTATCTTTAAGTACAATGAGAAGCTCAAACTTATCAATGATGGTAATGGATGGTGTAGAAAGTAACTTTTGTATCTGAAGAAAAAACACATATACGTCTTCTCCTGTTTTCAATAGAGAAAAAATACCATTCGTCTGCGGTGGAGCTCCTTTAAACGAAAGCTTGAAACAACAATCCTGTCAAATACCGAGGGAATGTTTATGTTGTGACCATTTTTGTTTGATCACATCATATCAGTGGCTATTCAGGTTACATGATAATGATGATAATTTTAGACATACGCTTAGACTTAGCCAATCAAATATGACGTAACTTTCTGTAACATCATATTTGATTGGTTAAGCCTAATTTAAAGAAAAGTCAGTTCAATATCTCTCCTGAAGTAATTAGTTGTTGCAAAATTTCAACAAAGTGATGGACCAATGGATGAAAGCCGTAGCTACACTATCATATTTGTGGATATAGTCTTGCACACTGTTCTTTGTAGAAATCTTAACTGATTTTCAGTACATTATAAATATTGAATAGTCGAAGTTTATGCCATATTATCCATAATGCACACTTAATTCTATTTTTATCTGGGAAAAACACAATGGACTCCGATAATTCGGACGTTGGTAGTCCAGAAAACTCGCAGTATGGATGAAAATTTTAAACAATAACCAAGAATTCGTTAGTCTAGAAAATAATCTCAAGATTCTCGATGCGATCTTTTATCGAATGTTTTAATATCAGTCAAGACGTGGAGATAAAACTTGAACAGACTTCCTGTACCAGTTATTTGATTAATTACCGTACTAATAACAGGCAGGGTTATGAAAGGACGGCCTCCCATGCATGCGGTGTGTGAAGTGCAGGGGGTGTGTTTTAAGAGACTGCGGTATGTTCGTGTCGTTTCATCCTGTATAGTGGAACTGTTGCCCTTTTTATAGTGCTATAAAACTGAAGCATGCCGCCAAAGACAACAAGCAACACACCCCACTCGGTCACGTTATACTGACAACGGGCGAACCAATATCAACAGTAAAAGTTTTCTGAGCGGAATATTAACACTTTAAATGTTTGACATCGATCTTCCGGCAAACGCAAGATCCAGATGGAAATGTCAGGGACCGGATTACTCTAACGTTATATATTTACTAAAAACAGAGAATTTGTCAGTCCAAAAAATCGTAAAATGAACAATTAAGACTGGGTTCGTATTATCGTGGGTTCATTTCACATTGATGTGATGAAGTTAAACTCACCGATTTCGACTCTCTCTTCCAGTCCGCTTTACGGAAACATTTCTGGCTATTTTTTTCAAAAGAGCACGTGAGTATTTTCCCTGCCAAACAAAAAAACAGTCAATTAAATCTAATAATACTTAATATACAATAAAGGGACAATTCATTGAGTCTATTTCTGTAACGTTGCCATGAAGAAAATTGTGGCATAAATGTATTGTTCTACATTCCATATAGAAATATATATTAGGCTCACTGTGGTTCAATAGCAAAACAACATGAAAATGAAATAAAAAAAATTGCCTTCCTACCGGAATTACTAATTGAAATAGACCTACATTATACATTTTCAATGGCGATACAACAGACAGATACAATCTACACGTAAACAGAAACATATACTCATTACAAGAAACTGGGAATATTTCTACGTGATAAATGATTACACCATGAGTTTATACTCACTACAGAAAACTGGAAAGATCTCTACGTCACGTCACAGATGATGACATCATAAACTATACTCACTACAGGAAACTGGGAACATTTCTACGTCACAGATGATGACATCATAAACTATACTCACTACAGGAAACTGGGAACATTTCTAAGTCACAGATGATGACATCATAAACTATACTCACTACAGAAAACTTGGAACATTTCTACGTCACAGATGATGAGATCATAAACTATACTCACTACAGGAAACTTGGAACATTTCTACGTCACAGATGACGACATCATAAACTATACTCACTACAGGAAAACTTGGAATATTTCTACGTCACAGATGATGACATCATAAAACTATACTCACTACAGAAAACTTGGAATATTTCTACGTCACAGATGACGACATCATAAACTATACTCACTACAGAAAACTGGAATATTTCTACGTCACAGATGACGACATCATAAAACTATACTCACTACAGAAAACTTGGAATATTTCTATGTATCACCGATGACGACATCATAAGCTATTCTCACTACAGAAAACTTGGAATATTTCTACGTCACAGATGATGGCATCATAAACTATACTCACTACAGAAAACTTGGAACATTTCTACGTCACAGATGACGACATCATAAACTATACTCACTACAGAAACTTGGAATATTTCTATGTCACCGATGACGACATCATAAACTATACTCACTACAGAAAACTGGAAACATTTCTACGTCACAGATGACGACATCATAAACTATACTCACTACAGGAAACTGGAAATATTTCTACGTCACAGATGATGACATCATAAACTATACTCACAACAGGAAACTTGGAATATTTCTACGTCACAGATGATGACATCATAAACTATACTACTCACTACAGAAAACTTGGAATATTTACTACTACAAAACTCACAGATGACGACATCATAAACTATACTCACTACAGAAAACTTGGAACATTTCTACGTCACAGATGACGACATTATAAACTATACTCACTACAGAACACTTGGAACATTTCTACGTCACAGATGACGACATCATAAACTATACTCACTACAGAAAACTGGAAACATTTCTACGTCACAGATGACGACATCATAAACTATACTCACTACAGAAAACTTGGAACATTTCTACGTCACAGATGATGAGATCATAAACTATACTCACTACAGGAAACTTGGAACATTTCTACGTCACAGATGACGACATCATAAACTATACTCACTACAGAAAACTTGGAATATTTCTACGTCACAGATGACGACATCATAAAACTATACTCACTACAGAAAACTGGAAACATTTCTACGTCACAGATGATGACATCATAAACTATACTCACTACAGAAAACTTGGAATATTTCTACGTCACAGATGACGACATCATAAACTATACTCACTACAGAAAACTTGGAACATTTCTACGTCACAGATGACGACATTATAAACTATACTCACTACAGAAACACTTGGAACATTTCTACGTCACAGATGACGACATCATAAACTATACTCACTACAGAAAACTGGAAACATTTCTACGTCACAGATGACGACATCATAAACTATACTCACTACAGAAAACTTGGAACATTTCTACGTCACAGATGACGACATCATAAACTATACTCACTACAGGAAACTGGGAACATTTCTACGTCACAGATGATGACATCATAAACTATACTCACTACAGAAACTGGGAACATTTCTACGTCACAGATGATGACATCATAAACTATACTCACTACAGAAACTTGGAACATTTCTACGTCACATATGACGACATCATAAACTATACTCACTACAGGAAACTGAGAACATTTCGACGTCATCAATAACGACAGAAAAATCTATACTCACTACAGGAAACTGGGAACATTTCTACGTCATCAATGACGATAGCATAAGCTATACTCACTACAGGAAACTGGGAACAGTTCTACGTCATCAATGACGATAGCATAAACTATACTCACTACAGGAAACTGGGAACAGTTCTACGTCATCAATAGCAATATTGCCTCGTTTGCCTTTTGAGGTGCCCTCGATCGTTTTCTATGAAATAAAATAAGAATACTAATATATTTCCAATTACAATTATTCCACGAAGATAATGAATGGTGTTAGAACTCCAGATTTCAAATATTTACAAAATTACTGTAAATAAGCTATTTTTTGCGTGCGATTAAGTTTCACTGGCAAGCAGAATCGTGAAAATAAACAGCGCGAAAAGGCACAACAGTCTAATATGACATAACTCTTTCAAAACTCTCACGAAATCAAATTGCTAAGAAAAAAGGTAGTTTGTTACCTGTTGTCCCGGCTTAAGTGTCAATGATATCTTAGCTGTGATCCAACTATTTCCTTGATGTCCCCGTTTGTGGAACACCAGTCTGGTACCCTCACGGACTTTCAGGGACACAATACCCCTTCCATTCATGTTATAATTTAATACCAGACAATATTTTCCGGAGCCTAAACAAATAGTCAGAAAACATTGCATTCCGATATTCCCCCATAGAAACAACAGATAGACAAGGTTCCTCAACAACAAATCTACTCAAGGGTAGCTTTTGACAACCACCTTGTACTAGTTATTGTCTTCGTCAGAGATATAAGATGACTGATGCGATAACCATTACTTAAAGTTTGTAAAACCCTGTATTATATATACCCGATACCTACCCGCTTTTGGTCTATATTAAGCAATGATCCTGGACCTCCTAAATCTGGAATCGGTACATTATTATAATTGCGCAGATGTCCATAAACCTTTGAGAATATAATTCTTTATTGAATCGTGTATATTCTTTCGGACGACATTCTTTCTTTAAAGACCCACGACCTTTCCGAAACAACTTTATTTTTTTTTAATTGGAATGTAAAACGAGATTGATAATTTTGAAGAGTCACAAAAGTTATAAGGTTACCGTTAATACTAAACTTAATTTCACCATTTGCATAATTCAATTTCAATAGATTTAATGCTAATTTATCGCAGGTCGTATTATTTTTCCCACAGTCTTCCTATTTACCGTGCGTTAGTTGACTATCATTACGCCAGACGACAAAGAGCGACATTAATATTTACTGGCAACATAGATTACAAAGAGAATCTGGAATTTATGCGTTGTTGATACCTCATCTTAAACAATCGATATATATATATTCTTTAATGTCATTATTGTTTTCAACAAACATTAAATTTTTGTTTCGAAAAGATATGGCCTTTAAGTATAATTGGAAAAAACATCAAGCTGTAATTAAATGGCAGTCCTTCATTCAAACATACCACATAGGTTTAACAGCCAGTATCTAGGTAGTTTAGCATATGAAAGTAGTTTGGCATTGACAGAAGCTAGAGGTAATTTGATAACAGATTTTGACAGGCGTTTCATTGTAACCCAAATATCATATCTCAGCAACTTTTCATTAACTTAAAGAACGATCTCTTAACTCAGAAAGACGATTGACAAAAGGCGATTAGAATATATCATTTGAAACTTCATAAAAACATTTTCTAAATTACAATTGATATGTATCATGAGTATATATTATAATTATTATATATAAAAAAGAAACACAATTTAACAAAGGGTGACAATTTATTGCCTCGTGCCCTAACCGGACCTCGAACTCATGATCTACGACATGATCTTTGATATATTATAATTATTATAAAACAGCGTTGAAGATACATATTTCTCCCATACTTCACAGGGATATCCCGTGGTTGCTAGGGAAGGGAAGATATCTCTATCTTACACAGGGGAGTGGAAGACAGCTCACACGCGCTAGACAATAACGTGACGTCATCAATACATGCGGGGCACATTGTAGATGACGTCATTAAATTTGACGCATAACGACGTTTCTGCGATAATGGCGCGATAAAAAAGCTGGAAACCAAGACGAATTTCATCATTTTTCTGCTATGTATGGGAGAAAAAGAATCAAACTTGGGTCTATGAAGTGGAGCCTCGGGTTGACCGGCAAAAATCTTTCACTCGGGTTGAGATATCCCTGTCCACTTCACAGGCCCATGTAAGATTCTATTCGTTCATATTTAATATTGCTAGTTTTTAATTTCGCAGGTATAACATTTCCTGATATACAGTTTGGAACTTTCTCGCGGGGACTTACTTTCACGAATCTTTCTGTAGTCTTAGGAAAAGTTATTAACGAAAACAAGTTTTACAAAGCGAGGTATTTAATTTCACGATTCGCAGGGACTTGATTGCGCAAATCTTTTTTGAAACCTTTGAACGCGTCAAATACGTGACAGAGTTTAACAACACGAGGCATTGTTTTTCGTAATTTGAGATAATCTCCGAAATTCTCGAAAATAAAACCCCGCGATTATTAGCAACAGTTATACAACACAAGTTAAGGACATGGGTATCATTATTTTACGAACATCCTATTGATGTCAAACTAACCTGTGATATCATCTAACATTAGTGTAGACCTAATAAATCCGTCCTGTCCTTCAATAGACATGAACTGGTCCCCAGTAAAAGCTTTTGATGGTCCTGTCTGAATTCCCGTGCGTCGATTCTGTATCAGACACAACATAATCCGAATCATTCGTATAATTATAAACCAATACTAATATCTCATCCTCAATTGTCATTAATGGTAGTTGCTTTAAAGTGTTAAGGCATACAAATTATATAAAAATCAAGGGAGGTTTTTATTTGAAATTGAGGTAATACTATTAAAGGACATTCACTTTAATATTAAAATTTATTATTATTATTGTGATTTATCTGCAGCACATGTTTCTGGCTTCTTCTTTATCTTGTTGTCAGGAAACAGTGGATTACGCATTTCTTTCAAAAGAATATTTATTCGACAAGCTGATGATTAAATTTAAAAGAATGTTTTTAAGATTGAAAACTATGTTTAAGGCTCGTTTACGAGACATTGCTGTGTGTTATCAATGTATATATATACTTATATAAATGATCTCTTTACACGTATTCCTATTCCACAATTGTATATTATAGAATTATCTCCCTTGTGGATCGGTATTCCGATTGTCCGGCGCTTAGTTTTTAGAGTTTTTTCCGCTGCCTAATAGTATTCAATTTCAGCACGTTAAAATGAAGCAATTAAAATTTTGGTGTTGCAGCGGCTTTAATTCCATACTGACATACTTCTAGTTGATATTGCTTGTAAATTCTGAATTGGACAATCAGTGGTTTTTTCAAATACTTATGAAATACAATTTTGCAATTGGAATGATATGTAATTTTGTAAATATAATTATGAATTGTGCCAATATTCTAATGATCTTTCACAGAATATTTTTTTGACATATCAGATTATCTATTTTTCATGAGGTATCTATTTCTATATTCAATCTTGACGTGACTCTTTAAATGTTACAAAATGTGTGTGAGTTTTTTATTTTTGAATATCAAAACATGCTTTGAACCAAACAAATATCAACTACAGTAGGAACTGAGTTTTAATTAAAAAGAATATATCAAACAAGACAGATGTCGTTACATTTCCCTGAAATGTTGTCAGATACATACCGATACCGATTGAACCTCCCACAAGTTGCTTGACCCTGGTGCATTGGATAACATGCAATCTAGATCCACTCTATTCTCGAATGTACATATAAATATCCTTGCTGTAAAGAAATTGTCTAATATTGGAGTAAACTGTATAATGATTAAATTGGGGGTACTTACAAATGCCCTCAAATTGTTCCAGCAGTCATACCATCGTTTCAACATTACTTAAAGTTGACAACGCAAGTTTTAAAAAGCAATTGAAATGTTCGAAACAATATAATGCGATAATATATTATTGTCAAAATTCACATTTGAGACACTTCTGGGTATAACAGGGCCGCCGTATCCAAGGAAGCAGAGTAGCCATTTTTCGTTTGCTCTGATTAGATACTTATCTATGACAAACCCCCTATATAAAACCATATAATAAGTAAAACATTTTGCAGTTCGCGCGTATACAAATATGCGTCCTTGGTGGTTTTTTGAAAGATTAATCGCAAAGTGTACCGAAAGGTTAATTATCGGGGCAATCAGCTTAACCAGGAAAACCAGAAAGTAAGACCGATAACTTGTATGAACTTATTCTGAGTTTGTTGCATAAAACAGCTCAATTTGTTAAAAAAACATTTTGAAAGACAACTAAGAGGAACGGGCATGTAATTTTATTAGGAAAAGTACCATAGAACTTCACTGGTAAATAATACGTGTGCTTGTAAGTAATATATAGCGGACCAGATGCTTTGTATAGGGGTCGCTGAGCGCTCGGACTGTTGGTAGAGAGAGAAGCAAAAATATTGTCCGCAACTTCTCATAAATGATTCTTGAAATACGTTATTTTGTTTATCCCGTTTGAATGTTTTTTGAACTTGCATTGTTTGCTGCAAAGCCTTACATAGAAATTTTCTCCAAAATCAAATGATTGTTATATCGACCAAAATCAAATCCTTTTTCTCCTTTCGATATTGCTCAAGCCGCTCGTTTTCAGACCCAATCCTGCAAATATTGAGATATGGTTAAAATACATACTCTTAAAGTCAACTTCGCGAAAATGGAATAACGGGTGAACATACTGCCCCGCGAAGACAGTCGGCTATATGTAACTTACCTGGTTTGTTGCACCTATCCCCGATAAACCCAACTGAACAGACACAGCTTCCACCATCACAATCCCCGTTATCTCCACAATCGACGTTAGCACATGGGTCAGCTGGAATGGTAAGGGACATATTGATATAATATTAAAATATATTTAATGAATAACTTGAATAGATTTTTTAGTTCACGGAAAGGGATTGACTCTAATTTTGAAAAATATTGATAAGATATTGGATGAGATAAGATTTGAGAGAAAGTGAGCTATGTGTCAGTGAGATTTGTGCCCAATCCCATTGCATATTAAATATAACAATAAAATAAGTTTAAATTAGTTAGGTGTATTATTAAAATGTATTATTAGTTAGACGGAAATGGGAATAACTCACTTTTTAAGACAGTTCGTAATGTTTGATTAATTAAAAAAGCGTTTACCAATTGATGAACGTAATTTTAAACACAAAATTTTAATGATCAACTATAAACATGGTGATTTGATTCAATATGATTCTGCCGTTTAAGGATATATTTTCAACATAAGATTTAGTTTGTTTTTTCTTACATGGTGTATCGCACATATCGCCGGTATAACCACCAGTGCAAACACAAACTCCACCATCACAGACCCCGTTATCACCACAATCGACGTTAGCACAGGGGTCAGCTAGAATGGTAGGGACATATTGATACATAATTAAAATATATTTAAATGATTAATATGAATAATTTTTTATGTTATTGAGGTATAACACAATTAGCTGAGTGTGCTATAAATAAACAGAGAAGCGGTTTATGATGAGAGTTAACTTAAATTTTTGTGTTATATATCCACAACACAAAATAGAGACATTGAAATTAATCTTGAAAAATCAATTTACTAAAGATAATATCTTAAATATTCAAATTTCATTTTTGGACTTTATGATAAGAGTACACTTAGATTTTTGTGTCATACATCCAAAACACCAATATATATATATTTGAGATTATTCTTTACAATTTAATTTACTAAAGATAATCACTTCAATATTCAAATATCATTTTGGGACTCTTTTGTCTTTAAAATTACCACGCTGTAATCGCAGCCAATCAGAAGGGTCGTTACAAACAACAGCGCCATTTTTTTTATGTATGGGCTATTAAAGTAAATTGTTAAGCCAATAAGAATACTCATTACAAGCAAAATTGTATTATTATTAGTTACACGGAAAGTTGATAACTCTTACTTTGAAAAATATTGATAAGATATCGGATACGATAAGATTTGGAGAGAGAGCTTCGTATAAGTGAGACTTATGTCTATTCCCATTGTATACAGTATAAAAGATAACAATGAAATATGTTCAAATTGAAATTACATGTAATAAGATGTTTTATTAAAATGTATAATAAGTTAGACGGAAAGGGGAATTACACTTACTTAAAATCGCAGTTCGTTATGTTTGATTAATTGAAAAAAGTGTTTACCAATTGATGAACAAAAATCTATAAACGCGTTGGTTTATTCAAATTGACTTTTCCGTTTGAAATATAGTTTCAACATCAGTTTCATTTTGTATTTCTTACGTGGTATATCGCACATATCGCCGGTATAACCACCAGTGCAAGCACAAACTCCATCAGCACAGTCCCCGTTATCACCACAATCGACGTTAGCACATGGGTCAGCTAGAATGGTAGGGACATATTGATACATAATTAAAATATATTTAAATGATTAATATGAATAATTTTTTTATGTTATTGAGGTATAACACAATTAGCTGAGTGTGCTATAAATAAACAGAGAAGCGGTTTATGATGAGAGTTAACTTAAATTTTTGTGTTATATATCCACAACACAAAATAGAGACATTGAAATTAATCTTGAAAAATCAATTTACTAAAGATAATATCTTAAATATTCAAATTTCATTTTTGGACTTTATGATAAGAGTACACTTAGATTTTTGTGTCATACATCCAAAACACCAATATATATATATTCAGATTATTCTTTACAATTTAATTTACTAAAGATAATCACTTCAATATTCAAATATCATTTTGGGACTCTTTTGTCTTTAAAATTACCACGTTGTAATCGCAGCCAATCAGAAGGGTCGTTACAAACAACAGCGCCATTTTTTTAAATGTATGGGCTAATAAAGTAAATTGTAAAGCCAATAAAAATACTCATTAAAAGTAAAATTGTATTATCATTACATTGTAGTTGTATTATTATTAGTTACACGGAAAGTAGATAACTCTTACTCTGAAAAAATATTGATAAGATATAGGATACGATAAGATTTGGAGAGAGAGCTTCGTATAAGTGAGACTTATGATATTCCTATTGTATATAAAAGATAACAATAACATATGTTTAAATTGACATTAATAAGGTGTTTTATTAAAATGTATTATAAATTAGACGGAAAGGGGAATAACTCTTACTTAATATCACAGTCCGTTATGTTTGATTAATTGAAAAAAGTGTTTACCAATTGATGAACGAAAATTCTAAACAAAAAAAAAATAATGAATAAATAAACGCGTTGGTTTATTCAAATTGACTTTTCCGTTCAGAAATATAGTTTCAACATAAGTTTTATTTTGTATTTCTTACGTGGCATATCGCACATATCGCCGGTATAACCACCAGTGCAAGCACAAACTCCATCAGCACAGTCCCCGTTAACACCACAATCGACGTTAGCACATGGGTCAGCTGGAATGGCAGGGAAATATTGATATATTATTAAAATATATTGTATATCCATCAATAATTAACTTTTCTACATTCGATTTTGATTTTTTCATACAAAAAAAATCCACTTCACATCGGTAGTTAGAGACTTTTTTCCAGTACAGTTCTTGGGAGGGGCGACAACATTCTGTGGTGGTAGCAAGGAAATTGACTTTATAGAAAATGTCGTTTGAATGTGGTTTGGTGCGTCTGATTTCACACAGTGTTGAATCGATGGATATTTTATAATGAAATGACAGTTCATGGACATATATTTACTAAATATAATTTTATATCTACATTGAAATCGTCTTTATTTATCAAAAATGGCGATATATGGACCCCTGCGGATAAATGGTAACTGAAATCGGGATATATTGTAACCCTTTTCATACAAAAAATATAGTATTCATACTTTTGTAAGTGACTAAATTTCGTAAGAATATGAGGTACCTTTCATTTAGACAGTTAATTTCATCTCTTATACAAATTATAAAAACTACTCAAGGAAAAACAAGTAAAATACGCCTAAAATACAATTTTTAAATGCAAATAATTACTTGTTATGCGTGGACTTCTTGTAATATGTCCTATTCGCTATTGTTGATCTATCTTTGCTGTCTTCATCTCTAGACTATTTAACATCGATTTTGATTTTTTTTATACAAAATATATAAAGTGTAGCTTTTCTTACGTGGTGTGTCGCATGTTTCTCCAGTAAAACCATTGGTACAAACACAGCTACCACCTACACAGTTCCCGTTAACGTTGCAATTTATTCCTTGGCAGGGGTCCGCTATAACGTAAGAAAACGTTTAGTAATAACTTGAAATACTCTGTCATTACCCATATTTGGTAAGCACTTGTGAAAAAGGAGTTAATTTTGTCTTTCACATAACAAACATTGCACTGGGTGTAAGTCATTTAAGGATTGATTGTCAATTTTGTTGCTTGCATTGACTGATGAAGAAAGTTAATCTCGTGCAAATGAAGTGAACTGCGAAGCAGTTCATGTAACATTTGCACGAGATTAACTTTCTTCATCAGTCAATGCAAGCAACAAAATTGATAATCAATTCTTATATTTACATTAACCAATTTAAAAAATTCCGCTGTTAAAAAAAAGTCAAATTATATGTGTTCGGTATAAGATTATTATACAATTTTGCAACATTGTACCAGTTATCGTACATGTATGTACAGCTACGGAACAGCCGCCAGTCAGTTCTTCTCGTCATCAAGGCAACACAAAATGTAGTTCCGAAAATAACTTCATTCTTTGTGCGTTGTTACGATAAAAAAACGGCGATTTTGAAATATTGTTTTTATATTCAAGAATTAATGGCTTAAATTTTATCATAAAACATTATTATGTAGCTTCAAATACAAAAATTGCTGCGCAGTACTAGCAGTGCAGTCAATGTGTAATCCGGTCGCTCGATTGAGCAGGGGTCCGGTTTCGAAGAAAATGACGATTGTGGTGAAAATGCTGAATAGTTGGTATCTAAACATAATCAAACCTTTTAAAACTCAATTATAATTGCTATGGAATTAACTGAATGTTGTATTTCCGTCTGATAATTATTTGTAGCTGACATTTAAATATGTATTAACTAAACCTGTTGTGAAATCCAACCCCTGTGTCTATAGTATGTGATGCAGTCCAATAATCATGCTTACGGGGCTCAATAAAACGTGTTAAAATGCGGGACTTAGTCGCAGATCACTAAAAAGACTTCTGTGTTATTCTTGAAATGTGATAACTTCTCTGTCTACTGGAGTTTGGGGATTAAAATTCGGTATAAAGTAAGTAGAGAAACATCGATTTGAAATGTTGGCGGTTTCCAACGACCCTCCAATGCCGTGGATTTTGACACTCACATAATCGTTTCGTTAGGCTTAATGTCACTGAAATTAGCCTGTTTGCTATTTGAGCGTATTTTCATGGAATCTATCGTTTCTAAGCTTACATGTATGACACCGTTTCACATATATTGTACACATTAAACTATTTGCGTTCGATTATGCCTACTAGGCTATGCGATGAGTGGTGAACCTCACTGCGTTCGGTCCTAACGTGACGCTAACCCAAATTACGCTTTTTGAAGATAACATTGTTAAAATTTTCTTACGTGTGCTTGAATTAAGATATTTCTCTAAACATTAAACAAATAAATGCTCTTAGTTTTAATTTCATGCTTTGTTTACTTGTCAGCAGTGCATATATTTAGGCCTAATAAATAGAGAGCTTTGAAGCATCCCCGGTTCAGGCTATGCTCAGCATTTTTTTTACCTGGGCTTGAGCCTAATTCAGTGTTTCATCAAAATACGTGTAAAATATCTCTAGGCGACTATAATATTATATTACTGACAATTTCTAATATCACTTTATCATACAACGATAGGCCACATCGCAGAAAGTTCGTTCAAAAACTGAAGCGGCGTAAAACTACAATGTAGGTCAAAATGTAAACAATGTCAAAATGTATTCTCACGCCGGTCAGAGGTCAGCGCGTGACCAAGCATCTTCATTGGGAAATGAAGTATCGGAGTTTACTAGTTTCATTGAGGCGGAGCGAAGTGAAAATGTAAATATTAACAATTTAGCGCATTTGAACTTCGCGCGCTACAAAAGGCAGCTACTCATTTAGTTTAATTCATGCTTACTGATGCTTGCACATATATTTTGTAGGAATTTTCTCTCTTGGATCTAGTAGCCAATTTAAATGTGGGGATTATTTCCATCATTGCTAGATACACTTTTTAATGTGCAGTTTTTATAACAAGGCGCCACTCTTTGCGTTTGAGGGTGACGGGAAAAACTCTGCTGAACGGCGGAGAGGAAATGTCAGTAAACGTATGATCAATCACTCCAGCTCGGAACTCGAGTCGGACAACACAGTGCAAGTTTAAGTATTGGCAATTTCTTTTTGATTCTATATGAGTTTGTTTTCACCCTGTACTCTTGTTTTAGGGCACAGTTTTGTGCGTAGACTTTTATATTACATTTTTACAGAAAAAATATAAGGTTTTAAGGTGAAAATATATTAAGTGATACTTCCACTTTAGTGCAAATATCACTGTTAAGCAAATTAAAAATACTCATTACAAGCAAAATTGTATTATTATTAGTTGCACGAAAAAGGGGATAACTCTTACTTTGAAAAATGTTGATAAGATATAGGATAAGATAAGATTTGGAGAGAGAGCTTCATATAAGTGAGACTTATGATATTCCTATTGTATATAAAAATATACAATAACATATTTTAAATTGACATTAATAAGGTGTTTTAATTAAAATGTATTATAAATTAGACGGAAAGGGGAATAACTCTTACTTAATATCACAGTCCGTTATGTTTGATTAATTGAAAAAAGTGTTTACCAATTGATGAACGAAAATTCTAAACAAAAAAAAAATATAATGAATAAATAAACGCGTTGGTTTATTCAAATTGACTTTTCCGTTCAGAAATATAGTTTCAACATAAGTTTCATTTTGTATTTCTTACGTGGTATATTGCACATATCGCCGGTATAACCACCAGTGCAAGCACAAACTCCATCAGCACAGTCCCCGTTAACACCACAATCGACGTTAGCACATGGGTCAGCTGGAATGGTAGGGAAATATTGATATATTAATAAAATATATTGTATATGCATCAATAATTAACTTTTCTACATTCGATTTTGATTTTTTCATACAAAAAAAATCCACTTCACATCGGTAGTTAGAGACTTTTTCCAGTACAGTTCTTGGGAGGGGCGACAACATTCTGTGGTGGTAGCAAGGAAATTGACTTTATAGAAAATGTCGTTTGAATGTGGTTTGGTGTGTCTGATTTCACACAGTGTTGAATCGATGGATATTTTATAATGAAATGACAGTTCATGGACATATATTTACTAAATATAATTTTATATCTACATTGAAATCGTCTTTATTTATCAAAAATGGCGATATATGGACCCCTGCGGATAAATGGTAACTGAAATCGGGATATATTGTAACCCTTTTCATACAAAAAATATAGTATTCATACTTTTGTAAGTGACTAAATTTCGTAAGAATATGAGGTACCTTTCATTTAGACAGTTAATTTCATCTCTTATACAAATTATAAAAACTACTCAAGGAAAAACAAGTAAAATACGCCTAAAATACAATTTTTAAATGCAAATAATTACTTGTTATGCGTGGACTTCTTGTAATATGTCCTATTCGCTATTGTTGATCTATCTTTGCTGTCTTCATCTCTAGACTATTTAACATCGATTTTGATTTTTTTTATACAAAATATATAAAGTGTAGCTTTTCTTACGTGGTGTGTCGCATGTTTCTCCAGTAAAACCATTGGTACAAACACAGCTACCACCTACACAGTTCCCGTTAACGTTGCAATTTATTCCTTGGCAGGGGTCCGCTATAACGTAAGAAAACGTTTAGTAATAACTTGAAATACTCTGTCATTACCCATATTTGGTAAGCACATTGTGAAAAAGGAGTTAGTTTTGTCTTTCTCAAATCAAAAATTGTCACCGGGGTAAGCACAATTTAGCATTTGAACTTCGCACTGGGTGTAATTTAGATCATTATAGTAGCCAATTTACTGTGGGGAATTTGCTGATATAAAAAGGCGCCACACTTTGCGTTTGAGGGTGACGGGAAAAACTCTGCTGAACGGCGAAGAGGAAATATCAGTAAACGTATGATCAATCACCGCAGCACGGAACTCGAGTCGGACAACACAGTGAAAGTTTAAGTATTGGCAATTTCTTTGTGATTCGGTATGAGTTTGTTTTCACCCTGTGCTCTTGTTTTAGGGCACAGTTATGTGCGTAGACTTTTTTATTACATTTTTACAGCAAAATATAAGGATTTAAGGTGAAAATATATTAAGAGATACTTCCACTTCAGTGCAAATATCACTGTTAAGCAAATTAAACATACTCATTACAAGCAAAATTGTATTATTATTAGTTGCACGAAAAGGAGATAACTCTTACTTTGAAAAATATTGATAAGATATAGAATAAGATAAGATTTGGAGAGAGAGTTTCATATAAGTGAGACTTATGATATTCCTATTGTATATAAAAGATAACAATAACATATGTTTAAATTGACACTAATAAGGTGTTTTATTAAAATGTATTATAAATTAGACGGAAAGGGGAATAACTCTTACTTAATATCACAGTCCGTTATGTTTGATTAATTGAAAAAGTGTTTTACGAATTGATGAACGAAATTCTAAACAAAAAAAGATAATTAAATAAACGCGTTGGTTTATTTAAATTGAATTTTCCGTTTAGAAATATAGTTTCAACATAAGTTTCATTTTGTATTTCTTACGTGGTATATTGCACATATCGCCGGTATAACCACCAGTGCAAGCACAAACTCCATCAGCACAGTCCCCGTTAACACCACAATCGACGTTAGCACATGGGTCAGCTGGAATGGCAGGGAAATATTGATATATTATTAAAATATATTGTATATCCATCAATAATTAACTTTTCTACATTCGATTTTGATTTTTTCATACAAAAAAAAAATCCACTTCACATCGGTAGTTAGACACTTTTTCCAGTACAGTTCTTGGGAGGGGCGACAACATTCTGTGGTGGTAGCAAGGAAATTGACTTTATAGAAAATGTCGTTTGAATGTGGTTTGGTGTGTCTGATTTCACACAGTGTTGAATCGATGGATATTTTATAATGAAATGACAGTTCATGGACATATATTTACTAAATATAATTTTATATCTACATTGAAATCGTCTTTATTTATCAAAAATGGCGAAATATGGATCCCTACGGGTAGATGGTACCTGAAATCGGGAGATATAGTGTAACCCTATTCATACAAAAAATATAGTATTCATACTTTTGTAAGTGATTAAATTTCGTAAGAATATGAGGTACTTTTCATTTAGACAGTTAATTTCATCTCTTATACAAATTATAAAAAACTACTCAAGGAAAAACAAGTAAAATACGCCGAAAATACAATTTTTAAATGCAAATAATTACCTTGTTATGCGTGGACTTCTTGTAATATGTCCTATTCGCTATTGTCGATCTATTTTTGCTGTCTTCATCTCTAGACTATTTTACATCGATTTTGATTTTTTTTTCATACAAAACTTATAAAGTGTAGCTTTTCTTACGTGGTGTGTCGCATGTTTCTCCGGTAAAACCATTGGTACAAACACAGCTACCAGCTACACAGTTCCCGTTACCGTTGGCAATTTATTCCTTGGCAGGGGTCCGCTATAACGTAAGAAAACGTTTGGTAATAACTTGAAATACTCTGTCATTACCCATACTTTGCAAGCATTTGTGAAAAAGGAGTTAATTTTGTCTTTCACATAACAAAAATTGCACTGGGTGTAAGTCATTAGCAATTTAGCGCATTTGAACTTCGCGCGCTACAAAAGGCAGCTACGCATTTAGTTTAATTCATGCTTACTGATGCTCGCACATATATTTTGTAGGAATTTTCTCTCTTGGATCTAGTAGCCAATTTATGTGGGGATTATTTCCATCATTGCTAGATACACTTTTTAATGTGCAATTTTTTATAACAAGGCGCCACTCTTTGCGTTTGAGGGTGACGGGAAAAACTCTGCTGAACGGCGGAGAGGAAATGTCAGTAAACGTATGATCAATCACCACAGCTCGGAACTCGAGTCGGACAACACAGTGCAAGTTTAAGTATTGGCAATTTCTTTTTGATTCTATATGAGTTTGTTTTCACCCTGTACTCTTGTTTTAGGGCACAGTTTTGTGCGTAGACTTTTATATTACATTTTTACAGAAAAATATAAGGTTTTAAGGTGAAAATATATTAAGTGATACTTCCACTTTAGTGCAAATATCACTGTTAAGCAAATTAAAAATACTCATTACAAGCAAAATTGTATTATTATTAGTTGCACGAAAAAGGGGATAACTCTTACTTTGAAAAATATTGATAAGATATAGGATAAGATAAGATTTGGAGAGAGAGCTTCATATAAGTGAGACTTATGATATTCCTATTGTATATAAAAGATAACAATAACATATTTTAAATTGACATTAATAAGGTGTTTTAATTAAAATGTATTATAAATTAGACGGAAAGGGGAATAACTCTTACTTAATATCACAGTCCGTTATGTTTGATTAATTGAAAAAAGTGTTTACGAATTGATGAACGAAATTCTAAACAAAAAAAATAATTAAATAAACGCGTTGGTTTATTTAAATTGACTTTTCCGTTTAGAAATATAGTTTCAACATAAGTTTCATTTTGTATTTCTTACGTGGTATATTGCACATATCGCCGGTATAACCACCAGTGCAAGCACAAACTCCATCAGCACAGTCCCCGTTAACACCACAATCGACGTTAGCACATGGGTCAGCTGGAATGGCAGGGAAATATTGATATATTATTAAAATATATTGTATATCCATCAATAATTAACTTTTCTACATTCGATTTTGATTTTTTCATACAAAAAAAATCCACTTCACATCGGTAGTTAGAGACACTTTTTCCAGTACAGTTCTTGGGAGGGGCGACAACATTCTGTGGTGGTAGCAAGGAAATTGACTTTATAGAAAATGTCGTTTGAATGTGGTTTGGTGCGTCTGATTTCACACAGTGTTGAATCGATGGATATTTATAATGAAATGACAGTTCATGGACATATATTTACTAAATATAATTTTATATCTACATTGAAATCGTCTTTATTTATCAAAAATGGCGATATATGGACCCCTGCGGATAAATGGTACCTGAAATCGGGATATATTGTAACCCTTTTCATACAAAAAATATAGTATTCATACTTTTGTAAGTGACTAAATTTCGTAAGAATATGAGGTACCTTTCATTTAGACAGTTAATTTCAATCTCTTATACAAATTATAAAAACTACTCAAGGAAAAACAAGTAAAATACGCCTAAAATACAATTTTTAAATGCAAATAATTACTTGTTATGCGTGGACTTCTTGTAATATGTCCTATTCGCTATTGTTGATCTATCTTTGCTGTCTTCATCTCTTAGACTATTTAACATCGATTTTGATTTTTTTTATACAAAATATATAAAGTGTAGCTTTTCTTACGTGGTGTGTCGCATGCTTTCTCAGTAAAACCATTGGTACAAACACAGCTACCACCTACACAGTTCCCGTTTAACGTTGCAATTTATTCCTTGGCAGGGGTCCGCTATAACGTAAGAAAACGTTTAGTAATAACTTGAAATACTCTGTCATTACCCATATTTGGTAAGCACTTGTGAAAAAGGAGTTAATTTTGTCTTTCACATAACAAACATTGCACTGGGTGTAAGTCATTTAAGGATTGATTGTCAATTTTGTTGCTTGCATTGACTGATGAAGAAAGTTAATCTCGTGCAAATGAAAGTGAACTGCGAAGCAGTTCATGTAACATTTGCACGAGATTAACTTTCTTCATCAGTCAATGCAAGCAACAAAATTGATAATCAATTCTTAATATTTACATTAACCAATTTAAAAATTCCGCTGTTAAAAAAAGTCAAATTATATGTGTTCGGGTATAAGATTATTATACAATTTTGCAACATTGTACCAGTTATCGTACATGTATGTACAGCTAC
The DNA here is from genome assembly GCF_041381155.1 of Argopecten irradians. Lineage (NCBI taxonomy): Eukaryota > Metazoa > Mollusca > Bivalvia > Pectinida > Pectinidae > Argopecten > Argopecten irradians. Next base: position 11,556,596 of record NC_091148.1, on the reverse strand, counting down.
GGAACAGCCGCCAGTCAGTTCTTCTCGTCATCAAGGCAACACAAAATGTAGTTTTAGAAAATAACTTCATTCTTTGTGCGTTGTTTTACGATAAAAAACGGCGATTTTGAAATATTGTTTTTATATTCAAGAATTAATGGCTTAAATTTTATCATAAAACATTATTATGTAGCTTCAAATACAAAAATTGCTGCGCAGTACTAGCAGTGCAGTCAATGTGTAATCCGGTCGCTCGATTGAGCAGGGGTCCGGTTTCGAAGAAAATGACGATTGTGGTGAAAATGCTGAATAGTTGGTATCTAAACATAATCAAACCTTTTAAAACTCAATTATAATTGCTATGGAATTAACTGAATGTTGTATTTCCGTCTGATAATTATTTGTAGCTGACATTTAAATATGTATTAACTAAACCTGTTGTGAAATCCAACCCCTGTGTCTATAGTATGTGATGCAGTCCAATAATCATGCTTACGGGGCTCAATAAAACGTGTTAAAATGCGGGACTTAGTCGCAGATCACTAAAAGACTTCTGTGTTATTCTTGAAATGTGATAACTTCTCTGTCTACTGGAGTTTGGGGATTAAAATTCGGTATAAAGTAAGTAGAGAAACATCGATTTGAAATGTTGGCGGTTTCCAACGACCCTCCAATGCCGTGGATTTTGACACTCACATAATCGTTTCGTTAGGCTTAATGTCACTGAAATTAGCCTGTTTGCTATTTGAGCGTATTTTCATGGAATCTATCGTTTCTAAGCTTACATGTATGACACCGTTTCACATATATTGTACACATTAAACTATTTGCGTTCGATTATGCCTACTAGGCTATGCGATGAGTGGTGAACCTCACTGCGTTCGGTCCTAACGTGACGCTAACCCAAATTACGCTTTTTGAAGATAACATTGTTAAAATTTTCTTACGTGTGCTTGAATTAAGATATTTCTCTAAACATTAAACAAATAAATGCTCTTAGTTTTTAATTTCATGTTTTGTTTACTTGTCAGCAGTGCATATATTTAGGCCTAATAAATAGAGAGCTTTGAAGCATCCCCGGTTCAGGCTATGCTCAGCATTTTTTTACCTGGGCTTGAGCCTAATTCAGTGTTTCAATGCAAATAATTACTTGTTATGCGTGGACTTCTTGTAATATGTCCTATTCGCTATTGTCGATCTATTTTTGCTGTCTTCATCTCTAGACTATTTTACATCGATTTTGATTTTTTTTTCATACATAATTATAAAGTGTAGCTTTTCTTACGTGGTGTGTCGCATGTTTCTCCGGTAAAACCATTGGTACAAACACAGCTACCAGCTACACAGTTCCCGTTACCGTTGCAATTTATTCCTTGGCAGGGGTCCGCTATAACGTAATAAAACGTTTAGTAATAACTTGAAATACTCTGTCATTACCCATATTTGGTAAGCACTTGTGAAAAAGGAGTTAATTTTGTCTTTCACATATCAAAAATTGCACTGGGTGTAAGTCATTAGCAATTTAGCGCATTTGAACTTCGCGCGCTACAAAAGGCAGCTACGCATTTAGTTTAATTCATGCTTACTGATGCTTGCACATATATTTTGTAGGAATTTTCTCTCTTGGATCTAGTAGCCAATTTAAATGTGGGGATTATTTCCATCATTGCTAGATACACTTTTTAATGTGCAATTTTTTATAACAAGGCGCCACTCTTTGCGTTTGAGGGTGACGGGAAAAACTCTGCTGAACGGCGGAGAGGAAATGTCAGTAAACGTATGATCAATCACCCAGCTCGGAACTCGAGTCGGACAACACAGTGCAAGTTTAAGTATTGGCAATTTCTTTTTGATTCTATATGAGTTTGTTTTCACCCTGTACTCTTGTTTTAGGGCACAGTTTTGTGCGTAGACTTTTATATTACATTTTTACAGAAAAATATAAGGTTTTAAGGTGAAAATATATTAAGTGATACTTCCACTTTAGTGCAAATATCACTGTTAAGCAAATTAAAAATACTCATTACAAGCAAAATTGTATTATTATTAGTTGCACGAAAAAGGGGATAACTCTTACTTTGAAAAATGTTGATAAGATATAGGATAAGATAAGATTTGGAGAGAGAGCTTCATATAAGTGAGACTTATGATATTCCTATTGTATATAAAAGATAACAATAACATATGTTTAAATTGACATTAATAAGGTGTTTTATTAAAATGTATTATAAATTAGACGGAAAGGGGAATAACTCTTACTTAATATCACAGTCCGTTATGTTTGATTAATTGAAAAAAGTGTTTACCAATTGATGAACGAAAATTCTAAACAAAAAAAAAATAATGAATAAATAAACGCGTTGGTTTATTCAAATTGACTTTTCCGTTCAGAAATATAGTTTCAACATAAGTTTCATTTTGTATTTCTTACGTGGTATATTGCACATATCGCCGGTATAACCACCAGTGCAAGCACAAACTCCATCAGCACAGTCCCCGTTAACACCACAATCGACGTTAGCACATGGGTCAGCTGGAATGGCAGGGAAATATTGATATATTATTAAAATATATTGTATATCCATCAATAATTAACTTTTCTACATTCGATTTTGATTTTTTCATACAAAAAAAAATCCACTTCACATCGGTAGTTAGACACTTTTTCCAGTACAGTTCTTGGGAGGGGCGACAACATTCTGTGGTGGTAGCAAGGAAATTGACTTTATAGAAAATGTCGTTTGAATGTGGTTTGGTGTGTCTGATTTCACACAGTGTTGAATCGATGGATATTTTATAATGAAATGACAGTTCATGGACATATATTTACTAAATATAATTTTATATCTACATTGAAATCGTCTTTATTTATCAAAAATGGCGAAATATGGACCCCTGCGGATAAATGGTAACTGAAATCGGGATATATTGTAACCCTTTTCATACAAAAAATATAGTATTCATACTTTTGTAAGTGACTAAATTTCGTAAGAATATGAGGTACCTTTCATTTAGACAGTTAATTTCATCTCTTATACAAATTATAAAAACTACTCAAGGAAAAACAAGTAAAATACGCCGAAAATACAATTTTTAAATGCAAATAATTACTTGTTATGCGTGGACTTCTTGTAATATGTCCTATTCGCTATTGTCGATCTATCTTTGCTGTCTCCATCTCTAGACTCTTTTACATCAATTTTGATTTTTTTTTTCATACAAAATTTATAAAGTGTAGCTTTTCTTACGTGGTGTGTCGCATGTTTCTCCGGTAAAACCATTGGTACAAACACAGCTACCAGCTACACAGTTCCCGTTACCGTTGCAATTTATTCCTTGGCAGGGGTCCGCTATAACGTAAGAAAACGTTTTGTAATAACTTGAAATACTCTGTCATTACCCATATTTTGAAAGCATTTGTGAAAAAGGAGTTAGTTTTGTCTTTCTCATATCAAAAATTGCACTGGGGTAAGTTATTAGCAATTTAGCGCATTTGAACTTCGCGCGCTACAAAAGGCAGCTACGCATTTAGTTTAATTCATGCATAACGATGCTTGCTACATTTATTTTGTAGGAGTTTTCTCTCTTGGATATAGTAGCCAAATTTACTGTGGGGATCATGGCTGGATATACTTTTTAATTTGCAAATTTTATAACAAGGCGCCACACTTTGCGTTTGAGGGTGACGGGAAAAACTCTGCTGAACGGCGGAGAGGAAATGTCAGTAAACGTATTATCAATCACCGCAGCACGGAACTCGAGTCGGACAACACAGTGAAAGTTTAAGTATTGGCAATTTCTTTGTGATTCGGTATGAGTTTGTTTTCACCCTGTGCTCTTGTTTTAGGGCACAGTTATGTGCGTAGACTTTTTTATTACATTTTTACAGCAAAATATAAGGTTTTAAGGTGAAAATATATTAAGTGATACTTCCACTTTAGTGCAAATATCACTGTTAAGCAAATTAAACATACTCATTACAAGCAAAATTGTATTATTATTAGTTGCACGAAAAGGAGATAACTCTTACTTTGAAAAATATTGATAAGATATAGGATAAGATAAGATTTGGAGAGAGAGTTTCATATAAGTGAGACTTATGATATTCCTATTGTATATAAAAGATAACAATAACATATGTTTAAATTGACATTAATAAGGTGTTTTATTAAAATGTATTATAAATTAGACGGAAAGGGGAATAACTCTTACTTAATATCACAGTCCGTTATGTTTGATTAATTGAAAAAGTGTTTACGAATTGATGAACGAAATTCTAAACAAAAAAAGATAATTAAATAAACGCGTTGGTTTATTTAAATTGACTTTTCCGTTTAGAAATATAGTTTCAACATAAGTTTCATTTTGTATTTCTTACGTGGTATATTGCACATATCGCCGGTATAACCACCAGTGCAAGCACAAACTCCATCAGCACAGTCCCCGTTAACACCACAATCGACGTTAGCACATGGGTCAGCTGGAATGGCAGGGAAATATTGATATATTATTAAAATATATTGTATATCCATCAATAATTAACTTTTCTACATTCGATTTTGATTTTTTCATACAAAAAAAATCCACTTCACATCGGTAGTTAGACACTTTTTCCAGTACAGTTCTTGGGAGGGGCGACAACATTCTGTGGTGGTAGCAAGGAAATTGACTTTATAGAAAATGTCGTTTGAATGTGGTTTGGTGTGTCTGATTTCACACAGTGTTGAATCGATGGATATTTTATAATGAAATGACAGTTCATGGACATATATTTACTAAATATAATTTTATATCTACATTGAAATCGTCTTTATTTATCAAAAATGGCGAAATATGGACCCCTGCGGATAAATGGTAACTGAAATCGGGATATATTGTAACCCTTTTCATACAAAAAATATAGTATTCATACTTTTGTAAGTGATAAATTTCGTAAGAATATGAGGTACCTTTCATTTAGACAGTTAATTTCATCTCTTATACAAAAATAAAAAACTACTCAAGAAAAACAAGTAAAATACGCCGAAAATACAATTTTTAAATGCAAATAATTACTTGTTATGCGTGGACTTCTTGTAATATGTCCTATTCGCTATTGTCGATCTATCTTTGCTGTCTCCATCTCTAGACTCTTTTACATCAATTTTGATTTTTTTTTTTCATACAAAATTTATAAAGTGTAGCTTTTCTTACGTGGTGTGTCGCATGTTTCTCCGGTAAAACCATTGGTACAAACACAGCTACCAGCTACACAGTTCCCGTTACCGTTGCAATTTATTCCTTGGCAGGGGTCCGCTATAACGTAAGAAAACGTTTTGTAATAACTTGAAATACTCTGTCATTACCCATATTTTGCAAGCATTTGTGAAAAAGGAGTTAGTTTTGTCTTTCTCATATCAAAAATTGCACCGGGGGTAAGTCATTAGCAATTTAGCGCATTTGAACTTCGCGCGCTACAAAAGGCAGCTACGCATTTAGTTTAATTCATGCTTACCGATGCTTGCACATTTATTTTATAGGAGTTTTCTCTCTTGGATCTAGTAGCCACATTTACTGTGGGGATTACTTCCATCATTGCTAGATACACTTTTTAATGTGCAGTTTTTATAACAAGGCGCCACTCTTTGCGTTTGAGGGTGACGGGAAAAACTCTGCTGAACGGCGGAGAGGAAATGTCAGTAAACGTATGATCAATCACCGCAGCACGGAACTCGAGTCGGACAACACAGTGCAAGTTTAAGTATTGGCAATTTCTTTTTGATTCGGTATGAGTTTGTTTTCACCCTGTACTCTTGTTTTAGGGCACAGTTTTGTGCGTAGACTTTTTTATTACATTTTTACAGCAAAATATAAGGTTTTAAGGTGAAAATATATTAAGTGATACTTCCACTTTAGTGCAAATATCACTGTTAAGCAAATTAAAAATACTCATTACAAGCAAAATTGTATTATTATTAGTTGCACGAAAAGGAGATAACTCTTACTTTGAAAAATATTGATAAGATATAGGATAAGATAAGATTTGGAGAGAGAGCTTCATATAAGTGAGACTTATGATATTCCTATTGTATATAAAAGATAACAATAACATATGTTTAAATTGACATTAATAAGGTGTTTTATTAAAATGTATTATAAATTAGACGGAAAGGGGAATAACTCTTACTTAATATCACAGTCCGTTATGTTTGATTAATTGAAAAAGTGTTTACCAATTGATGAACGAAATTCTAAACAAAAAAAAATGATAATTAAATAAAAGCGTTGGTTTATTTAAATTGACTTTTCCGTTTAGAAATATAGTTTCAACATAAGTTTCATTTTGTATTTCTTACGTGGTATATCGCACATATCGCCGGTATAACCACCAGTGCAAGCACAAACTCCATCAGCACAGTCCCCGTTAACACCACAATCGACGTTAGCACATGGGTCAGCTGGAATGGTAGGGAAATATTGATATATTATTAAAAATATATTGTATATCCATCAATAATTAACTTTTCTACATTCGATTTTGATTTTTTCATACAAAAAAAATTCCACTTCACATCGGTAGTTAGACACTTTTTCCAGTACAGTTCTTGGGAGGGGCGACAACATTCTGTGGTGGTAGCAAGGAAATTGACTTTATAGAAAATGTCGTTTGAATGTGGTTTGGTGTGTCTGATTTCACACAGTGTTGAATCGATGGATATTTTATAATGAAATGACAGTTCATGGACATATATTTACTAAATATAATTTTATATCTACATTGAAATCGTCTTTATTTATCAAAAATGGCGAAATATGGATCCCTACGGGTAGATGGTACCTGAAATCGGGAGATATTGTAACCCTATTCATACAAAAAATATAGTATTCATACTTTTGTAAGTGATTAAATTTCGTAAGAATATGAGGTACTTTTCATTTAGACAGTTAATTTCATCTCTTATACAAATTATAAAAACTACTCAAGGAAAAACAAGTAAAATACGCCGAAAATACAATTTTTAAATGCAAATAATTACTTGTTATGCGTGGACTTCTTGTAATATGTCCTATTCGCTATTGTCGATCTATCTTTGCTGTCTTCATCTCTAGACTCTTTTACATCAATTTTGATTTTTTTTTTCATACAAAATTTATAAAGTGTACTTTTCTTACGTGGTGTGTCGCATGTTTCTCCGGTAAAACCATTGGTACAAACACAGCTACCAGCTACACAGTTCCCGTTACCGTTGCAATTTATTCCTTGGCAGGGGTCCGCTATAACGTAAGAAAACGTTTTGTAATAACTTGAAATACTCTGTCATTACCCATATTTTGTAAAGCATTTGTGAAAAAGGAGTTAGTTTTGTCTTTCTCATATCAAAAATAGCACCGGGGGTAAGTCATTAGCAATTTAGCGCATTTGAACTTCGCGCGCAACAAAAGGCAGGAACGCATTTAGTTTAATTTATGCTTACCGATGCTTGCACATATATTTAATAGGAGTTTTCTCTCTTGGATCTAGTAGCCACATTTACTGTGGGGATTACTTCCATCATTGCTAGATACACTTTTTAATGTGCAGTTTTTATAACAAGGCGCCACTCTTTGCGTTTGAGGGTGACGGGAAAAACTCTGCTGAACGGCGGAGAGGAAATGTCAGTAAACGTATGATCAATCACCGCAGCACGGAACTCGAGTCGGACAACACAGTGAAAGTTTAAGTATTGGCAATTTCTTTGTGATTCGGTATGAGTTTGTTTTCACCCTGTGCTCTTGTTTTAGGGCACAGTTATGTGCGTAGACTTTTTTATTACATTTTTACAGCAAAATATAAGGTTTTAAGGTGAAAATATATTAAGTGATACTTCCACTTTAGTGCAAATATCACTGTTAAGCAAATTAAACATACTCATTACAAGCAAAATTGTATTATTATTAGTTGCACGAAAAGGAGATGATAACTCTTACTTTGAAAAATATTGATAAGATATAGGATAAGATAAGATTTGGAGAGAGAGTTTCATATAAGTGAGACTTATGATATTCCTATTGTATATAAAAGATAACAATAACATATGTTTAAATTGACATTAATAAGGTGTTTTATTAAAATGTATTATAAATTAGACGGAAAGGGGAATAACTCTTACTTAATATCACAGTCCGTTATGTTTGATTAATTGAAAAAGTGTTTACGAATTGATGAACGAAATTCTAAACAAAAAAAGATAATTAAATAAACGCGTTGGTTTATTTAAATTGACTTTTCCGTTTAGAAATATAGTTTCAACATAAGTTTCATTTTGTATTTCTTACGTGGTATATTGCACATATCGCCGGTATAACCACCAGTGCAAGCACAAACTCCATCAGCACAGTCCCCGTTAACACCACAATCGACGTTAGCACATGGGTCAGCTGGAATGGCAGGGAAATATTGATATATTATTAAAATATATTGTATATCCATCAATAATTAACTTTTCTACATTCGATTTTGATTTTTTCATACAAAAAAAATTCCACTTCACATCGGTAGTTAGACACTTTTTCCAGTACAGTTCTTGGGAGGGGCGACAACATTCTGTGGTGGTAGCAAGGAAATTGACTTTATAGAAAATGTCGTTTGAATGTGGTTTGGTGTGTCTGATTTCACACAGTGTTGAATCGATGGATATTTTATAATGAAATGACAGTTCATGGACATATATTTACTAAATATAATTTTATATCTACATTGAAATCGTCTTTATTTATCAAAAATGGCGAAATATGGATCCCTACGGGTAGATGGTACCTGAAATCGGGAGATATTGTAACCCTATTCATACAAAAAATATAGTATTCATACTTTTGTAAGTGATTAAATTTCGTAAGAATATGAGGTACTTTTCATTTAGACAGTTAATTTCATCTCTTATACAAATTATAAAAACTACTCAAGGAAAAACAAGTAAAATACGCCGAAAATACAATTTTTAAATGCAAATAATTACTTGTTATGCGTGGACTTCTTGTAATATGTCCTATTCGCTATTGTCGATCTATCTTTGCTGTCTTCATCTCTAGACTATTTAACATCGATTTTGATTTTTTTTTCATACAAAATATATAAAGTGTAGCTTTTCTTACGTGGTGTGTCGCATGTTTCTCCGGTAAAACCATTGGTACAAACACAGCTACCAGCTACACAGTTCCCGTTACCGTTGCAATTTATTCCTTGGCAGGGGTCCGCTATAACGTAAGAAAACGTTTGGTAATAACTTGAAATACTCTGTCATTACCCATATTTTGTAAGCATTTGTGAAAAAGGAGTTAATTTTGTCTTTCTCATATCAAAAATTGCACCGGGGGTAAGTCATTAGCAATTTAGCGCATTTGAACTTCGCGCGCTACAAAAGGCAGCTACGCATTTAGTTTAATTCATGCTTACCGATGCTTGCACATATATTTTGTAGGAGTTTTCTCTCTTGGATCTAGTAGCCACATTTACTGTGGGGATTACTTCCATCATTGCTAGATACACTTTTTAATGTGCAATTTTTATAACAAGGCGCCACTCTTTGCGTTTGAGGGTGACGGGAAAAACTCTGCTGAACGGCGGAGAGGAAATGTCAGTAAACGTATGATCAATCACTCCAGCTCGGAACTCGAGTCGGACAACACAGTGCAAGTTTAAGTATTGGCAATTTCTTTTTGATTCTATATGAGTTTGTTTTCACCCTGTACTCTTGTTTTAGGGCACAGTTATGTGCGTAGACTTTTTTATTACATTTTTACAGCAAAATATAAGGTTTTAAGGTGAAAATATATTAAGTGATACTTCCACTTTAGTGCAAATATCACTGTTAAGCAAATTAAACATACTCATTACAAGCAAAATTGTATTATTATTAGTTGCACGAAAAGGAGATAACTCTTACTTTGAAAAATATTGATAAGATATAGGATAAGATAAGATTTGGAGAGAGAGCTTCATATAAGTGAGACTTATGATATTCCTATTGTATATAAAAGATAACAATAACATATGTTTAAATTGACATTAATAAGGTGTTTTATTAAAATGTATTATAAATTAGACGGAAAGGGGAATAACTCTTACTTAATATCACAGTCCGTTATGTTTGATTAATTGAAAAAGTGTTTACGAATTGATGAACGAAATTCTAAACAAAAAAAAGATAATTAAATAAACGCGTTGGTTTATTTAAATTGACTTTTCCGTTTAGAAATATAGTTTCAACATAAGTTTCATTTTGTATTTCTTACGTGGTATATTGCACATATCGCCGGTATAACCACCAGTGCAAGCACAAACTCCATCAGCACAGTCCCCGTTAACACCACAATCGACGTTAGCACATGGGTCAGCTGGAATGGCAGGGAAATATTGATATATTATTAAAATATATTGTATATCCATCAATAATTAACTTTTCTACATTCGATTTTGATTTTTTCATACAAAAAAAAATCCACTTCACATCGGTAGTTAAGACACTTTTTCCAGTACAGTTCTTGGGAGGGGCGACAACATTCTGTGGTGGTAGCAAGGAAATTGACTTTATAGAAAATGTCGTTTGAATGTGGTTTGGTGTGTCTGATTTCACACAGTGTTGAATCGATGGATATTTTATAATGAAATGACAGTTCATGGACATATATTTACTAAATATAATTTTATATCTACATTGAAATCGTCTTTATTTATCAAAAATGGCGAAATATGGACCCCTACGGGTAAATGGTACCTGAAATCGGGATATATTGTAACCCTATTCATACAAAAAATATAGTATTCATACTTTTGTAAGTGATTAAATTTCGTAAGAATATGAGGTACTTTTCATTTAGACAGTTAATTTCATCTCTTATACAAATTATAAAAACTACTCAAGGAAAAACAAGTAAAATACGCCGAAAATACAATTTTTAAATGCAAATAATTACTTGTTATGCGTGGACTTCTTGTAATATGTCCTATTCGCTATTGTCGATCTATCTTTGCTGTCTCCATCTCTAGACTCTTTTACATCAATTTTGATTTTTTTTTTCATACAAAATTTATAAAGTGTAGCTTTTCTTACGTGGTGTGTCGCATGTTTCTCCGGTAAAACCATTGGTACAAACACAGCTACCAGCTACACAGTTCCCGTTACCGTTGCAATTTATTCCTTGGCAGGGGTCCGCTATAACGTAAGAAAACGTTTGGTAATAACTTGAAATACTCTGTCATTACCCATATTTTGCAAGCATTTGTGAAAAAGGAGTTAGTTTTGTCTTTCTCATATCAAAAATTGCACTGGGTGTAAGTCATTAGCAATTTAGCGCATTTGAACTTCGCGCGCTACAAAAGGCAGCTACGCATTTAGTTTAATTCATGCTTACCGATGCTCGCACATATATTTTATAGGAGTTTTCTCTCTTGGATCTAGTAGCCACATTTTCCATCATCGCTAGATATACTTTTTAATGTGCAGTTTTTATAACAAGGCGCCACTCTTTGCGTTTGACGGTGACGGGAAAAACTCTGCTGAACGGCGGAGAGGAAATGTCAGTAAACGTATGATCAATCACCACAACTCGGAACTCGAGTCGGACAACACAGTGCAAGTTTAAGTATTGACAAGTTTTTTATGATTCGGTATGAGTTTGTTTTCACCCCGTGTTTTTGTTTCAGGACACAGTTTTGTGCGTAGACTTTTTTATTACATTTGTACAGTAAAATATAAGGTGAAAATATATTAAGTGATACTTCCATTTTAGTGAAAATATATTAAGTGATACTTCCACTTTAGTGAAAATATCACTTGTTATTTTCACTCGCTTTTGATCAATCGGAATATTACATTGACAGTGAAAATATCATTTTGATTAATACGTCATTAGTTTGTGCACAAAAATGACGTCATATTTTTGTGTAAGTTTTGACGTGATGCTCACACAACAACGACGTAATAACCGCAAGGGCAAATACAATGTAATAAATGTCTTAAAAAGAATCTTCCTTGTTTCTTGATGAATATCAGTTAAAATTCATCGCGTGAGGTGGAAAATATTCAAAATATCAGAGTATCATCCTCTTTTTCTTATCTGCATGAACAAACTTGTACACGTTTAAGCTTTTTTCAGTGTGAAATAGATTTAAGGTGTCAGTGGCGCGACTATTGACAGACTAGAAAATGACCAACCGGTACGAAACAATCTAAACTTTATTTCCACCCATGATCTTTTATTTTACTAAACTTGACGATTAACTATCCAATATGTTTGTTCTGCGTTTTATGTCTGTCAATTTTCATGTCTTTTTTCGTTTTGATAAACCCCACTCATGCGTTCGTTTACAAAGTGTATCCTTTATCTGATACGTATATTCTTATGCCTTAGTCAATATTGCATTTTATTTGTCTATGATACATTTCATGTAGACTGATAGAATTTTGCCCTAGCTCGAGGGTATGACAACGAAATCGCAACCCTGGGGTAATTGATGAACGTCCAACCCGAGATTTGCTGTGGGTTGGACATTCAGGAATTGTCTTATTGGGGGATTTATGGTCATTTATAGTAAGGTTATATAATATCAGTACTGAGCAAATAAAAATATATACAGATAATGTAACTAGCACATCTCCACTCACGGAACTGTTGTTTTCATTATAAAGGACATTTTGTGCCCTTTTTGACCCCATAATACGTCAAATATTCAAACCTGTTATTTAGTAATTCAATTGCTGATTTTCAAAACTTGAGTACACTCTTGAAACAATATCTTTAATGGTTATCTATCATTGCAGCTGCTGTTGCTATGGTAACTAAAAAGGTTTGTGTTTGGTTTGTGTGAATCCTGGCTGCAGTTTTTTTAAGTTTCCAAGTAAAGTTTATTTCATAACCCAGTGAATGTTTAAAAAAAAGCATTGACGACAATGCTTAAATGTAATTTCCTGTAAACTCACTGATTCATATACTCACGTGGTGTTTCACAATAGGTGCCAGTAAAACCACTGCTTCCACAATCACAAGTCAATTCACCCTGTATTGCTACACAAGTTCCTCCATTAGCACAGAAGGGCAGTGATGAGAGAGACTCACAGGTATCTTTAATAGAACCAGCCATTTTAATACTTACAACGAGCATTGCGATTGGCGTAGGGATAATGTAATGTAACGTCACATTAAAAAAACGGCGCCTCCGATTGGCTGATGCCGCAACATATCGATTTTTAATCAAAGATACATGCTCGGTGCCGTATTAAAACTAATTTTTACCATTTTTTTACTTAATTAGTTTTTACTTAAATCATCACAGCTTCAGCAGTTTTAGCTGTATCTAGCTATTTTTTGCTGTTTGTCTTTCTTTCGTTCATGAAAATTAACATATTGAATAATAATTGTGAAATGATATACTTTTCTCACATTTAATCGTAATTTGAGTACTTTTATTTTAACTATAAAATATTGAAAAATAACATATTTAAATGGGGAAAAAAGTAAGCACATGGACCCAGGTTATATGATTTAGAAAGAGCAACCTTTTCCCTATACTATTGATATGCAAAACATCTTAAAAAGTTTGATACCAGAACTTTTTCTTTCTTTATAGAAAAAAGTCCTGACAAATTTTAATCCTTTATATGATTAAAATTTGGAAAAAATGGCTTTTTCTATTAATTGGCTTTAATCTCTAATGTATATGGAACAGAATGGCAAAATCCAAAAAAAATTGTCACCTAGGTATGTTTGAGTGACAAAAGCTCAAAGACGAGCAAACTCACATATGAGAAAAAAATTGAATACAGGAAAATTTTGACTTCTCAGAGGAGTACATCCTTAATGATAATTTTTAAATCAAGATAAAAGAATTATAATAAATCCAATATAAAAAAAAAACTGAAATCCATGATGTACTTGATGCTTTCCTATTTCAGAGAAATTAAACTTATTGGTTTTATAGCAAGTAGTAAATACCAATATCCTTTATCACTGTTGTCAAAAGATTGATTATTAATTATAGATAAATCACTTGATTACTAAAATAGATATATATGTAATACTCATTTGCTTTAACGGATGAAATACTTCAGAATTTTAATTTTGTTGTATTTTTTTCCCAAATAAATGATTTTATCTTTATTTGCCATCTTACTACAATAAGCCTAATTAATTTTATAACAATAAGTTCTTTATCTGTAAAACAATCTTGTCACATTACATGTCCGTTCTTAATTTAGACACAGCTCGTCACACTAACGTGACCGGTTTTTTTTTTATCTGTAAAACAATATCGCCAAAGACGAATTACTCATCACGCAAATTTCACAGTTATCTACCTTTGCGGGTAGATATTGTTTGTGATGTCATACGTTTGCGAGGGTAATATCATAGAAAATGGAACACTTTCGTTCACATGATAATGATGTCACAATAAATACATTCTCGCAAGGGAGATAACTCTACAGTATGCAAAGATGGAATACAGTCGACAAGATTGGAGTACATACGTCCACTACATGGACTATTGATTGTGATGTCATGTTTTTGCGAGCATCACGTCATAGAAAACGACACAAATTTCGCTCACATAATAATGATGTCACAATTGGTATCTATCCACAAGGGCAATAACTCTACAATATGTACAGAGGGAATATAATCGATGAGGTCGAAATAAATACCTCCGTTGCATGGTCCTGAGCTTATATTGATGTCTGTAATACCAGCTGTTCCTCTGTATAAAGTAGACAGGAACTTAATCTGAAATGTTAATTACATTGTATATACATTTCACTGTTACACAGTAATTATGCCAAGAATTAGAAAATAAAGGTATTGTATTTGAGAATTATTTTTATTTTTGTACAACAAATAACATGTTCGAATGAATTTTGAGTTATTTTTAGAAGATGGAACTTATTTTATTAGAATATATATATTTTTTATTTTGATCAAAGAATAAGATGTTGGAATGAATTTTGAGTTATATTTAAGGAAATTGAATTGTATTGTATTAGGGTGGTTTTTTTTCAATTTTGATCGACAAATAAGATGTTCTAATACATTTTGATTTATAATTGAGGAAATGGAATTGTATTGTATTTGAGTTGTTTTTTTCTTAATCAATAGATGAGATGTCTGATAAATTTTGAGTTATAAATGAGGAAATGGAATTGTATTAGACATTTTTGTTTACTTTTGATCACCAAATAAGATGTTTGAATGAATTATGAGTTATGATTTCGGATATAAAATTTTATTGTATTTGAGTTTTTTCCCCTCATAATTAACAGATAAGATATCGGGATTATTTTGAGTTATAATTGAGGAAATTGAAGTGTATTGTATTTGGGCCTTTTTACTTTTGATCAACTAATCAGATGTTTGAATAAAATTTGAGTTATAATTGAGGAAATCGAATTATATTGGGACCTTTTTACTTTTGATCAACTGATAATATGTCTGAATGAATTTGAGTTATAATTGAGGAAAATGAATTGTATTGTATTAGGGTTTTTTTTTACTTTTAATAAACAGATACGATGTCTAAATGAATTTTGAGTTAAAATTGTGGAAATGAACTTTTTTGCATTTGCGGTTTTCTCATGTTAAAAACATTTTACAGACATATACGTTTTCCACATCTATCGAACAGGAGGCAATTCATTCTGATGTGGTGAATGATTCTATCGATCTTTGGATTATTAGAGGGGAAATACCTTATCCAAATTCCAAGGTAAGGTCGCTACCCTTCGGATGAAAGTCCCACCAGTGTCAGTTGTTATATATAGCACCTGCTCATTCCCATCTTTGTCGAAGAAACTGCTCCTTACTTTAGCGTTCGAGCTGCTGTCATCTCTAACCACAGCGTCGTAAAAACTAAGGCACCGAACTCCATCTACATGTATTTTCATATCATTGAAAAACTTGGAGACCGTACATTATCTATATTTTAATAAATGATTATTTAAAATTCCATTTATATTGTATACAATTCATAAATACAAATTCAGGCATCGGACCATATCTATATTAATGCCGTTGATAAGAACAATATTAGGCACTGAACCCCTTCTATATTTGATTATTGATGAATACAAACTAGGGCATTAAACTCCATCTAAATTCATATCATTGATAACAAAAACCTCTGGTACTGAACCCCCTCTATATTCATTATCCGTCAAAAAAAAAAAAAAAAAAAAAGCACCAAACTCCATCTATATTTGTATCATTGATGATAAATAAAAACCGCAGGCGCCGAATTCCGTCTATATTTGTATTATTGAAGATATTATTAAGTGAAAACCACAGCCTCAGATACCAAACTTCATCTATATTTATATTATTGAAGATAAGTGAAAACATCAGATACCGAACTCCATCTATATTCATATTATTGAAGATAAGTGAAAACCTCAGATACCGAACTCAGTCTATGTTTGTATTATTGAAGATATTATTAAGAGAAAACCACAGATACCGAATTCCGTCTATATTTTTATCAATGATAAAAAGTGTAAACTACGAAAACTCGTAGTGCTAATCTATGTTACCTTTATCAAATTTATGTTAACAAAGTACCCACATGGGTACCGCAGACAACACGTGTATAACAAAAGGCACCGAATTGAGAGCATACATCAAAATGTATCAACTATCAAAAAGCAATACTTAATTTTGAAGTTCAATAATTGATACAAAGTTTCTTTTCATATTCAATTTTAAAGAAAATATTGTGCTAATGAAATGAAAAAAAATTGCATTTTACATGTAATGCCGTCGGATGATAATTAAAGTTACATGTGCTGTTATTGTCATAGTGAGAAAGCAAGAAGAGCTTTGAATGTTATTCCCAACCAAAGCTCATGATAATTACGTTTATAGTGCAGTAAAATACTACACACGGTCAATTCTAGAAGCCAAATTGTGGTCTACCATTTCATTTCACATGTCTTGAGTGGTCTCTAAATGGACTTTTATCTATATGTTTTATCGTATCTACATATAGCAGTAAATATGACATTACAATTTATATATCCCGCATTGTTTGCAAATACTTATAAAATTTTCATACATGTTTGTACTGTGTCTACAGCGACATTCCTTAAATAAAAGTGTGGTTTTAATAGATTAATGAAGAAACAACACGAAGTCAACATTTTCGCGCAGTTATTGGACATGTATTATCACAATACGCATGTAAAAATGAACCTACCTTGAAATTCCACGTTTGATTCTAGTATCGCCTCGTCCGTTATCGTATAGAACCCAAGAGTGTATGCCACTAGATATGGCATTGTAATGGCATTCTTAAACAGTAAGAACATATGTGTAGAACTAATTACGTATGCGTTTTACGTACAGTAATTGTGTACAGGGGGATCTACAAATCTCAGGTATGAATTGGGAATATCCATGGTAACATACATATTGTATAATAAGTAATTAAATATGCATGCTGCAGTTATTTCTATTGGTTAGACGTTTGAGGTTATTGTTGTATAGTTAGAAATACTTGTACGTCGCGTATTATGACGTCATAAACGAAGAACGTTTTCGCGGGAGATTTTAAAATCGGCACACTTATTGACCAAACTAAACGATGTTTAAGACATTAATGTGTCACAACTTAATTTGTTTTCCTTTTAAAAATCGAGTAAAGTCATGAAAAGTAATATCTTATAAGTACGTTACTGAATTTCTAAGATTAAATTAGAATTAGCGAAGAGTGGCCATGAAGAATATTCTTCCAGTTTGTGTAAAACTTTCTAAACGCAAAATATATTGACAATGACGGTTAATAAGGGGATCTACAAACCGGATTTCTAACTTGGGAGAATTCGACGCTGCCTGTCGATACGTCTGTGAAACAACAAACTCCCTCAACATCTGATGATAGGTCGCATCCCACACTAGCTGCAAAATCATACATTCTGAAAATTCTCAATTCCGATTAGCATCCGATTTACATCTCAATAAACCAAACTTTTCATTTACTGTTAAATGCCTAAATTGATCTAGTAGATATGTACTACATTATGGAAATTGGTTTATAGGCATTAAAAGTTAAAAAAAAACCATACAGAATGATATTGTATTTGTGGATTTTTAGGGCAATACTTCATGAATTTATTTACGTTCAACACACATGATGTTTTACCTGTGACATAAACGAAGGTTTACCTCTTATTCACACGACGTATTACCTGTTATTCAACGAAGTTTAATCTGTTATACAACAAAGATTTACCTGTGACACACAAGACGTGTTACCTCTGACACACAATATGTTTTACCTGTGACACACAAGACGTGTTACTTCTTACACACAACATGTTTTACCTGTGCCATACACGACCTTTTACCTGTGTCACAAGACGTTTTACCAGTGACATACACGAAATTATACCTGTGACACACAACACGTTTTATCTCTGATAAACACGACGTTTTAACTCTGACATACACAACGTTTTACCTCTGACACACACAACGTTTTACCTGAGACATACACGACGTTTTACCTGCGATATACACGACGTTTTACCTGAGATATACACGTCGTTTTACCTGAGACATACACGACGTTTTACCTCTGACACAAACAACGTTTTACCTGAGACATACACGACGTTTTACCTCTGACACACAACACGTTTTACCCGTGGCACACACGACGTTTTACCTCTGATACACACGACGTTATTCCTGTGTCACAAGACGTTTTACCTGTGACATACACGACATTATACCTGTGACACAAATGACGTTTTACCTGTGACACACACAACGTTTTACCTGAGACATACACGTCGTTATACCTCTGACACCCAACACGTTTTACCTCTGATACACACGACGTTATTCCTGTGACACACAACACGTTTTACCCGTGACACACACGACGTTTTACCTCTGATACACACGACGTTTTACCTGCGATATACACGACGTTTTACCTGAGATATACACGTCGTTTTACCTGAGACATACACGACGTTTTACCTCTGACACAAACAACGTTTTACCTGAGACATACACGACGTTTTACCTCTGACACACAACACGTTTTACCCGTGACACACACGACGTTTTACCTCTGACACACAACACGTTTTACCCGTGCCCACACGACGTTTTACCTCCGATACACACGACGTTATTCCTGTGTCACAAGACGTTTTACCTGTGACATACACGACATTATACCTGTGACACAAATGACGTTTTACCTGTGACACACACAACGTTTTACCTGAGACATACACGTCGTTATACCTCTGACACCCAACACGTTTTACCCGAGACACACACGACGTTATTCCTGTGACACAAGACGTTTTACCTGTGACATACACGTCGTTATACCTCTGACACCCAACACGTTTTACCCGAGACACACACGACGTTATTCCTGTGTCACCAGACGTTTTACCTGTGACATACACGTCGTTATACCTCTGACACCCAACACGTTTTACCCGAGACACACACGACGTTATTCCTGTGACACAAGACGTTTTACCTGTGGCTGTTACGACGTTACATGTTTCTCCGCTATATCCTGTCGGACATATACAATAAAACGACACGGAAACATCCTCTTCACATGTACCACCGTTCTTGCATGGATTACTGACACACACTACAAGGAAATAAAGGACGAACAACAAATAATTAGCATACACGTTGCTCAGTTATTCTTTATTTTAAGTAACAGAGTTATCTGCCCTTGCGATTAGGTATCTATTGTTACGCCATGTTATTATTGGTGTAACATCATATTTTTAGCGAAGATATGCCCTCAAAGTAATGACGTCACAATCGATACCTTCCTGAAAGGGAGATACATGTAACATTGTAACTCATTATCTATATTTTACAGCGATAAGATTCTTGTCATCGAAGAACATACTGTGAACCAATTTTCTTAGCGAAAGTTTATATTCCCGAACTTGTTTTGAAATCATAATCGCGAAATTAAATATCCGCGAAGGAGAGTTTGTTAACAGTATGTGTAGAAATAGTTTTATTTTGCATAACGTTCAGACCTTTCGTTTCTCTATCTAAAGATGCTCCACCGCTGACTAATTGTATTTTTTCACTTTCAAAAACAGGAGCAGAAAAATTCGTGGCACTATATCCTACATGGTATGAAATACTTATTGCGCATGCACCAAGGGCAAAATAACTTATTTGATATTATTTTTTGTTTTAATTAGGCATTTATACACGATTAAACACCAATTATAAGTTATGCTTTGTCGGCGGTGGGATATCTTTAAACGTTAATCAGGTCTCACAAGTGGAAACCTCTACTCCAACGTCTTCAAAAATGTTACTGGACAAATGGTTTTGTTTAATGTAAATACATAAAATTTGCATGTTTGTGATATTCAGTGTAGTGTAAACAAGTGTAAAATAAAGTAACATAGTCTCTTCTTACTTGACAAAAACGCTTCTGCCTCCAGAACGATACCGCTTCCTGCAGTAGTGAAACGGTCCTCGGCATTTAGTATCACCATGGCCAAGTTAGACTCACTGTTTGGAAACGTCACAAAGACCTTCTGCGTGGTTGACAAACCACATTTTCTAACATTATTAAACAAAAATAAGATTAGATTAGGATTTGGCATTGGTTTACATTACATCCATTGTATATCTTACGAATTAATGAATCATAAGACATGCATTTACGTTCATCAGTTCATTAGATGAAATATTTAATTTTCTGTGATGTCAAATGCGGACCAGACATTTCAGTCGGATTTTAAGTCAGTGAGCTCAAGTGGACTTGGATTAAATCTAAATATGATACGTTATTGAACCCGTTTCACGTTGTAACATAACGGTAGAGAGAGGATCTTACAAGGCATGCTGAAAAGCCTCCAATGAAAGGGCATACACAATATACTACCTTATCCTCTTAGTAGTTCCTGTCAATGACTGTACCCACAAAGAAGGAATTCCTGTAATGCTCAAAGTTGTGTGTCGGTACCGTGAGGAGTTTTGAATTTATGGGTTTTATTTCTCTTTTTTTTCAACAATATTTTTGGTGATGTTATTTTCATAATACTTAGCTTTGATGTTTCTTTTGGGGTGTTGTTTTATCGGATATTTGGATGATCGGAAAAGAATTTTGATATCAGACTCCTTTACATTTGGGAATCAACATCATTCGTAGTGACAAATAACATTAAATTAACAATCTCAATTTGAAAGCATGTCATTTGACTTAGCGACTTAAATGCAATCAATCATAACGTGATGCAAGAAAATCATAGATGAACTTTGACTTTGGTATAAAAAGAGCAATCTGAGTTCTCGCAGACTTAATCCCAGACTTAAAAGGAAGCTAAAACAATGCCTATACTTAATTAAGTTTGACTTGTTTGTATTAATTCCGAATTAATTCGACAATTATTGAAAAATGTTTGAATCGTACATTGCCTTAAAGATAGAACGCGAACATGTTAAACCGCTACAATGATGTTTCCCCGTTTCTTAGTTAACAATGCGAAAATTTCGATCCGTGTAAATACTGTATAATTGTTAAATTTTGCGAGAGTAAATTTTCGCGGGTGTAAAATTTCGCGATTTATTGTTTTGAACTTATTCGCGAGGGCTTATTTTCGCGGATTATCTTTCTAGCCTTTTTAACTCCCATTATTATGCCAGACTATAATACGTGAAACAATAACTTCGATAAAATTTTCGAGGTATTAAATTTCGCGATTTTGGATGGACCCGCGAATTTAGCGGAATTAAAACCCCGCAAATATTAGCAACTATGGTGTAACGGTGTGTTTACACGTAACAACACTTACACCAGCCCCTTCTGTCCCATGAGGTTCACTCTGTACTCTACATAATGTCCTAACCGACCAAGTCGTCCACACGGGACATCCAAACTGTTCTGTCGGATAACTATCCTGTGGTTAGCTGGTGCCTAGAAAAAAGAAAAATAACGAGTGTCAACTCTAGGTATTTCATTTCGCAGTGAAATGTAAGGTTTGAAGGTGAACATAAAAGCGATATATTTCAATCCAGTTAAATATTAATTTTGATAATTTGAATCGCTTTTTGCCAATCGGAATGCAGCATTGACAGTAAAATATCATTTTGATTGTTACGTCATTAGTTGTGCGAAAATGACGTCATATTTTTGTGTAGAAATTCACAAAAAACACGACGTAGTAATCGCAAGGGCAAATATCTCTGTAAAATGCAATGGCGAAATGACCTTTGCGAGAACTAGTGATGGACTTCTGTAAATGGGAGCGAGAAAAATGTAATAAATATAATATTCCTTGTTTCTTGATGAATGTCATTAATATTTCATCTTGTAAGGTGGAAACTTTGATGTTGTTCACGAGTGCGAATTTCACTCGTGAAAGTTTCCACCTCACTCGATGAAATATCACAAGTATTCATCAAGAAACAAGAATATCCTCTATTTATCACTTTAGAACTCACAATATTCAAGCATGGTAACAATTGAAATTATGTCTGAAATAAGTCCAACATCAATGGATGATACAATAGAATGTCCTCACGCAGGAGGGGATTCAATCAATATTCAACATTCTTAAGCAATATCCATGCACACCTAATTCATTGCCTATCTTAATTCCTGTTTTTCCACATAAAAGATGCATGAATATCATCCTATTTATATGAATCCATAGTCTGGTATAGTCACTATAAATATTGCAATAACTGATACATTTTTTTAAATAAGAGGCAAATGACCAAATATTTAATGATATGCTCACAACCTGAACGATATGAAGCTCCTTCGATATGGACAACGTGTATGGCTAAAAGGTCATTGGTTTTTTTTCTTCTATTTTCTATTTCGTGTAAAAACCCTGTTATTAACAGCTTCAGAGTTTAGTTAATTTTCTTTATAACTAAAAAAACACTAGTGCGATACACATTTAATAAAAAGAAATAGATATTTTCATTTCTTTTAAACTTATTTTTGTAACGTTTCCGTCGCTCCGCCTCTTCCAACTATCCCGTCTTGTCTCAATTAAATGTCGGAGCATATACAATACAAAATGCAAAGCTACGTGTGGTAACCTTACATGTTGATATACCGTCAATAACCCTGTAATTTGGTGTTAGTACGGATATTCTATATTGCCGTTATTTTCGCGGGATGATGATTTCGCGGTTTGGCGGGCAATCACGTTGATAATTAGCGCAAAATGGTTATCCTTAAAATGATAGGATTTGGTTGAAAAAATTACACAAATCTCAGAATGTTGATTCGGATAATGTTTTTTTTCATTTTAGTTCCAAATCGCGAAAAAAAATTGCTCGCGAAAATAACCGGCTATTCGGTACTAACATTTCACTGACATTTTGAACATCAGACTACTTACTGCAATTACGTACCGTGTATTTCGGGGAATGGACTAAAAAACTCATTTTGCGGAAAAAAACGTTATTGTATTTAATGTTCCCTAAAAGACCAATTCATACGAACCTTGAAAACATAGGTACACACACCGCCTGTCGGGTAGGGATCAGGGGATGTGATTTGTACGGCTGTGCCCGCCACTAGGTCTATGATTTGACCACAGGTACCTGTACGTAAAGAATCAATCACAAATACTGTAAGCGTGAGTATTTCACTTTAATTATCGTATCTGTGTTTTGTTCCGAGGAAGACATAATCTTGGATTTTTGATTATATAGGTTTTTATTCACAAAATTTTACACGCGGTGGAAATTTCCCCTTGCATAATTTTTTACGTTTACATGATAGGCCTTAAGTATGTTTTATTGAAATATCACGCGAAATGATCAGAGGTTGTCAGGTATAAAACAAGAAAAGAAATATTAGAAATAGAAAAATGCACAACTTTGATAAACTGTAAGTTATGTTTTAGTCCAAGAAGCCTTAAACAAGCTAGTTCTTACCAGTAATGACTCCTATTTGATTCAATCGAAAAAAATATAAAATAATAATATTAATCTTAATCAATCTGAAATAAAGAATTATATAAAAAAAATACAAATATACATAGATAAAGATAAATATATAAATAAAAATAAATATATAAATAAAAATAAATATATAAATGAAAATAAATAAATATTAAAAAAATAAAATGGAATTAAATAAAATTAAAAAGAATAAAATAGATAAAATAGATAAACAAATAAACAAATAAATTAAATGGAGTAACAAAAAAATAATGAGACCTACTTGCGATTCCAGCACAAGTAGGACCGTCCAGGTAATCGGGACAACGACAATGGCATAGGTTGTTAGCTACCGTCTTTCGTATGAATCCGCCATTTTCGCAATTATTTGTACAACCTACAATATATAGCATGATCTCAATTTGGTAAATATTTCTTACGTAGACAACAGTGGCACTATTGTGCCATTGTATTGTTATTTAGACATCTCCAGTTCTGGACGTAGACATACACTGTGCTTTTCCCGCCTTTTCATATTACAGAGTTAGTTCCCTTGCGGGTAGGTATCCATTGTGACGTCATTATATTGCGGGCGCAATTCACGTCGTTTTCCACGAAAAGTATGATGTTACACTCATAAAACACATGACGTCACAATCAATACCTATTCACAAGGGCCGGTAACTCTGTAATATGAAGAAACATTACATAACACGTAGACGGACGCATAATCGGCACATGCTAGTAATAGAATGATACTATCTATCAGTATAGCATAGTAATATTAATGGATTTCGGATATGATCGTTATTTGTAAACCTTCATTAATTTTATCACTTGTTGAATGCTTACACGCTACAGAATATTGAAATATATATATTTGTTTTTTAATACTTTTAAGACAACACACGAATCACGTCTGTCCGTCTACGTTAATGTGGCGAGTCTACCTTTAGAAATGAAGACTATTAATATGAGGCCAGGTCAACGTTTGACGAGTACCCATAAAATAGACAAATATATGAATGTAAAATTGAAATCCATAGCCACAAGGGGTATACAAAATTCAGCCTTTGTTATAAAATGTGACAAACTTCTAACTGAAACGTCAATATAAAATACACGTCATCAACACGATGAAATGTGGTTGACAAAATCAGAATTATCAGAAAGTAAACATTATAAATGTGCTTTGTCACAGAGAGTTGTAAAAGGAATTGGGTATGGATGGCTGACCTCAATTTTACCAGACACGTATAGATACAGTTAGGAAGGAATCCAAGCTGCATGTTGCATGTTATTTTAAAGCGGAATAAAAATATGTGAATACAGTATTCTTATTCGATGTCCCATATAGAAAATCGATTTGAGACATCTTTAGCCATTTTTGGTAGAAAACGTGCGACTTTTAAAGGCAGAGATGCTCCATTCAGTCAGTTTGTCGGTTCCCTTGCTATCTAAACAATATATACACAACAGAGAAATAACAAAACAAATAAATAAATAAACGTTTGAATTCAAAATAAAATGTTTCAAAGAGAATTTTATATATATATATATATATGAAAAAATGGAAAAAAAATTAAATTCAATAAAAATTAACCAATTAAAAATATGTTTTAAGTCAACACCAGACATACATACATACCTAGCTATTTTTATGTCCCTGTGTACGATGTACTCACCTTCATCACAGTTATAAGCCTCCACCAATGTTTGGCTGTCGTAATGTGTCAGGTGGTCCACTTCTGTGTACAGGAGTCTGTCGTACGCAGGGTAGGATGTCTCCATCGTTCCCGTGTTTAAACACTCATTAAAGATCTGAAAACATAAATCAAATTTTCAAATATTTACATTTGTGTTTCCTATATAGCGTTACCAACGAATTTGACGTTCATTTTAGTATGAACGTCACATTTGACGCGTATCGATACATTGACTGTGAATGAGATAAAATGTAAAGGCACTGATTCCGCAAATACTTACCTTTACACTTTTAGATATTTTGCATATGATATTAGAAAACTTGCGGCATAAATTAGCCACCAGTCTCTAGAAAATTGGGGGGAAATCACTAAAATTTGGCTTGATAATTTTCGTCTTCACTACATCTTCGATTCTAAGTTTTAAACTACCTTGTGGCAAAATGCTTCACTCCTACGAATCTAAAATGCTAGAAATAGTATCACAATAGTGAGCTTTTCATAATCGCAGGAAAACATTAATTTTACGAGAAAAAAATGAGAAAACGAAAGGATATTTATGAAAAACAAACCGGAAAAAAACATGATTTGGAAGTTTTAAATATATGAATGTAACGTTAATCAAAGTTCTGATTTTCTCTATTCTCATTAGCAAATTAATGGTAAAGTTGAGTTCGATATATAGCATATAGTCTCGATATTTCAATTTTTACAAGCATCGAGTCAATAATTCGTCTGTGACGTCATTACAAAAAAATGTTAACTTCTTCAGAACGATGCGCTTTAACCATCAATATTCCTAACATATACATCGTATAATTCTTCTTTTGACATCTGTCAAAGAAACTACATATCTAATAAGTAATTCAATGCCAATGATGGTAGAATCTAAAATAAAGACTCAGTTTACGCCCTCGTCATTTTATGATTATAGCAGGGCGGTATTATAAGTCTCTTATATATGTGGACATGGATGATAGGGATATTCAACACGAGGGTACAAAATGTTGTAAACCCGAGGCTTGGCGAGGGTTTTACAACATTTTGTGACCCTCGGGTAGAATATCCCTATTTTTCATATCCACATATGAAAGAGTATTTTCCCTCATACCTTGACGTGTTTTATTGCAATCTTACTACCACGATTTTCCGCCATTTTGAAATAAATTCGAAAACACCGCGACTGCAAGTCCCTATACGTGAAAATTGTATGATATTTTCAATGCAAATTCCGTTGTTTGTATCTTTTAAAGTAACCCAGCTGAGTGGGTAGCCAAGCAATACAGCCTTAGGCGACATGTGTGCTAGACCAGCCAGTATTACACGTGTAGGTATGAGAGAAAACATGATATGAACCTCAGAAAAGGTCCATAATTAATACAAAAGTGAATATGGTGCGATAAGCAAAACAAATTATTCTGTTAAATATACAGAAAATATGATATAAAGCTTGATACTGTTAACATTCTTTCGCAGCTACTTAATTTCGCGATAATTTCCCGAAGATAAAAATTCGCGGAGTTTAAAAAGTTGACCTTTCAGTATAATTGATGTAGATGTTATTTCGCGGAAACAAACTTTCGTGAAATTTCTTTGATTGCGAAATTCGCAAAAGGACATTGCACGCGAAAGAAAGTCGTTTTACAGTAAACGGAATAATATTGTTAACATATCGTTAGCTACACATGTATTCTTACATCTGGTGTGTATTGCATGACGGATTCCCAGTCGAACTCCACATCAGTAGCCAGGGCCCCCTTTTGGTAATTGTTGATGGCGTCGGCCCTGATGCACCCCCAGTTGATATTTAACCAGTTGTACCGGTCAGGCCGCGACTGCTCGTGGTCAAATCCCGTAGCGTGCAGCATTTCGTGGATGACAACGCCTCGCTACAACAAGGCGGGAATTTGTCAGAAAAGAGAACTATCAGGCAAGTACGTTTTTTTAAATAATTTCAACATATGTGCAAACGAATTTGCGATCAAAACTGTTATGTGTGCAGTGTATGTGTTTAGTAATAATTATATGTTCAATACCTGTTGGTATTTTATAATTAGTACATGTTCAATATGTGTTGGTATTTTGTAATTACAAAATGTTCATTATATGTTGGTATTTTTTAATTACTATATGTTCATTATGTGTTAGTAATTTGTAATTACTATATGTTCATTATGAGTTAGTAATTTGTAATTATTATATGTTCAATATGTGTTGGTAATTTGTTATTACTATATGTTCAATATATGTTGGTAATTTGTAATTACAATATGTTCATTATGTGTTGGTATTTTGTAATTACTATATGTTCAATATGTGTTGGTAATTTGTAATTACAATATGTTCATTATGTGTTGGTATTTTGTAATTACTATATGTTCAATATATGTTGGTATTTTTTAATTACTATATGTTCATTATGTGTTAGTAATTTGTAATTACTATATGTTCAATATGTGTTGTTAATTTGTAATTATTATATGTTCAATATGTGTTGGTAATTTGTTATTACTATATGTTCAATATATGTTGGTAATTTGTAATTACAATATGTTCATTATGTGTTGGTATTTTGTAATTACTATATGTTCAATATGTGGTGGTAATTTGTAATTACAATATGTTCATTATGTGTTGGTATTTTGTAATTACTATATGTTCAATATATGTTGGTATTTTTTAATTACTATATGTTCATTATGTGTTAGTAATTTGTAATTACTATATGTTCAATATGTGTTGTTAATTTGTAATTACTATATATGTTTAATATGTGTTTGTGATTTTTTGAACATTTGCCGTCGTCCTTGCGTATTTGTATCTGTCCGTTTTTTATATTGATATTTTGTCCATACTGTTTCAGTACCTTTTTTCCGCCATATTTTGTAGTTACGATACATTCACGAAGCACTTGAATTAGTGTTTGACTTCATTCGAGAGAGCGAAGGACAAAAAAGTGAGTTAACATATTGTAAATGTTATCATTGTATGCTAAAAAAGTGCAAATGCGAAAAACAGTAAATTGTGATTTACAAGCGCAATTCGGCATTTCAATACCAGAAATACCATTTTACAAACTGTATCGTTGTACATAAACTAGCGCTTTAAAGACATCGCAAAATGCGCGAAAATACATCTACCGCTTAAATAAAACTACCGCTATAATAATACTTCCGCCAAAACTAAAATACCGCTAAAATAAAACTACCACTAATATAATACTACGGCTAAAATGAAACTACCGCTAAAATAAAAAAGTATCCCTAGACGAAAAAACTACAGGTAAAATTAAACATCCGGTAAATAAAACTACCACTTAACGGCAAAAATAAAGATATCAATAAAATAAAACTAGCGCTAAAATAAAACTATCACTAACATAAAACTATCACTGAAATAACACTGCCGCTATCACCACTGAAATAAAATTTCCGCTAAAATTAAACTGACACTAATAAGACTACCACTAAAATAAAACTACCACTAAAATCAAAAATACTCTTTAAATAAAACCATCTACTGAATAAGATCATTTCTACCACAATAGGCGGTGTTATTCAACTCTCGGGGTATCAGATAAACGATGCAGCTGTTGATAATTTTTTTATACCACACGTGGTATAAACTCTGTATGCATTCTGATTGGCTGACACGGTGAACTTTGACCGAACTACTTATTTTTTAGCGCAACTTCATAATTTGTAAATGTCATTAATACTCGAGTGACGTCACGCTAAAATGCATGTTTTGACGTCAAAACTGCTGTTAGAAATCGTTCAATATGCGTCAAAGTCGTTGTGTAAAAAACGTGACGTTTTTTATGGTAAGAATGATAATCTGTGCAACTTATTTTGACGGAACTATCTTAATACTGGTGAAAGTAGAGTAAATTAGTCAGAAACGGAATTAAACTTGATTTCAATGGCTTGATGATTTATTGGCGGGAAGCAAACGGTACGGCTCTGCCGTGCACATGCTTTGATATAGTCCGACAATGAGTGTTATATTGTAGGAACCTTGAAAAATAACTTTAATCATACGTTAAATGAGAAATATTTCATCAAAAAGTTGTCCCCAAATCGAAGACTATTATGTAAATGGATTCTGTATTAAAATATGACTTTTGGATAGAAATTAGTGTCTTTTTTGCTGATAAAAATATCACTACATCTTATTTGCATATCTTGGCAAACACACGTTACCTTATCCTCGACATATTTCTATCGGCTAGAAACTGATATAATTGTGGTAAAAACAGTTCAAACGACTCGTGGTTATTGGAAAGCTCGTTTCTTTTGTAACTTTAACAAAAAAAATTATGAGTGTGGAATAAATTCCATATCCAACAACCTCACGTTGCGTATCCTCTATTTATAGTATATTACGATTGCGTGGTCTCAAACTGCAAAAGAAAGTAAAAAGAAAACACTTACGGACCGGCAGTTTGCGGTGACTTGATCAAGGAGAATCTGGGAGGGTTGGTTGTGTCGTCTACCGATGTAAGCTGCACAGCTACGCAGGGTTACAGAGATAAAGCAAAGTAAAGGATGTTCTACATTGTATCACCGACTGAGTAATAAACAATACTCATCATTTGATTGTTGATGTATAATCGTGTTTATATGTGTCCAACTAACATAAAAATCAATCGTACCCGTAGACGATTTATAGTGAAGGTACGTTTAACACCTAAAACAAACCAAACAAAAATACATAAAGATAACATATTTGCTTTTGGTGCATGTACAATCAGTACTTAAAGCTGACAATGCAAGTAAAAAATATATACTTTTGAAATAAAAAAATAATTGCAGTTTTTTTTTAAATTCGTTTCTGAGACAGCCCCTTGCGTTACTAAGGACGGGCAGACGCCATTTTATTTGACCTCTTCTTGGATACAATACGCTTACCGACCCCTATATAAAGCGCGTGAATCGACACATGTACGCTCAGTCATGTACTTATACACTTGGCTAGCAGTTGTCCACTATGTATCACCTACTAAAACATAAAAAACCTAACCTGTAAATATGTGTATTTATTCGTCTACTCCTGTTTTTGATAGGGAAAAAATGCCATTCTTCGACAAATAGTAGTTTATCTATCAAAACAAGAACAGACAAATCAATAAATATCATTGAAAAGTTTGAACTTCTTAACTTTTATTTCAAGATATAAATATCTAAAATGATAAATTGCGTCCAAAACAACTTCATGATAATATGCCCCATATGGAATGAATTACTGATTGAACATGCAACGAAAGCAAAATAAGTTATTTCATATGTATTTTTGTACTGATCAGACACTTACATACATGACTGAATATCATTTATAGTTCAAATGATGAGTATCGTTCATGTTATGTCGGCGGTAGAGCATCTTAAATAATCAAACAATGAACTGCATTCAGATGGCAATTATGGGAGCATGAATGTTAAATAAACAACGAAAAATTAAATTAAGCCCCCTAGCGCTTCATGTTGAATTAAGTAAGTGGAATTGCTTTGAACAAGCAAGATTACAATATTTATACATTTTGATGCAAAATCGTGTTTATCGGAAATGACTTAGTCGTGTCGACACAATAATATCCATATCAAATATTATAAAGGGTTGCAGTGGATAAACACTGTGACTGTGTGTGATTTTGTATTTGCGCATTACAGAGTTATCTGGCCTTGCACGTAGGTAGTAATTGTGACGTCATAGTTTTCGTAAAAACCGACAGGAATTGCGCCCACTAAAAATTACGTCACGATGAATACCTACCTACAAGGAAGCTAACTCTGTAATATGCAATACATATCGTATGCTTGCACAAATTTATTAGTTTAATACAGCGTTGGCTAGTTTTCACTCATTACGTTTTTTGTTTTTGTCTTAAATAGCCTAAGATTTCACCATTTTGACTGTGTTATGTTCGTTTCGTGAAAATTTTTATTAGTGAGGCTCATATCCACTACAACCCATCAATGAATCACATTGGCGAAACAAACTTTCAACGAAATTGTTTAATCCTAGACATGGTCATGAATGAAATATTGTGAACCATTTGAGCCAATAGGATAACACTATGTGTGGCATCTTCGTCAATTTCAACACATTTGGGTACATACAATCATTCACGAAAAAGAACTATAAGGCCAATGTATGTTGGTGAAAACTATGTAGTATTCACTTTTATGTATAACAATATCACCGTAAAAATGGCATGGAATGGAAGATCGGACTCATGGTAAACCATGCGTAATATTTTCACTTCACTTGAAAGGTAAATTTATGATTTTTGACAGTACTGTCAAATTCATTTTGTCGTCTTATCTTAGGTTGTTAAAATAAAAAAAAAATAAGAATTAATTTTTTTTAAATAAAATCGATGCAATTTAAGTATTGTAATTCTCAAAATGTTGGTAACATATCAAATGGTCTATTTGATTGGCGAGTATGAACATTATATATATAACTTAGGTATATTGATATATTATAATAATATTTTAATACAAATAAAACGGATTTCGCTTTGAAACTTTGTTGCACAGAGACACTCGTTCATTTACAGTGAAACCTGATAACGTTTGTGCGGATTACATGTTGCTATATGTAATGACGTCAGAAGACGATATCCAACGTCATCGTCCATTACAGCGGGAAATTTACAAATAGTTACGTTCCATCACTGGAGATACTTGTCCCTAACAAACGTTATCGGATCACGTGGTACATGAATTAGTCCACTTATGTCAGAACTAATATCTCGCGAAAATCAATCGGTCCGTAGTATAAAATTATCAGAGATAAGGACAATTGCCATGATCTGGCGTTTAAAAATTGTGACTGATATCATATTACTTTACGTAAAAGTTCCTTGAATTTGAAAATTTAAATCGCGAATTAATTATTAATTGCCACACGCTTATTATGACCACATTATCATTGTGACGTCACAATTGTCGTGCCAATGATCATGGAAGATGGCTACATTCAAATGGTTGTTCTGTCTTTGACGGTAATGAATCATTTATTCATTATAGACGCAAATTATCTTAGAATTTCATCATAAAGTTGTTATCAAATGCAAATATAATTATTGGACGTGTTTCCGTTGACTGAAAGACGTTTAATGTTTAGTTTAAATAAGAACGAATATACGTACCCGGCCTACTATACCTTACGGCCGGGTACGAATTGGTCCCTATGTGTCGTAGTGGAGCCCTGCCTCCGAAAATAACTCGGGCACAGTTTTCTATACTTTTTTTGTAGGTTTCCAATTATTTTATGCGTATACATGCATTAACATATTATTTTTGTCCAAAACAAACATAACTACCTTTCTTAATATCCACCGTACCGCTCACACGACGTCAAATTCACAATTTGTGGACTTGCCTCAGGAAGACCTTCATATGTATTATGTAAAAATATAATGCTTCGATGAGAATTTTATATTTTATGTGGTTCAGTTTTATTGCCTAGTAGGTAAGCAATATCAAACAAGTACGATAAAATGCAAACACACGTTTTGTAATGGTTTGCATAATCATTACTTTGCTCCATTAGCAGTAATAGGCACCAGTTGTAGCTCTAAAGACGACACCATTTTCTGTCAAAAAGTCTTTTGAGCTACAATATTGCAGCTAAGTTTACATATACTTACAAACCGTTTTGATCACCTCCCAAGAAATCGATATATTCGGTTTCTCCTGAACGAGACCTCCATAGCAAGCAAGACTCGATGTGGAAGATATCAACACTTTCCTGTATCCAATCGATGAATACATCTTCAAATAAAATTGATTAAAATAATTGCCCCGATAAAAATTAAAAAAATAAATTATTTTAAGATGACAAGATATTCAGCAAATGTTATTGGCATTTTTACTACCAGAAAATATTAATATTAAAGATGATAACCGATGACGATTGTTTTGTTCTCTCTCAAATGCAGGAACAGACGATTTAATATTTTCCTTCAGTTTCAAAAGTTACAACATTACCACAACTGAAATGTTTGAGATTCTTATATTACTTTAAAAATATTAAGAAAAATTAGTTGCGCCTCGAAAAAAGGCCAAGGCACTATGCTCTATATGGAATGAAGAACTGATTTCGCATCGACAATCCCATGACTTATCATATTGTTAAAATGATGAGTATTGTTTATACTCTGAAGGCGTTGGAGCATTTTTTACCTGTCGCCACCTCTACATTGCATACGTAGACATCCATCTAAAGGCTGCTGCTAAAAAATCTATGTTTTCATATTAGTACTATACTTATGCTATTGTACATACTGCGGTGATATATCATAGGACGACCCGCGTTTAAAAAAACATTTCATTAAAATTGTTTAGAAGGTGATGATAAGTGTAGCATAAGAGCTGTTGCGAGTCTCGTTTTACTTTCGGATTTAAAAAAATAAAAAAAAACAGCATATTTTGGAAGAAAACGCACTGCTCATAATGAATAAGCAATATTGTCATCTGTAAAGTCAGACAGTGAAAGTGCACTTCGCTTAATATTATTTATCTGGATGGTATAGATTTGCTGGCTCAATCCCATACATAATCACTGCTATCTTAAAGGTCTACTACCTTTCCGAGATAGCATTTGATTTTTAAAATGGGAATGTAAAACGAGATAGATAATTTTGTAGAGTCGCAACATTTATCAACTCAACGTTAATACTACACTTATCATCACGTTTTAATAAATCAAATATTAATTATCATAACATAGGTCGGATTATGTTTCCAGCGTCGGCCGAATTACCGCGTTTTGGTTGGCTATCACTGCTATGGACGGCATCCTCGATACTCCAGGGGTTCCGATCACTTACGATCTCTACACCCTGGACTATCTCATAGTGAAACAGAAAAGTACAGGTAATTCAGTCCTTTGATGTACATCAAAAGAGCCATATAAACGGTACACTGTGGTTGACTGTGTCGCTTTGATGTTAGGTGTCGCTCTCTCTGTAGTCGTCAAAGGAAATCTTTGCTGGCCTGTAATTGGTCAAATGTTTTCCGCTGAGCTGCCTTCAATTTCACTATGAGATAGTCCAGGGTGTAGAGATTGTAAGTGATCGGAACCCCTGGAATATCGAGGATGTATGGACGGCAAAACAGCGAAAGGAATCTTTAATATTTAGAATAATACATAAATTATATACAGACATTTTCAACTGGTGTTGTATCATCACGTTAGACGATAGATATTCATTGTCTTAAGTTATCATTGTTTGTAAGAAACGTTTATTTTTGTTTCGAAAAGTAGTGTGCCTTTAAATGGTATTCAAAACACGATAAACAAAATACATTTATTGACTGGGTGTGAGGGAGACATGAACACTTTTTTACCCGAGATAAGTCATGTTTCCCGAGGGCGTAGCTAGCTACTAAAAGCTTTATTACTGGTCTTATTGTTCTCGTTATACAATATACATCCATTGACCTGTTGTGAGGGTGACATGAAGATTTGCTTCCCCCAGACAAATTATGATGTACCTTGGACCATGTTTGTTGTTATATAAGGCACCTCAGCATTCTCCCATGACACATAGTCGCGGTATTTTTCTTTTATGGCGGCACGCTTTCGTCTGTTGGGGGCCATCTGGAAGGTTAATTGTTACAACGTAACATAAATTGAAAAAAATGTCCTAAGATTAAAGCTCCATTATGTTTCTGTGAACATTTTAATAGTTAACAAAATTTTACCTCATTTATACAAAGTAAATGATGGTATTTGTTGATACAAATAAAACATCGAACCAGATTTGGAATAGAGATGGCGTGTCCCCAATCTGATGGAGATACAGACCCTTAGTATCTTAATGTGACCGCGAAAAATTCAGGGCACATTTTCCCGTCATTTAGGTGACACTAAAAGCAAGCAGAGATAACGAATGTCCGAAAAAAAGTCATTATCGGTAATAACTGCCCCATAATGGAATCAGAAACAAAATATGTTTGGTATTTTTTACTTCTTATTGATTTTTAGAAAAAGGACCCTAGTAATTTATAAAATATCTATGAGACGTCAGATGTCGTTGATTTCCATCTGCTTGGCAGCAGCTCCATTTGATGCCGTGACGTACATGTCATTTCCTTGTGTAGGTTCTAAATTCATTTTTCTTTCACGCATATTTATTCTATATTTAAAATAATATGTTTTGGTAATAATCTATTATGGCCCTTTCCAGAGAGAACTGTTCTCCTATAGTGTTGTCTGGCGAGGTATAGTCCCCGAGTCGAAGACGAGGGGACTATACCTCGCCAGACAACACTATAGGAGAACTGTTCCCGAGGGAAAGGGCCATAATAGATTTAGTACGTCACATGACATTCATTATGACGTCATATATTTGGTCGCATGTTCATTCCCGGGGGACTATACTTTGGTATAGTTCCCGTAGTCAGGTATAGTCTCCCGTAGTCAAGAAGGACAGGGAACTGTCGCAAAATAGACCATGGCTGTTATCCAATCGCATTCCTAGTAATTATCATGTGATGTACTAATAAATGTTAAGTTTTCTGGCATATGTTTTACATATCAGCTTACTTACCGATTTAAGATGATCATTCACATTGGGTTTTCTTAATTTTGTATCCTGGCGCCTGAACGAGGGCTTGAATAACATAAAAAGTAAATCAACAAATAAGTATTTAGATAAAATTAACGACATTGCTAGACATTTGCAGTTAACTCATTATGAGATATATAGACTGGTACATGTATAATATGCATACTTATCCTCGATAAAACATGGACTATATACGAAGGTATGCGACAATTGGTGAGCAAGTAGTTTTGTGTACACCAAAAGAACCGCTTAAGGTTTAAGGCCCCGTTTAAACTAGTGTTTTTGTATGCCTATTTATCATTCCTTAGGTGTAGTTGAACGTAATTTAGTACATCTAAGAAATAATGTATAAGCATACAAAAATTACTAGTTTAAAGAGGCAATTCCAGATTCTTTTTAGTTTTTTCTCCTAAACTGTCTTCCGTTTTACTATGAGATAGCCGAGTAATGAATATAGCGACAGCAATATAGAAACCCTTGGAGTATCGAGGATAAGTCATGCATAACTAAGAGCTTTTGATATTCTACCTCTTCCAGTAAAACAAGCC
Source organism: Argopecten irradians (assembly GCF_041381155.1). Classification (NCBI taxonomy): domain Eukaryota; kingdom Metazoa; phylum Mollusca; class Bivalvia; order Pectinida; family Pectinidae; genus Argopecten; species Argopecten irradians. The sequence goes on along the minus strand of NC_091148.1, from coordinate 11,519,868 downwards.
ATATATATTCTGCGTTCACATATAACAGAGAAATCTGCTCTTGCAGGAAGGTATTGAGTGTAACGTCATTCTTTTCAGAGCAAATGATGTGCGTTTTGTTCACAAAATAATAACGTAACAATGGATACTTACTCGCAATGGAAGTAACTCTGTAATATGCGAGACGGAATTTACCAAAATAATATATTCCTTGGTTTAATTTTTTTAAAAATAGAAATATTAAAAAAATATTGAGTCAGTTACAAAGTGACGTTGTTGATATCAATACGGGATGTTTTGATTGTAATTCTATATCTTATGAAAAGATGAAGAAATATTTAATTTGGATGACAATTGGCGCAATTAGATAACTAATTACATATCAATATGATACATTCAATTATGGTTAATTAAAATTAAAAACTTACGTTATACGAAGCTCTGTAGAGGATATAATTAATCTCCAATAAGGCCATGTTGCTGCTATCGTACAAATACAACGCCTAGAAATAAACAAGGAATGGGTTTCAGTTATACGTGCATAATTTTTATGCTCAAGCATCAAGAAAAGCTTTTGATATTTTATTCATTAACAAACATTACTAACATTTTAAAAATTACAATATTAACAATACTTAGGTTTTAATTTTACGTTATATATTATATATAATCATTATATTTCCTCATACAGTGTAGTGAAATGCATACATACGGTCATACCATGAAGTAAAGTTGTAGTCTACAATTTATTTAACATTTTTATAATTTAATAAGTAAATGTAAAGTGGTTTCTGCTGGTATGTATTCATCTAACCGTTCATAAGGCATACAAATCAAGAATTTTTCAGGGTTTAAATTCTGTCTTGTAAATAATTTTTACAGCGCATCACACATATTTGTCTGTTCATTTAAATTATTTCTACAGCTTAATTCATCAAAACCGATGGTTTTAAATAGAGTAAATAAAAAATATAATATGTCAAGATCTTCACCAATTCACGGCACATATAACTGTAATTTAAGTGATACCTGATTACGGTTGTGCGGGATTAAAGTTTTTATTTGTGATGGAATGATGATAAAACATGATAACCTGTGTTACCACCCACTTTGAAAAATTAACGCCCCATGAGAAAAAGTGCGTTAAATATGGTGCAAGGTCAATGTACCTTGACAAATATTCCATCGATTTATTTTGCGTTAAATATGGTACATTATAATAATTTCAACGCACTATGAAAAAAAGTTATTACATGTATGAAACACTGAAGTTTCATCCCTTAAATACTGTGTATAGTTTAGAAGCATCTACTCAGACAAATTATATTTTTTTCAAATGCCTTTTATATGCTTTAGTTCATGCCATATTAATAAAATGTTATTAAAATTGTAGTTAAATTCGTAATCATATTATTATTTAATCATTTTAATTATATTTATCAATTGTGAAAATTTGTTGAGGTCGATGCTTGCTTCATCCTTTAGCAATAAGGCTCACAAATATGTAAGATAGTTATCGATTTCAGACATTTTTTAGGTCAATGTTGTAGTATCACTCTGTGTACTATATATGAAAAATATATTCTTTGAATACAAAAATGAATATCCATAGAGTTTTATCATGGGCTATTGTAAAGTGAATATGTTTGAATAGTTTTATAAAAAGATGAACAAAAACTTGGTTCATTTTCACATATTATAAGTATGTATATTAAAGAACATTTCTATGTTAAACGTAATGTCAAATGCTATCACTTTTTATAATTGCTTTCGGCAAACTATTAAAAATGTCATTTAAATTCTGCAGAGGAAGAAAAATGCACAAAATGACAATAATAGGCGTTCTAATTTTGAAACATGTTTCATTTTGAAACAATAATTTCATAGTATTACTTATCAAGGTAATATGAAAACCGACTAAAACGGTAAACGATACAAAATCTTTTAGAGAACTGTACGACTTCCATTAACGCAGTTTGAACAAAATTCCAATCACCTATTTAACTTCCTTTGAAAAATTATTTCAAAGTGTTTTAAATATGGTGTAAGTCAACGCACTTTGAAATATTATTTTTCAAAGTTTGTTAAATCTGCATCATTTTTAACTCACTTTGAAATGATTTTTTAAAAGTGCGTTATTTTTCACAGTGGGTTGTAACGTCATTCAGCGGCAAGATTACCATTATCAAGAGTCAATGGTATGTGGAGCGAAACAAAGAGTTAATTCCCCTTACCTGTTCATTGATCTTCCCATTCCTTCCTATACGGAAATGTCGATCTGAAGACAGTTTCTTCTTAAATGGCTCATAGTCTCCGAGGTCAATCTTAGTTAAAAGCAAAAAAGAAAATATCATTGGTAACAGATCGTTATTCCATTAACACATCATGTTATCGTGTATGAGTGCATTAAAATTCGCACATATTTCTGAAACAAACCAGTTCTATTAGGAATGAATTGGTTTTAATGTGATATGCCAGAAAAGCCCAGTGTAGTGAAATGTATGTGAAATGTTCACACTCGCTTACTGTCCGCCATTACACATAGTTTCAACGGTGTCAATCAAAATACTTTACAATGTCATGAAATTTGCCAATATTTCTTATTATATGTTTCAAAAGGAAAGTAGAACTACAATACATTTATGTCATATTTTGCTTCGTGCTTATGTAATAGAATTAGCCTCAATGAATTGTCCCTTTAATAATATTATATTGAATGCCTCTTATAAATGGAATTTATTTTCTCGCACCTCGGACAGGGAAATCTCACTTGATACCCGGTGCTAGATTTTTCTATCTCGTCCGATCTGTCTGGTACCTTTACGCGAATTTTGGCGGAGTTTTACGCCATTCATGTAACAGTCCGCGCCTGTGACGTCAAACTCTCAAACCGGTGACGTCACAAGCGTCAGATAATCAATGTTATTAGAAATATATGCATTCGGTCATTTACCATGCATTGTTTGGTTGATGTTTTTAATCATGAAAACAGACTGTACCGATTGATCATCGTTTCCTCTTTGATATAACCGAACTATAGTTTTATGCGGAATGACTGAAATCGAAGCGCAGATGAAATGGTTAATCGGCTTTGAACCAGGAGGCCCAAGACGGGATAGTTTTACACTCTGAACGCGTATATAGATGGGTTTTGTTATATCTTAGAGGCGCGAGAAAAAAAATCTATTACCTTTAAGTGATCGAGATCGGGTTATCTCAGTCTCGGGCTAAGATTTTGTAACATCCCAACCTCGGCTAACGCCTCGGTTGGGATTATGTTACAAAATCTTAGCCCTCGACTGAGATAACCCGATCTCGATCACTTACAGGTAACAGATTTTATTAATCTATATGCCTGTTCTATGATATATGTCTGTTTTAATCTGATGCATAATATTTTAATAGACGTTAATAATTATTTTTTATTTGTTTTCTTACTAAGTCCAACTCTCTGATTAGCAGATACTTTTTTTTCATATACCATGAAAAAAAAAATCTGACTATGGCGCGAAAACCCAACGTTATCATGACATCACAATAGAGACGTCCTTGTTGCTTTTTGACTTGGAAAAATATTCCATTGGAAAGTCAATGGAATCATACGTTTAATCGTATTTTATGTTATCAAGTCGTCTGAAAAATCATTTTTTAAGCACTGATGTTACTATTTTTTAACTTCATTGGGGTATGAAATACTATAAGATTCTTTCATAAGTGGATATGAAGGATAGAGATATTCTACCCGAGGGTCACAAAATGTAGTAAAACCCGAGGCTCGCCGAGGGTTTTGCAACATTTTGTGATCCTGAGGGTAGAATATCTCAGGGTTTATTTTATATTTAATACCCTGATTGGGAATAGAAAGAGTATTTTTCATTCATATCTCGACACTTTATTGCAATTTTACAATTATGATATCCCGCCGTTTTGAAATAGATTCAAAGAAATCCACGACTGGAATTCAATTTTCCATACATGAAAAATAACGTGATATTTTCAACACAAATTCCGTTGCTTGCATCTTTTATAGTAAAGCCAGTCAGTTTTGTGAAAAAAAATTAAAATGTTACCAAGGAAATAGAAGTTTTGTTGACGCTGAGACGTCACGAGGCTTTATTGCAAGGGTAGCCATGCAATACAGCCTCGCCTCAGGCGACATGAGTCCTAGACCAGCCAGTATTACACGTGTAGGTATGAAAAAAATTTTGTTTCCAATTCTTTGTGAAAATCCGCTTCGCGAACAAAATTTCTGTCATACCCCGATGAAATGAAAAAATAGTTACATCAATGCTTAAACATAATAATATATATCACTCAAAGCTACTGGTGTATTCGCGGAATCAACCAATTTTGCGAAATTTAATAACTCTAAAAATTTATTAAAATCATGGTTATTTACATAATAAAGCCTGCCGTAAGAATTCCGCTTCCAAAGGCTGTAGTGTTAACTTTAGAAACTATATCACGCTAATACGTTCCGGACGCTAAATCGCCAAATTTCGCATTCGCGCAAATTAACATCTACTTCAGGTTTAAGACACTATTTAAACTAGTGATTTTTTGTATGCCTGTATATGCCTTCATAGGTGTAGATGATCATAACTTAGTTACTAAAAAGTGCATCGTCGCAACCTTTTTATTATTGTTGACTCGTAAATAGTTGTGTTGTTTGTACATTTGGAAAAATATGCAAAAAAATGCATTTCAGTTTCGCATGTCCACAGGGTTCAGTACAAATTTCTGTCAACAAATAACCATCCAATATGTTTACTAGTATTTATAACATGTAGTAGAAGCGCTGGTTTGACCTAATTCCACTTTACAAATACATACATATCGTGTCCTTTTCGATGGGGTCTTAAACCTTCACCACTCCTCCGGTATAGTCCCTCATTATAGTTAATATGTTCCGATTTTACAACAATTGGTAGCCATTTCGTCGAAATGACATAACGAATGATTTTCTTTAAACCAACTTTAATTCGCGTGTGATTACTTACACGATTTTCCCGATCCAAATACATTTGCGAAAGTTTATCTCTGCAAATTAATATCTGCATCGTCTATTTAGATAGGAATTATCATTCAATTGTTAAATCGGAGAGTATTAATCTTCGCGAACTTGTTTTGAAATAGAAGTCGCGAGATTTAATAGCCGCGAAAGAAAGTTGGTTTACAGTAGTACATGTATGGTATATTGTATGGTATAGTGTCGCCTTACAAGTTAGGAGAAGTGTTCAGTATATGTATGTTGAAGAGGACACTGAACACAGCTGGTATCCATAGGGTATTTAGGAAGTGTTGTAGTAGATAAACGAAAGTAATATTAGATTTGTGATGTAACTCTGTTATAAACCTGCCGAGTAAGCATGCTCCTAATTGAAGTCACTCCCAGAGGCGATATAAATATCGTATTTCAAGTTCAGACATATGTTTGCATTCTCACGTTGACTGCAATCTTTGCATTTGCCATTTGTCAAGTAATTCGTAGTAAACCATATATGTAACAGTCGCTATTTGAATTTCGATGGGTTTTTTTCCGGCTTTATTCCGCCTTCTTAGTCTTAAAAGGGCATGCGGTAAAAATGAATTCTCGAATGTCAAATGCACATATTCTACACATAATTGATCGTTAGGTATACCAATTTTTTAACTTAATTGACGGATCGCCAGCTGTCAATCAACAATCAAACCGCAAGTAGCGTTGCATTTTGTATTGTGTGGGCTACGATGTTTACTCCACCTTTAAATTGGTACACGTGCATTTGCGAGCACGAGGCGCGGCTATATTACACCTCACGATCGGTCAATTAGCAGACAATTATGATAATGGTGAAGCGTAATACTATATTAATAAAAACAAATCCTCGAGCTTATTTTTCGTTGCATATTTTTTCCTGAACATCTACATTGGCGAACAGTGGAACTTTGAGAGTACCGGGTTCAGATTTAGATAAGTTTAGGATTAAAAGAGATCAACCAACTAAATGGGTTTTTTCCATAGACCACATTGTTAACATTATTGCATCTACATATACTTCTAACATTATTAAATTTCAGATGTTCCAGTATGTTCTATACTTAAAGTGCACGCTCTCGTATAACAATAGATTGAAAAAGAGGTGGTCATTCAGCTCAAACTCTCACCAGTGTAGCCATTTTGAAATGGAGTGCATTCGACACTGAAAAAAATTATTAAAATTCTACTGTTTTTACCTTTTAATTATTGATATTGATATTTTAAACTTAAATTTCAATCTGAATATCCAAACTCACGTCATGGTTATCTAGGAATAATTACCTGTCAGAAAACATTTTTATTTTTGAAATTCATAATTAACCAGCCAATCAGTAGCCGGGTCAAATTCTATTCGGAGCTCAATCTAGTATTCACAAGGGCCATTTCGAAGGTATATTTTCATTTAGTTGGTTGTTCCATGATAGAAGTAGCAGTGTAAAACGATATGGTCAGCATGGCTTGAAGCCTTATACATAGTTTGAAAAACGGGTTCTCGCGTAGCTGACGGAGTACGGGGATTTTCACGTTGGAAAACCGAATATCCGTGCGTTATATCTGCGGATTCGTAGCAGTTGTACTAAACTGGTACGGTACTGCCAAATGGAACGCGTTTGAATTTTTCAATGATAAAATCCAAGTATTTTTCGGTGTTATTAATAAAATGGATATTAAAGTAATACCTAAATAGATTCTGCAAACATTGAAATGAATGATCCATGTTATTCCATCGGATTTAAATATTTTCCGCCTTGTTTTCAACAAAGAAAACATTTCGATGACAAATGAAAAAATCTTTAGTCCGCCATCTTGGATCCATGTGGTACGAATCTGAAAACGAACCACCTGTACCGATTCGGTTCAGCTGGTAAAGCGCGTTCCATTACAGATACAGCAGATCCGTACCGGTACAACTTATCCTAATCTGCAAATAGAACGCACGGTCACTCGCCTTTCACCCAGACGTGCGGGGTTCGATTCCCGGCAATGACGTGAAAATGTGAGGGCTCACCTGCCCGATCACCTGGATTTTCTCTAGGCACTCCGGTTATTTATACCTGTGACATCAAATGTAAGTCCAGAATGAATAACATTTTTTCTCTTTATGTTTCAAAACCAAAATCAAGTGTCTCTGTCACTTGTTATTAAAGAAGATGAGGTCTCCCACATGAAGGCCATACTTCAAACGCTAAACCACGGCATAAACTTGCGCGGTTGCAATGCAAAGGTGATCTTTTGAAGAAGCGAGTCACTAGAATATAGAAAATAAGTATCATGAAATTTTTGGGCTTAGGATTAGCTGTCGACCTTCTCACACTAGCTTTGAATGGATGTTAATAATATGATATTCCGTCTTTGCATATTACAGAGTTAGCTCCCTTGTAGGTAGGTATCTCATTGTGGCGTCATTAAATTGTGAGTGAAACTCACGTCGTTTTCTCTGAAAATATGTTACGCTCGCAAACATATGACGTCACAATCAATACCTACCCACAAGGTAGATAACTCTATAATATGCAAATACACAGTACTTACCATATGTGAACCATTACCATCCTCAACGATCTCTCGCACCAAGATATTGTAATCCGCCAGTGTAATGTTCTACCAAACAAAAGTTTAAAATAGAACAAATGTAGTAGTAATAAAACGACTACGAGTAATATGATCAATTATTTTATAAATTTACGTAATTATATCAAACGAGGAAATGATCAACAGACACTGTAGCTAGTGTAATGTTCTACAAAACAAAAGTTAAAAAAATAGAACAACTCCCTCCCTCTCCCTTGATATATTTATAAACAGTTGTTGAAATTAATTCAAATTGTATAACATTGTATATAATTTTTGAATGGATGCGACGGATGATTGAAATGTATGTAATTCTTAATACCTCTGTAATGAGGTAAGAGAGAAGAGTGAGGTAAATTTGATCTAAAAGATAACAAATAAGGAAATTGAATGAGAGCCCTAGATATGCGAATGGGAATTGTATTCTTATTTACATGTATTACTGAATAAAATATTTAAAAAAAAAATAGAACAAATATAGAATTAAAACGAGTGTGAGAAATATGATCAAATCTTTAATAGATTGACGTAATTATATCAGACGAGCACATGATCAACATATACCGTAATGTGTAATGATCTAAAAAACTAAAATAACAAAAACTAACACAAAAATGCATTTAAATGACGACGATGGTTGTGATCTATTCGTTATAATTGACAGATTATAAAAATGTTCAAAGGTAGTTTGCTAAATCACTATATATCAGTAAAATGTTCATTTCCCCTCATCTACTGTACTTCAAAATTTGTTATAATATATTCACTAAACTCAACATGTATGTAAAGAATGGATGCCATAAGAATCTTCAAGAACTCTTTTGTAAAGAAAAGTTAAAAAGTTGTTATAATATATTCACTGAACTCAACAAGTCAGTAAAGAATGGATGTCATAAGAATCTTGAACACTTTTGTAAAGAAAAGTTCAAAAGTTGTTATAATATATTCACTAAACTCAACAAGTAAATAAAGAATGGATGCCATAAGAATCTTCAAGAACTCTTTTGTAAAGAAAAGTATCAAAACAAATGATTTTTTCTAGATTTGAAAATTGTTGTTAAGCAGGGATTATGCTAAACACGCTGTGAACAAGCGGGTCCTGTTATCCAGATTTGTCATCACTATTGCTTCTACTTTCAGCTGACACACTTCCTCAGTTTGCTCGTTATAGCATATAACGACCACCTAAGGGACAAAGGAACATAGTCTGTAAGAAAGTGGTCTTGGTAGGCAGGTGACCTTTATACAGAGATGGTCGCTAAGATAAGTGATACTGTATCCCGAAAATTTAATATCAATTAACGGTTATTTTCGCGGACCAAATTTTTCACGATTTAATCTAAAAACGAGAAAATCGTATGTAAGTGATTTTAAATTTTCGCGAATGTAGTATAATATAATAATGATAAGAATTTTAGAGTTAGAAATTTGGACTAATATATAATTTTCTACATTTACATGTGCGGCTTTCAAGTATGTTACATTGAGTAGGTCAAGCACATGTGTTTCTTATTTACAATAGCATATGTACGTACATATAAAGTCTATTGCAAACCCAACTTCTGTTAGGGTCATTGTATAACTACTAATTACATAGCCATGTTGTTAATTATGATACGGAAAAATCCTAATGATGAACCATGTTTCCCTATGTTATACAGCAGCTACATTGGTATCAAATGTTCCAGGTATTGGGTATCATACCCAAATATTGACATTTGTTATCGCGGTGTACTGCTATATTAACTCGCCGCTAACCTCTGTACAGAGTCGACTCCTAAGACTCCAATAAACGTATCGTACCATACACTCAATCTGCGTTGGAGTTCTACATTTCCACAACATACACAAACACAAGATTTTCAATATTACACGATATGGATTTTAAAGGTTATTGTTTTTCAACCATTTCTCAATTTTTTTGGCGGATCTTATTTTCGCGATCCAAGCAAGGTGCCGCGAAATCGCGAAAATATCATCCCTACGAAAATAACCGGTTATACGGTATATCGATTACGAAATTAATGCTTTCTGATGTTTTAAATAAATGTGATTACGAATCGTATTATACCTTTCTTCGTTCCTCCGATAATTTAATCGGTGATCCCCAATTCCATTGCTTTGCTAGACGGTTCCTAAGAGTTGTCTTCGCTGCAAAAAAACAAAAATACTTGCGGATTCAAGTTTGCAAACATTTTTTTTCTTAACCCGATGAAATCAAAACAAAAAGTGTCATCAATGTTTATAATTAATATTTGACAATTTGATAAAGTAAAAACGTTTTAATATATGATTCCATTGGGTTTTCAAGGTATTGCTTTTCCAAATCAATACGCAAAGTCAATGTTTCCATAATTGTGACGTCACAATAATGTCGGGGTTCCTCGCCATTCTCGAATTTGTATTTTCATAGCGATATACAAAAAGGAATTGGCCAACTAGAGAACCATATTTAGTATAAAAACAAAGAAAAAACAATAAATATGTATGAATTGAATGTTTGAATAAAACCAAGAATTTGGTAAAACATGTATAATTAAAGAAATCAAAGATGTAAAAGTTTTATTAAAAGAGTAGGTCATTGAACATCATGTCTTTTCACTTTGTGATGTACGTACGCCAATTCTTATAATATAATCTCATATGTTACGTTCATGTCTATTGGTAGGATCTTTGAGGTTATTTTTCCATAGACCGAAAGAATCTAACGCTAAGTATTATGACGTAACACATTCAGAAGGTTTTCGCGGGATATTTCAAAAGCAGCACATTCATTGGCCAAACTGAATATTGGATCAGATATCAATGCGTCTCAACTCGTTTACTTTATTGTTTAAGTAAGTATAATAGCGGAAATTTATGTGATCAGAAGTTATCTGGATTAAATTATGAACATTATTCTCAATATCTTTTGGGGTTATGATTCATAGACAAAAAAGATGGACATAGACGTCTAAGAAGAATGTTCTTCCGTTTTTTGTTTTTTTTTATTTTTGTCTATGACTTCATAACCCGTTGCATATAAATGATGATTCTTTCACTGTTTCACTTTCCGACCAGACGATTCAAATATCCGCTCATGAATAAGTTCGTTACCCTACCCTTGGTCCAATATCAACGTGAACATGTCTCACGTGCCTCTATGAGGGAAAACGCGTGCAATATGACATAATTTCTGCCTCAATTGCTGTGATGTCAAGGACATTAATTGGTTCTTTATTAGCCTTATACATGTAATTACTAGAAATCTCCATTCATTATTGTACATTTTCCCATACGCCCTTAATTATCTTGGCAATGAATTTCACAGTGACGGAAACATTTGATATTTTTTCTCGACTGCATTTTAAGGTCAATTGCATTATTTCAGATATCAGTTAAAATAAGTTTAAAGAAATAACTGTAATAAAATATTGATTATATCACATGCATTTTAATGTCGATCTTATTATTTCGGATATCATTCAAACTAAATTTCATGATATTATTGCAATAAATATTGATTACATCGCCTATTGAAGCTGCCGAGAACATTGCTCCCAGAGAACGTCTCGCGTCAAACTAAAATGTAATTGAGTACATGTATGGCCTAAGTCAAAATTGTCGTTTCTCATCATCCACTAATAACGTATTAGCACGATAACCAAAAGTACAAGGTACAACTCAAAAATAATTTATACTGTAACGGGAATTTAGTGCACATAGCATGTTGGGTCGAAATAACCCGCCGTATACATCAAACGGGCCGAGACATTTCGTACCTGCACACAATAGATGTAAACAAACATGCAGACGAACACGTTGTGTTAGTGTTATTTCGGACTGAAGAAGGCCCTATAGTGGCTGAATATATATTCCATAGAAATGATTTTGATTTTACTTTGAATTTATTTTGGCCTTTTATTTCGGATTATTAATATACTAGCTTTATACCGTTTTTCCCTCATTAGGAATTTCTTCTCGTTCCTGTTTTCCCACAAGGTTTTATAAGAAACAAAGCTCGTATTTAAGTTCAATAACGGTTTGTTACATGTATGGTAAGCAATGACACAGATAGTGTACGTTAGTTTGTATTGATCATATGACATGTGTAGATAGATAGATCTATATAAGTAAACAAGTAACACTCAATCATCAATCCTAGATATTTTCTTTGGAAGCCCTTTTTTTCTTGCTGCTACACTCAAATCTCAAACAAAACTCACCGATCTTATGCACGTGCTTTTATGACAACGGTTACCCCGGTCGGGCCCCTCGTGCTTGACCGGAAGTCTAGCACGACGGGTCTAACCAACGCATACCAACACATACACATAAATAAACATTATAAAAGCAAAGCACTAAAATTATATATTGAAAGACACTTGCAACCACAAGTATAACAAAAAAGCTTACATTACACTTTATATATACATGTGACAACCGTCACAATACCTAATCTAGGGCCGGTTATTCAAAGCATGTTTAGTTTTTTTTTTTTTTTGTTTTTTTTTTAAGTTCAAGTTTTATTTACTTTGAGTCAGCTGACTCGTCAGTTGGATATACATACACACATTAATACATTGCATTCAAATGAATAATACAATGCATATTGTCCACAGATACAGGTAGATAATTCTTACATTCCGAAGAGTATAACTTATTGATTAATAAAGATCGGGGTTTTTTCGCAGCTTTTAGGTATTTTGCTAAGTTCTGTAATTCTTTTTCATTTGTTACAGTAAAAGGTTGTATTAGTTTATGCATACTAATTTTTTTTTAAATAATAGTTTATCATGATTTTTTGACGGATATCAGAGTAACATGGACATTTCAAAACTTGAAATTCATTTTCAACATCTTTTTTTTAATCAAAATCTTATTTTTTATTCAATAGACATATAAATAGCATTATGTTCCTTTCACAGAAGGACTTGCACACAAATTTCCATATTTAAATAGATTATTCTAATCTTGAGCACAAACTTGTACCTCTTTCAAATTATTTTCAAATATATTCATTCATTCATATCCATTCAAAATAAATTGATATTTGTAATTGCAAATAATTAATTTACATTGTGTAGTTATTATTGCCATCAAATATGTCAGGTAAGGGGAGACAACTCTAATATAAAAAAATCGGTATAAGGGAGACTACTCCGTATCACCTATTCTGACATTTTTTTACAAATTGATATAAATGCTTTCTTACTTTTAATAATTTCAGTGGTTAACATATGTTGTGTACTTTTTTTTTTTTTTTACATTTTTAAATTTAACTTCTAAGCAAGCCATAAGTAGTTTTAAAGAGTATGAAAAACACAATAGTATTAAAATTGATATCAACAACAAGGGGTGCTAACTCTCACATATACTTTATAGATGAAAGAGTAATTAAAAATACATCGAGCTCTTAAGTCACAGTTTTTTGTAATAAACTTCCGTATTTTGAAACTATAAATTCCTTTTTCCAACTTTGTTTGATTTTTATGTATAAGGACATATTATCTTTAAGTAATTCTTTTTAAAGAAATGATGATGTAGGAGAAGTTGCTTTGTTTTGGTATTTTTTTATATTTCTGATCTTCCATATAACCCATTTAGTTGTAATAATGACTGTGTTAGATATTGCATTTTCAATAAATTATCAGTGAAGTCACTGAGCATCATTTTCTCCTCATCAATATTCCATGTCATATTTACAGTGTCAAAACTTTCATTATTGTAAAGATTAGCATGTATTATGTCTAACAATTGTCTTATGAATAAACAGTTAAAAACAAATGTGTTAAAGTCTCATTTTCAGTTCTACACATATGACATAGTCCATCGGATCTATTCATTAGACTTGGTTTGTTTTCGGTATATATTACCCTATGTATATTTTTCCATTGAAATTCTTTCATTCAATTTGTAATTGCATAGTCGGTATTTCCAAAAAAATTCCAAACATTCAATCAATCTTTTGCTTCTGAAATTGAGTATTCCATTTAATTTCTGCTTTTGGTCTTATAATTGGTGTAGTAATAGTATGCAGGGTTTTCAATTTAAGTTCTTTTTGGTTTTACAATTTTGAAATAATTTACATTAAAAACACATATCTCTAATGTATTGTTATTATATATATATATGTTGTTTGTGTTCTGGTTCTGGTTCATTACCTTTAATAATTTCAATATATTTTCTAGGTATAGCTTTTTTATTTTAGAAATCTCGGTAATCCAATTATGTTTAAATATAAGTTTACTTAAAAGTTCTTGGTTGTTGATAAAGTTTTTCCTGTTCTCATTCCATATATCAGACACTTTAGTTATTCTTCTTTTTGAAAAAGAAGATAAAAATAACGGTTGATAATATGTTGTATGTTTTGTTACCGAATAATGGTTGTGACAACATTTGTGATATTCCATTAGGTACTATTTTAGATTTTTATATTTGACCATGCTTTCAAAATAGTGTAATAGAATTTAGGAATGTGATTGCTTATAGTTAATCCATGCAAGCATGTTAAGCTTAATCACATGATTAGTGAAATTTTCATTTCCCATTTATTGCAAAATTTTCATTACTATTCTCACTAAGCTCAACAAGTAAGTAAAAAAATGGACTTGTTAAGATTCTTATAAAATTTTGTAAAATTTGTTTAACCAGAAATTATTTGATCTTGATTTGAAAATTATCGTTAAACTGTGATTAGCCTGATAAACTTTTGAACAACTTGGCCCTGGTTTCTAATCACCATCGATGAAACTACCGTAAATCTCTTTAGCCTGTATCTGTTGTGGCGAATAGGACCAATATCACAAAATATACATACTATCAAGTATAGTTAGAATTATGTGATAATGTTTGGTTATTATATAAAAAATGAAAATTAACTGTTAATTTATAGAGTTACAATAAATATGATTAAAAATTATATCATTCCTATTGTAGGAGTTAGCTCCCCTTATTTTCATAAACCTCACCATGTTCATATGTTTTATATAATTGTTTGTTTGTACCACCAATATCAGGAGAAGACTAAGATAGGCTACGCCTGATGTATAATCCAATTGACACTAACATCGTTTTGTCAATAAAATATTTGGAAATTGAAATTGAAATCTCTTCAGCCCTCCAGCACTACAGAGTGTTAAGACACGTAACCAAATTGTTGTTGGTTGAAAATTGTTCTAATATCTATAAATATTCTGTCAATGACATTAATTTTAAAGTGCAGGATGGCAGAACGAATTTAAAGCAATGTTATTTGCCTATGAGTTGTTATCGAAATCGGTGACGCATTCGAATTTTGGAATTTTATTAAAATCTTAAAAAATGTAATTCATTAAATAAATATGTCGTATTTCAATTAAATTTACTATAACTAATTTTATTTTTAGAATCGTTAGTGACTATATATTCACTGATATTATAACTTAGGTTGTTGAATGCTAATAGTCTAATTGACTTTTTCGTCTTTGCATGTTAAAGAGTAACTTCGCGATAGTTATTCATTGTGACATCATTGTTTTGTGAGCGAAACTCTCGCATCATTTTCTCTGACAGGAATGACATTGCACTTGCAAACACAATCAAAGTCATTACCTACCATTAAAATACATATAAAAAATGTAACACTATCATTTCAAATGCATGGTTTTTAACTTGCATTGTCAGCTTTAAGTAACCTTTGATAAGGATTATTTAAACTATATAAAACCTTAAAAACATTTAATTTCTGGTATTGTGAAAAATATATATAAAAGCTAAGTTTACATCGATGTATCATAACACTTCTTATTTTTGTTGTTGTTTTTGTTTTTGTTGTTGTTTTGTTGCGCCGCGAAGCTTGAGCTCATATTTGTACTCGGCCTCAAAATTAACCTTTCTTTTATTATCAAATTTGAATTACTTCAATTGAAAACTATTTCGTTTTCTTATGTCAACGAAAGCAATCCTGAATAGAGTTCTTCATTTTGACGTTCACTTGAGTAATTTCTATGGTAGACTTGCACTTGTTCGTATTTGGTCAATGCCTATTATAAATATAATATACATGTATGTTGGCTTCTATAATATGTTGTTATCTACAGCCAGTGGCATATATGGTCGGTCTCCGCATTATGATGTATAGTATGTAGTATTGCCGACACAGCCATATTTAACGTAAATTCTTACCGTAAACTCCCGATAATCCGGACGCCGATTATCTCAAAAATTCTGATCAAGTTTTCGTTTTAGCTGAGTCGGCACAGCGGCGGACCAGTAGGTATGGAATCACGGGTTCGAGTCCGGCTCGCGCATACTACTCTCGCCCTGTACAGTTACATATTGACTCAGAACACAGATTTCTGAAAAAAATGTTATCCGGACGGTCTAAGGCTGGGAATGAAAGTGTGTGTATTGAAATAATCCACTTCGACGTCAAACATATATTAATAGATTCAGATTGACATTAAGATACATTCTCTAATGCTTAGTACTCCATTCCGTAAAATAAAAATCGTATACACACAGTGGGATTAGCCTAGGCCTAATGTTGTAACTAGCTTAGGTGGAATTTAAAAAATAAACATCAAACGTATTCACTATTCAATGGCTCCAGATGCTTAATGAATGTTATTCGATTATTCCTACTATCCTACCGAGTTTATCATTTGGAAATTTCAAAGTTCAATCAACGTCGTCTGTCACATTTTGTGGTTACGCTTCAAACTCAGGTCATCAAAGCGTTTGTTTTAAAGCGCCAGGAACATGAAGCGTTTTGGTAACGTAGATGATAACGTTATCTAAAAATAACCGTGCAATATACTTTTTCTATAAACCACTTCCGGAAAAATCGTGCAATATAGTTTTTTATCGGTGATCACGTGGCGTGTTTTTGACCAATGAGAAACGACAAAGAAACGACCAGAAAAATAATAAAGTATAATAGATATGGCTAACGTGCGACAACTATACTTTAAAAGGCTACACCGACGCTGACGAATTGTATAAAATACGGGAGCAGACGATGTTTTTCCGTCAGTTGCAAAAAAATATTTCACTACATTATCACCATTGAAAAGTTAGAGCTTCTTATTATACTTCAATATTAAAGTGTTATTTTTTTCAATTGCGTCCCGAAAAAAGCCCATGACACCGCTATATTGAATAAAGTACTGATTGATTGCGCATTTACAAAAGGGAAATAAATAATGTTTTTGTGGTAATTATACAAACATTTACATATCTATTATACATATATATTAAGTATACTCCAAATAAAGTTCAAATGATGGGTATCGTTTATGCTTTGTCAGCGATGGAGCATCATAAATTATGTGTTACTTAGCAACAAGCGAATAAAGGAGTTTCATAACCAGATCAAATGCGATTCATTTCATCAATTTATATATAAACGATTGTTATCTTTATGCTCGACAAGAATCGATTCATGCAGTCATAGATGCTTCATCAAATAATACATGTAAATGGTTTCTAGGATAGTCCAGAAAACATCAGACCGATGATTAATTTTCATAAAGATGATACCTTAATCAAAATGATAAAACTTTTTGATAAAATTGTGTCCGCGTGATATAATACATTCGTAAATTATACATCTTTTGAGTACTCCTCGATATTCCAAGGACTACTATCATTGTCGTTATATCCATCACCGAAATCCTCCTCGATTCTCCTTGGGTTGCTATAATTGACGATATTTCCACCCCTGGATTATTTCAATGTGAAACCGGAGGCAACAGAAGAGGATAAGTAATTTAGTCCTTTAATGTACATGAAAAGTCTTTAATTGACTGTG
This sequence comes from Argopecten irradians, assembly GCF_041381155.1. Taxonomy (NCBI): domain Eukaryota; kingdom Metazoa; phylum Mollusca; class Bivalvia; order Pectinida; family Pectinidae; genus Argopecten; species Argopecten irradians. Next base: position 11,502,526 of record NC_091148.1, on the reverse strand, counting down.
TGGCATTGAAGTTGGGCGTCTCTCTCTGTATAACCCTCGAAGGAAGTCTTTGCAGGCCTGTGATTAGTTCAGATTGTTTTTCTCTTGATATGCCTATAGTTGCACTAACATATAGTCCATGAGTGGATATTACATTAGTGATAGTAACCCCTGGTGTATCGAGGATGCTCTAGAATATGTCATAGTAAGCCTGAAGGCTCTGTGAACGGTCAGAGATGAGATGATATTTTCAATTTTCATACTTTGATGTACATAAACATAATTGAATAACTGTATGCGTAGTCTTTGTAATCTTCAAAGGAAGTCTCTAAAGGCCTTTGATTGTCCAGTATTGTTAATCTGAGACTGACTCTTTTGAACTGGTTTTGCTATGAAATATCCCCGAGAGGTGTGTATAGTGACAGTAGTGACCGATGTAGTATCGGGAATACTGAGTACAATGTGTTATAAACAATCCATATTTGACAAAGACGTCTTTCACAGTCTAAGTAAATGAATTATGTTTGCCGAATAAAAACGGTTAATATGAGTTAATGAAAAGGTTATAAGTTTTTCATATGTTACACCACGTTTGAGAAAGCCATTTAACGTTTGCCTGGTCGCGATAAACATCCTTCCATCAGGTAAGTTCATCTTTCAACCGTCCCTCTTAAATTCCACTGCTTGTACGTGGCGAGTGTGTGTGCTCAGGCGACTAATATGTCCATTATACAGTATATATAGAGAGAGGATCTTACATTAGTAGTTATGTAATACGAAATTTATCAGACGAGTTCAATAAATTGATATGCCGCAAACCTTTCGGCGAGTGGCATATCACAATATTTAACGAGTTTTATAAATTCCATTTCACATAGTCACGAGTGTAAGATTATATTCATCACATAACTTTTATTTATAGAAATATAAGTACAATTTTAATTTCGTCTCTATAAAAAACGGCTCAGATGTGACGTTTTCGCCTACTGTGATAACCATGCAACGTCACATACAGATAATGACGTCAAAACTGCTTGTCATAATAGTGTTATTACGTGTGTCTCACGATATTTATGATATGTTTGTATGACATGGTTAAACGAGCCAGTAATGTGATAATATAAGACTCTTTCATATGTGATCCACATATGAAAGCGTAGTTTTCTCTCATATCTCGGCGAATTATTGCAATTTTACTACTATTTTTCTCCGCCATTTTGAAATAAATTCGAAAAAACGCAACTGCCAGTCAAATCTCCATACATGAAAATTGCGAATTCCGTTGTTTTATCTATTTAAGTTAATCCATCCTAGTTTCTGAACAAAATAAATATTAAAATTGTACCTAGAAAATAGTAATTTTGTTGACGCTATGACGTCGCGATGCTTTATTGCATTGGTAGGCTCCATACAATATAGCCTCAGACGATATGAGTTATTGCCCTAGACCGGCCAGTGTTACACGTATAGGTATATGATAAATATTAATTTTAACTTTATTTTATTCATTCATATAAGTCATATAATACAAAAACGATCAAATAGGTATAAAATGAAATGGATTCAGAACCAAGTGTTAACACTTATGTTAATCCGCCTCCATTTGGTAAATAGAGGTTCCCCAGCAAGTGACTGTTGTTTATCATGTTTTTCAAACTCGAGTTAGTTAATTTTCAAATTTTGTAAGGACACCAGCTTTAGCGAGTGTCTTTTACAAATTTGAAAATTAACTAACGAGAGTTTTGATAAACATGATAAACAACAGTCACGCGTCGGGGAACTTACATATCCCATCACTTTATATAATTAACTATTTACTTATACAGTGGTGACCATTTTCTCGTCTTCAATCAGGGAAATTTACCACCACACAAGGTGTAGTGATATCTCTCCGCCATAAAATATAATACCTAAATAGAGAGCCAATATTCTATTGTTTAATACTTTGAATAAGCAACTACAAATTAGACAGTAAATACAATGTTATTTTTTAAAAAATGCGCTATGAAAAGTAGCCCGAAGTTGAGAGCCAATCTACCCGTTAGACAGTAAATACAATGTACAGTGTTATTTGAAGAAAATGCGCTATGAAAAGTAGCCCGAAGTTAAGAGCCAATCCATTAAATTATTTTGATATCTGTACAACCATTTGTCGTAATCCCCTCATGCTGGGTATCAGGATTCACCGGGTACTCTTTATCATATTACTCGCCTGGTATCCAGTGACTTTGCTCTGGTGTCATTTTTGCATGTGTCACAATATCACTAATGTAATATAACCTTAAAAGCTTCCTTTTAGTTACAGATCCATAATAACGTCATGACAGCAAACAATCACGTCATGATTCGAGGACGTCGGGACAGGGCGGTCTGCGCTGATTTTTTGTAATATTTTTTGACGTTAAAATTCTTCTATATGAAAATATCTTAAACTACCGTTTTTTTAATATGAAAGTTTACGAAACGCACCTCGAAGTTTTATTTTTTGCACGGCAAGTCTCGCAAAATAAAATATACTGTCACTCCTTTCATAAAGTGTAATATGCAATGAAAACTCCTTTATGATCATCTACATATGCATGCCGAGATTTATCAAATGAGAATTAAAACAAGATAATGGTCTCGAGATACTTAAAAGTATTGAACGATATATTATTGTATGTATCACATCAACGAATCTAAGCCTAATAAGCTAATTAAAAAAATAGTTATAGCAATTTTACCTATATTTAATTATCCCACTGATACAAACCTACAGAAACGCCCCGAAAGGTTCGTTTGCACTGTGATAAACTAACTACGTATATGTTCTTGTTAATTTTTTCAAGTTTAAAAATCGAGATTTACTGTTGAATTGTGTTGCGAATATTCTTTATAGCCTTTGAAGGCGTCTTTTAATAGACAGAGTTTCATTTGTAAAACTATATATATATATATATATTTATATTTGTTGTAGGGGGGCGAATTTTGGTGAATCCGCGTGTATAGCGGATTTTAAATCCCCGTGAATATCAGCAAATATACATTAAACAATTGTTAGGAGTGTTTTATGAACATAATTAAAAGGCAATGCGAGTCATATCTCTTAGCTAGATCGCACTAAAGTGAGGTAACGGGGCCTCGTTCATTTCATGGATTTATGAGCCGTTTTACTTCGAATAGTATGGATTCAAAACAAAGAAGAACCGAGATTTGATTTTAACGGTATGGACATTTAATAGCAATTAATTTGCTCTTAAGTTACCATTAACCCGTGCTCATCAATAACCCGTAGCCACCAACAACCCGTACCCACCAATAACCCGTATCCACCAATAACCCGTATCCACCAATAACCCGTACCCAATAACCCGTATCTCCAATACCCCGCACTCACCAAAAACCCGGACCCGCCAATAAACCGTACCCACCAATAACCCGTACTCACCAATAACCTGTACCAACCAATAACCTGTACTCTCCATTAACTCATACCCACCAATAACCCGTACTAACCAATAACCCGTACCAACCAATAACCCGTGCTCACCAATAACCCGTACTCACCAATAACCCGTACTCACCAATAACCCGTACTCACCAATAACCCGTACCCACCAATAACCCATACTCACCAATAACCCGTACTCACCAATAACCCGTACCCACCAATAACCCGTACTCACCAATAACCCGTACTCACCAATAACCCGTACCCACCAATAACCCATACTCACCAATAACCCGTACTCACCAATAACCCGTACTCACCAATAACCCGTACTCACCAATAACCCGTACTCACCAATAACCCGTACCAACCAATAACCCATACTCACCAATAACCCATACCCACCAATAATCCGTACTCACCAATAACCCGTACTCACCAATAACCCGTACCCACCAATAACCCATACTCATCAATAACCCGTACTCACCAATAACCCGTACTCACCAATAATCCGTACTCACCAATAACCCGTACTCACCAATAACCCGTACCCACCAATAACCCGTACTCACCAATAACCCGTACCCACCAATAACCCGTACTCACCAATAACCCGTACTCACCAATAACCCGTACTCACCAATAACCCGTACTCACCAATAACCCGTACTCACCAATAACCCGTACCCACCAATAACCCATACTCATCAATAACCCGTACTCACCAATAACCCGTACTCACCAATAACCCGTACTCACCAATAACCCGTACTCACCAATAACCCATACTCACCAATAATCCGTACTCACCAATAACCCGTACTCACCAACAACCCGTACCCACCAATAACCCATACTCATCAATAACCCGTACTCACCAATAACCCGTACCCACCAATAACCTGTACCCACCAATAATCCATACTTATCCATAACCTGTACTCACAATAACTCGTACTCACCAATAACCCTTACTCACCAACAACCCGCACCCACTAATAACCCGTACTCACCAACAACCCGTACACACTAACAACCCGTACTCTACAATAACCCGTGATTACCAATAACCCGTTAATTGACTATTCCAATTTGACAGACCAAAAGGTCCACTTACAGAATGGAACACAATTGATACATTTAACATAAATATAAAATACCACATGTACTAGGTAAAAGATTCAGTTACAAACCAGTGAAAGATTTCTATAATCAGATTTTAAATGGTGCAATTGATAAACAAAACATATCTCAGTCAGATGCAGATTTATAACAATTAATACTGGTTGCATTCGGTTAATATACTGTGCGGTATTACATTAACTCTACTACTCTGGCAATAAGACTGATTGGAACGACTTGAACGTAAATCACGACTAGGGACTAAAAAAACTATAGGTTTACTAGGGTGAGAACAATTATAAGAACTGTTGACAAAATTGAAAAGAAAGATCATGTCTAAAAAGTTAACCTACTCTCTTATCTAGAGAGATTAAGATGTTTACAAATGTCTGTGTAAGGCTATATAGCTATGCCTCGTGCTTTCAAACTCACGTGTGCCTATTATGTCGCAGCACACACGATACCAAATGTAAAGTCACGCGTGATGTCTGGAATTTTTTATTTATATCTGGCGATCAGTTAACAATGCAAACATGCCGGGTTAAAAATAGTAATCGTTAACCCTATACAATACTAATTTATGATTTGTTTTGTCACGTTTTGTCAACTTGAACTTGAGTTATTTGTAGAAACTCTGAAATTAAATCAATGCGTTTGAGGAGAATAGAAATTTATCTTTAATAAGAATCAATAATCTCTACAGAGTGAAGCTTTATGATTTATCTATGTCGGGAATGACGGTGACCATCTATATATGAATTGTTAAGAAGTATTAAAGCCATAGCTACATGTGGCATAACTGCGCGTACATTTTGACATATCATTTTGTCTACAGTAAGGCCAAAAAATGTCTATTTAGGGTAACATTAGGGGAGAAAAATAGGGTCGGAAGGTCGGCATTTTTTTTTTTTTTTTTTTTTTTTTTGTCTTTTGCTCTAAAATAATGACCGGAACCGGAGTCTGAGATCGAAATCCGGACTTTTATTTTTTTGGTAGAAAAGTGGAAAAATATTGGGTCAGGGGTAAAAAATTAGGGTCGGTCGGTTAACCCTAAACAGACATATATTTTTGTTTTGCCTAATATATTGGAATCCATTATGTTTGATCAATTAAGCTGTGAAAATCATTTATAGGTATGGAAATGACGGATAATGCCTTATAAACTTGTAAAAAAAATCTTGTTTTTATGCTTTATGTGTGTTTAGAAGAAAGCCAATCTGAAGAAGTCACTTTGAAATTACTAATAACACTAGAAAATGAAATCAAATTGTAACCACATATATTACCTTGATGTTTTGACCATATATACTCATTTCACTCTATTATAAATTTTAATATGATTTTTCAAGTACAGTAAAAAATATCTGTCTAAAATTAAAAGTATATATCGTAAATATGGTAATTCTCAATAGTTTGTTAAATTGTGGTCGTCAAAAATGTAACACATGGAAAGCATTCTCCTAACAGTCAGTATTGACATCACTGCATATGTATTTTTAAAACAAACCTAAAAACTTTTCAAGTAAACTATATATACATATACAAATTATTTTTGGGAGAAGAGAAAAGAAGAAGGATCAATTATACATAATTAACATTCTACAAAATTAGCCCACTGTGACCTATTTAAAGACACTAAGTTATATTTTCCATTTTTTTTTATTTTCCACAAGTAAATGGATTTATAATTCATGAAAAAGCATTAAACAATATCGTTCGGATTCAGCAAAACAGAAAATTGAACCTCCTGTTTAACTGCCAATAACTCACAAGAGACTCCTGACCTAAATTATTTGTCATATCATGATGCGCCAACCTTTGAGTATCAGTAAACAAAAAGTAAGGCTTATCGGTTATGGCCGCAAGAAGGCATGAATTAACACCCCTCTTTTGGCGTTAATTATCAATAATCTCTATGCCCGGAATGTCGCCAGGACTGGTGGTATCTAGCAATATCGGGAGTTTTGTTAATTAAAGGTCATTATAACTAGTACATGTCATATGCATGATATGCCGTCTATTCAATTCAAAAAGGTCCAATGCCTTTCCGATACGGCTTTTAATTTCTAAAATTGGAATGTAAAACGAAATGGAACATTTTAATACTACATTTATCATCACAATCTGGACATTCCAATTAAAATTATTTAAATGTTAATATTCATAACACGTGTCGAATTATATTTTCTCCCGTCGACCTAATACCGCGTGTTATTTGACTATCAGTGCGTTAGACGGCAAAACAGCGAAATGAATTATCAGTTAACATAGATTACTTGCATTTGTTTGGTATCATCATAGGCCATCGATATGGATTTTCTGATGTTATTATTTTTCTAACAAACTTTGAATTCATTGTTTCGGAAAAGGTAATGTGGTATTGAGTAGGATGTTCATTTTCAATAAAGTCAATTCAAATGTTTTCACAAAGAGTTTCATTACATTTATCAGCAGGTAAGTAATAGATAACTATCAATAATATGTTTTTGGTAAGTGTGTTAGGGTTGTGTTTCCGGTGTTTTTTCTGAATTGAGTCATTTGCCGATGGCCTGTCGTACCGATTAAATAACAAAAATGGTGTAATTCTGTTTCTGATTGTTTTTAATTCACGCAACTTGGGAAAACATATTTCTCATCCAAATACAAAATTTTAAAAGATAAACTATACATTAAGCGAACCTAGCCATTCATTCAGCAATCTCAGATCATTGCCTTTAAATTTTCGACATGTACTGCATTTAAAAAAAATTAAATGGATTGTATTTGGTCTACATAACTAAGGATAATGTAATATATAATCAAATAAAATGCTGAATCTTGTTTTGCAATAAGAATTATCACACGCAGCACTTCTAATTTATATGAGATGCAAACAATAATTGAAGTGCTAAGTGGTAATTTGCATTTGTCAGGTCTTATTATATATTTTAATCTCATGTGTCGATGAAATCTATGTCAATTTGTTTTTGAGAGTACTTATACAGGTTGTAAATTTGACAAAATAATGGGTTTTTCATTGAATTCGACACATTAAAGTTTCACAGAATCCTCGAGATCACTGACATTTGTGTTATTCTAGGTTTCGTAATCATAAAGGGGTGTGCGATCGACGTGAGCGGTTTCTATCACGCATACAACTGCTATCCAATTCAACAGACCACAAAGTTCACTTACAGGATTGATAAAAATTAACACATTCAACATATTCGAGATTAGCTGCAATATTGTAGCTCAATAGACTTAAGATAGAAAATAGTGTCGTCTTTAGAGCTACAATTGGTGCATATTACTGCTAATGGAGCAAAAGTAATGATTATGCAAACCATTATTAAAACGTTTGTAAGCATTTTACCATATTTGTTTTATATCTCTTACCTAGTAGTCCATAAAACTGAACCGTATAAAATAACAAATTCTCAGCGAGACATTTTTTTTACATTATGCATACAGTGTATGCATGTCTTTCTGAAGGGAATTTATACGGCAAGTCTACAAATTTTCACGTCTTGTGAGCGGGATGGTAGACATTAAGGATGGTAGTTATGTTTGTTTTCGACAAAAATAATATACAAATACATGTATACGCATAAAATATTGGACACCTACAAAAAAGTATCGGAAATTGTGCCCGAGTGATTTTCTGAGGCACTGCTCCACTAGGACATATATGCACCATTTCGTACCCAACCGAAATGTATTTGTAGGCCGGGTACGTATATTCGTTCTAATTCGGGATAAATTCTAGGTTAAAGAGACACAAAAATTAACATCCAGTTACAAACTAATGTAAGATTTATTTCAACTGATTTTAAGTGTAGCAGTGGATAAAGAAGTTCATACCATTACATCTAGATTGCATTTGATTTAAAGTACTGTTGACGTCATTAACAACAAAGGTCATGTCTAAAAATGTCCGCCAACGTTCAAAGCGAGGAAGATTAAAATGTATACAGATGGAAATATCAGACCTAGAGTTGAAATCAATGTGGGCCTTACTATACAAACACACCAATTAAACAATGCATCCGGTGTAACTACCTATATGTACCTCAATGATTTACGAAATGGGAATGTAAAAGATTTCAATATGCTTGTTGAGGCTCAAATCCAAAGATGTATGTTCATGCTACCCTTATCTTTACTTTAAAGTTACCTTAAATAGAATTATTCAAATGTTATTTCTCATAACACAACAAAACATTGAAATTAATATTCCTCATTGGTTACTTGTTACAAAAGTGAATTGTGAAATGATACGATCGCAGAAAGGATTTATTTCTGACGTTACCGGAAGGTGTGGCTTCTCATAATTTGAAACATGTTGTGACGTATATAAAATATGTTTCAAATTTCATTATATCATAATTTTAGTGTCGGGTTAAGCGTGGAATTTTGTCACGTGTTAGGTATATGATTGTGCCGTAATTTATACTCACTAATCAAAATTTGCTTTTAATGTGACAAGACAGAAATTATGTACGGTAAATGTTTTTTTATGTCCTATATATATTTGGATATAAAGTACTTGCAGTTTTCACTTTACATTTACTAATAACACTGTAAAAATGTGAAATTAAGTTGTAGACCACAATTTGGCTTATTTTGATCGTCTTCACTACTTCGTCGTCTCATTTCACTTCACTATACATGTAAATATAATGATTTTGGCAGTACTGCCAAAATAATTTTCATCTCTTTTTTGTACTTTTAAAATTGAAAAAACAAATGCTTTGAAAGTACTGTAATCCTCAAAATGCTTCCCGAAAAAAATGCCGTGGCACTTTATCCTATATGGAATGCAAAGAAAGCAAAGTAAATTATTTCATATTATTTAAAAATATATATATACACACGATTGAACACACAATTATTGTTCAAATGATGAGTATCGTTTTTGCTTTGTCGCCTGTGGAGCATCTTTAACATCTTAATCTTGATTATAAAAATATGCCAACTGTAATTTGGATTTTTTTTAATATATATTTTATCTCATGATTTATACTACATTGCACTGTATAGTTGCTTATATTCGCGGAGGTTTTAATTACAGTCTGTCGTATGAATGACGCTTTGAAGGGCTACAAAGTGATTCAAGAAAATAAAACCCGCGAAGAAATTCTAAACAGTAATTTTAGCAGTTGTTCAGTACATTAGTTAATTGTCGACAAACAAACCACCGTCGTAAATAAATGTATGTGGGACATAACTGGGCGGAAATTTTGACTTGTTACTATTTCTTCGGTAATCTTTTGAAAATCAGAAGGTTTGATGAAATAAGCTGTGAGAATTATTTAAGTGAACAGATAAATATGTATGGTGTTTTCTTAACATTAGCTACATCACGGAATTTATGCAATAAAAACTCCCTGTTGCATAAATGACGCTTTGAAGGGCTACAAAGTGATTCAAGAAAATAAACCCCGCGAAGAAATTCTAAACAGTAATTTTAGCAGTTGTTCAGTACATTAGGTAATTGTCGACAAACAAACCACTGTGGTAAATAAATGTATGTGGGCCATAACTGGGCGGAAAATTTGACATGTTAATATTTCTTCGGTAATCAATTGGAAATCAGAAGGTTTGATGAAATAAGATGTGAGAATTTTTTAAGTGGACAGATAAATATGTATGGTGTTTTCTTAGCGTTAGCTACATCACGGAATGTATGCAATAAAAACTCCCTGTTTTATATGCGGTATTTACATTATTTTTAGATGGAAGCATACCTGCATAAATCACTTAACAATTGCTAACAGTACTGTACAATGTGACATACCTTAACACATTTTGAGCTCTATTTTGTAAAATTAAAACTAATGTATTAAAAGTATTGTAATTCTCAAAATGAATGAACGTTTTGGTGATGAATAAAAGCTGTTCTTAATTCGCGAGTATGATTGGATATTACGTCACATATACCTTTAATCCTCTTTTACATCAATGCGAGAGTGAGAAAAAATGGGGGCTTGTGTTATTTCACTTAACCAAGGTTTCAAATGATGGCAGTTTGGTGGTTAGTTTTACTAGGATGGTTCTCGAGGATTAGCATTTGTCAATTAAACCGCACGCGATTTTGCATTTTGTATTGTGTGTGTTACTATGTTTGCTCCGACATTAAATAGAAACACGTGCGTTTGTGAGCACGAGACGTGGCTATATATTACACCTGGATATCGGTAAAATGAGAATATTGCTAAAGCCGATAGCCATCATCCATTTATCTAAGCCTATTCTTAGAAACACTGAATGTTGTAGTTGACATTTTATCCCCATAATCAATTCGAAACTGTGTGTCCTCATAAGCTACAATTGTATGAAATCTATGCAAATCCATCGATCCCGTCTATTGCGCCATTTAAACCTATCGCTGGAAACCCAACAAGAAACATTTCCCAGAACTATATACCTTAAGTAACATTGACCACAAGAATCAATCCAACTTCCGGACAGAGAGACAGACACAGACAGATTGACATAAAAACAGGCAGATAGACTGACAGAGACAGATATATAGACAGAAATACAGACAGATACACAGACAAAGACAGATAGACAGACAAAGACAGACAGCAGAAAGACATAAATACAGTCAGATAGACAGACAAAGACAGACATAAAGACATCAATACAGACAGATACACAAAGACAAGCAGAAAGACATAAATACAGACAGATAGACAGACAAAGACAGACATAAAGACATCAATACAGACAGATACAGACAAAGACAAGCAGAAAGACATAATACAGACAGATAGACAGACAAAGACAGACATAACAGACAGATACAGACAGACACAAGAGACAAGACAGAAAGACATAATACAGACAGATAGACAGACAAAGACAGACATAAAGACACAATACAGACAGATACACAGACAAGCAGAAAGACATAAATACAGACAGAAGACAGACAAAGACAGACATAAATACAGACACAGACGAACAGACAGATAAACAGACAAACACAAGACAGACAGAAAGACATTAATACAGACAGATAGACAGACAAAGACAGACATATAGACAGAAATACAGACAGATACACAAAGACAGGCAGAAAGACATAAATACAGACAGAGAGACAGACAAAGACAGACATAAAGACACCAATACAGACAGATACACAAAGACAAGCAGAAAGACATTAATACAGACAGATAGACAGACAAAAGACAGACATAAAGACATCCAATACAGACAGATACACAAAGACAAGACAGAAAACATTAATACAGACAGATAGACAGACAAAGACAGACAGAAAGACATAATACAGACAGATACAGACAAAGACAACAGAAAGACATAAATACAGACAGATAGACAGACAAAGACAGACATAAAGACATAATACAGACAGATAGACAGACAAAGACAGGCAGAAAGACATTAATACAGACAGATAGACAGACAAAGACAGACATAAAGACACCAATACAGACAGATAGACAGACAAAGACAGACAGAAAGACATAATACAGACAGATAGACAGACAAAGACAGACATAAAGACATCAATACAGACAATACAGACAGACAGTACACAGAAGACAACAAAGACAGACAGCATAAAGACATAAATACAGACAGATAGACAGACAAAGACAGACATAAAGACATCAATACAGACAGATAGACAGACAAAGACAGACATAAAGACATCAATACAGACAGATAGACAGACAAAGACAGACATAAAGACATAAAAAGACAGAGATACAGACAAAGACAGAATAATACAGACAGATAGACAGACAAAGACAGACATAAAGACATCAATACAGACAGAGATAGACAGACAAAGACAGACATAAAGACATCAATACAGACAGATAGACAGACAGACAAAAGACAAAGACAAGAAGACAGACATACAAGACAGAGCAGCAGACATAATACAGACAGATAGACAGACAAAGACAGACATAAAGACATTAATACAGACAGAGAGACAGACAAAGACAGACATAAAGACATTAATACAGACAGATAGACAGACAAAGACAGACAGAAAGACATAATACAGACAGATAGACAGACAAAGACAGACATAAAGACATCAATACAGACAGATAGACAGACAAAGACAGACATAAAAGACATCAATACAGACAGATAGACAGACAAGACAAGCAGAAAGACATAATACAGACAGATAGACAGACAAACAAGACAGACATAAAGACATTAATACAGACAGATAGACAGACAAAGACAGACATAAAGACATCAATACAGACAGAGAGACAGACAAAGACAGACATAAAGACATCAATACAGACAGATAGACACAAAGACAGACATAAAGACATCAATACAGACAGATAGACAGACAAAGACAGACATAAAGACATTAATACAGACAGAGAGACAGACAGCAGACAGACAGACAGAGACACATACAAGACAGATAGACAGACAAAGACAGACAGAAAGACATCAATACAGACAGAGACACAAAGACACAGCAGACAAAGACATAAAACAGACAGATAGACAGACAAAGACAGACAGAAAGACATCAATACAGACAGAGAGACAGACAAAGACAGACATAAAGACATCAATACAGACAGATAGACAGACAAGACAGACATAAAGACATCAATACAGACAGAGAGACAGACAAAGACAGACATAAAGACATAAATACAGACAGATAGACAGACAAAGACAGACATAAAGACAGAAATACAGACAGATAGACAGACAAAGACAGACAGAAAGACATAATACAGACAGAGAGACAGACAAAGACAGACAGAAAGACATCAATACAGACAGATAGACAGACAAAGACAGACATAAAGACATCAATACAGACAGAGAGACAGACAAAGACAGACAGAAAGACATCAATACAGACAGATAGACAGACAAAGACAGACATAAAGACATAAATACAGACAGAGAGACAGACAAAGACAGACATAAAGACATCAATACAGACAGATAGACAGACAAAGACAGACATAAAGACATCAATACAGACAGAGAGACAGACAAAGACAGACAGAAAGACATCAATACAGACAGATAGACAGACAAAGACAGACATAAAGACATCAATACAGACAGATAGACAGACAAAGACAGACATAAAGACATAATACAGACAGAGAGACAGACAAAGACAGACATAAAAGACATCAATACAGACAGATAGACAGACAAAGACAGACAGCAGAAGACATAATACAGACAGATAGACAGACAAAGACAGACATAAAGACATCAATACAGACAGATAGACAGACAAAGACAGACATAAAGACATCAATACAGACAGAGAGACAGACAAAGAAAACAAGACAGAATAAAGACATTAATACAGACAGATAGACAGACAAAGACAGACATAAAGACATCAATACAGACAGAGAGACAGACAAAGACAGACAGAAAGACATCAATACAGACAGAGAGACAGACAAAGACAGACAGAAAAGACATCAATACAGACAGATAGACAGACAAAGACAGACATAAAGACATCAATACAGACAGATAGACAGACAAAGACAGACATAAAGACATTAATACAGACAGAGAGACAGACAAAGACAGACATAAAGACATCAATACAGACAGAGAGACAGACAAAGACAGACATAAAGACATCAATACAGACAGATAGACAGACAAAGACAGACATAAAGACATCAATACAGACAGAGAGACAGACAAAGACAGACATAAAGACATCAATACAGACAGATAGACAGACAAAGACAGACATAAAAGACATCAATACAGACAGAGAGACAGACAAAGACAGACATAAAGACATCAATACAGACAGAGAGACAGACAAAGACAGACATAAAGACATCAATACAGACAGATAGACAAAGACAAAGACAGACATAAAGACATCAATACAGACAGAGAGACAGACAAAGACAGAAAGACATAAAATACAGACAGAGAGACAGACAAAGACAGACATAAAGACATCAATACAGACAGAGAGACAGACAAAGACAGACAGAAAGACATTAATACAGACAGAGAGACAGACAAAGACAAGCATAAAGACATAAATACAGACAGAGAGACAGCAACAACAGATACATAAAGACATCAATACAGACAGAGAGACAGACAAAGACAGATAAAGACATAATACAGACAGATAGACAGACAAAGACAGACATAAAGACATCAATACAGACAGAGAGACAGACAAAGACAGACAGAAAGACATTAATACAGACAGAGAGACAGACAAAGACAGACATAAAGACATCAATACAGACAGAGAGACAGACAAAGACAGACATAAAGACATCAATACAGACAGAGAGACAAAGACAGAAAGACATTAATACAGACAGATAAGACATAATACAGACAGAGGACAGACAAGAAGCATAAAGACATCAATACAGACAGATAGACAGACAAAGACAGACATAAAGACATCAATACAGACAGAGAGACAACAAGACACAGAAAGACATTAATACAGACAGAGAGACAGACAAAGACAGAATAAAGACATCTAAAGACAGACAGAAGAGACAGACACAGACAGAAGACATAAAAACAGTAATACAGACAGAGAACAGACAAAGACAGCATAAAGACATAAATACAGACAGATAGACAGACAAAGACAGACATAAAGACATCAACAGACAGAAGACAGACAAAGACAGACAGAAAGACATAAATACAGACAGATAGACAGACAAAGACAGACAGAAAGACATCAATACAGACAGAGAGACAGACAAAGACAGACATAAAGACATCAATAATACAGACAGAGAGACAGACAAAGACAAGCAGAAAGACATAAAATACAGACAGATAGACAGACAAAGACAGACATAAAGACATCAATACAGACAGATACACAAAGACAGACAGAAAGACATCAATACAGACAGATAGACAGACAAAGACAGACATAAAGACATCAATACAGACAGATACACACAAAGACAGCAGAAAGACATCAATACAGACAGATACACAAAGACAGACATAAAGACATCAATACAGACAGATAGACAGACAAGACAGACAGAAAGACATAAATACAGGAGAGACAGACAAAGACAGACATAAAGACATAATACAGACAGATAGACAGACAAAGACAGACATAAAGACATCAATACAGACAGATACAGACAAAGACAGACATAAAGACATAATACAGACAGAGAGACAGACAAAGACAGAAAACAAACAGACAAAGACAGACATAAAGACATCAATACAGACAGATACAAGACAAGACAAGACAAATAGACAGAGACAAAGAACAGACAGACAGACAGATACACAGATAAAGACAGCAGAAAGACATAATACAGACAGAAGAGAGACAGACAAAGACAGACATAAAGACATTAATACAGACAGAGAGACAGACAAAGACAGGCATAAAGACATAATACAGACAGATAGACAGACAAAGACAGACATAAAGACATCAATACAGACAGATACACAGAAAAGACAGACAGAAAGACATTAATACAGACAGAGAGACAGACAAAGACAGACATAAAGACATAATACAGACAGATACACAAAGACAGGCAGAAAGACATTAATACAGACAGATAGAGACAGACAAA
The DNA here is from genome assembly GCF_041381155.1 of Argopecten irradians. NCBI lineage: Eukaryota > Metazoa > Mollusca > Bivalvia > Pectinida > Pectinidae > Argopecten > Argopecten irradians. Next base: position 11,486,392 of record NC_091148.1, on the reverse strand, counting down.
GACAGACATAAAGACATCAATACAGACAGATAGACAGACACAAAGACAGGCATACAGATCAATACAGACAAGAGACAGACAGAAGACAGACATAAAGACATTAATACAGACAGATAGACAGACAAAGACAGACAGATAAAGACATCAATACAGACAGATACAGACAAAGACAAGCAGAAAGACATTAATACAGACAGATAGACAGACAAAGACAGACAGAAAGACATAAATACAGACAGATAGACAGACACAGACAGATTGACATAAAAACAGGCAGATAGACTGACAGAGACAGATATATAGACAGAAATACAAACAGATACACAGACACAGACTGACAGACACACAGACACAGACTGACAGACACACAGAGATAAGCATAAATACAGGCACATAGACTGACAGACAGATAGACAGACACAGACAGACAGTTAGACATAATTACAGACTGACAAACAGACAGACAGATCAATACAGGCAGATAGACTGATAGACAGACACATCAGACAAATAGACAAAAATACAGACAGACAAACCGACAGACAGACATATAGATATAAATACAGACAGATAAACAGACAGACAAAGACAGACTGACAGATAGACATAAACAAACAGATAGACAAACAGACACAGACAGACAGATTTCGGTTTCTCGATTTTTATAGATCACAACAAATTGCTTTCTCCGAATAGAGTGAAATGAATTCTCGTTTGGGTTATAACTTCTGTGCAATATGTAGCATTCACTTCGGGCGGCGTAAATTGCGCTTTTAAAAAGAGGATATATCGTCAGAAAAACATAAATACTGAAGTGGAGTACTCGAATCAGTAGAAAGGCAAATGGTTAATTGGGACATAAAAACAATAACCATTATTCACGTTGGATTCACGAATACGATGTTATCATTTGCCAATCAGCCAGTGCGAGAGCACTAATTGTTTGTAATTAATGTACATGCTGCAATATCAACTATCCATCAGATGAATGAAAGCATTTTTATTCTGTTCTATCCAGTGAAATATATTTAAAGTATATCCCCTAAATATAAACGTGACGACCATATATCAACCCGCTATAACAAAGAAACGGAACTCGGTGAAACAATATCCGTCTATCTTTTTTATTTTTCTATTTTTAGCATGTAAGTGCATCTATCAGCATTTAGTTCCATTGTATTTCGATTTAAAGCGGACTATCCATCTTTATAGCATTCATATTTCCTGTAAAGTTGTGACATAGCTCAAAAACTACCAAAGATATTCTTAACTGGATTTTTGTTATACATCACAGCCTTCATGCATTCGCCACTGTTATTAGAATGGGCTATTTATCAATTATCGTTTTTCAGGTCAATATGGTGCTATATCGCCCTGGTAAAATTATTAATAAATACTATCAACTAATTATTTTAAATCATAATATACCTAAGCGGTATAACCTCTATTAGCTTCAAATCAAATATCCTTATTTTTCATATTTCTAGATAGGTATTTTTTGACAAATATGACGGCATGTCAATTACAAGATAGAACAATGATGACCGTATGACGTCACCCTGAAGAAACCAGCAATTACGCAATGAATTTCAAGACGGAATACTGTTTCATTAATATTATAATGTTATATATCGAACACCACGTGACCATGTATTCACGTTTATTAACCATACAAAAAAGCCGAAAATCAGATAATGTCTAATATAAATGTAACAGGAGAGGGAAAAATGTAGCGCCAGGCCGGGCATTTAGCCTGGAACCTCCGAACACTAGCTGAGCTACATGGTAACCGATGATCAACCCAGTGCGATCCAATTGCATATAAAATATCTTTCACTACTTTTGATACCAATCGATTATAACCCTCCCCTGGGATAATATGTTTTAGGTGGAGGTTTCATCGGGTCTCGAGCTAAAATGAGAATAGTACAGTGTATTCACTAGTGATAGTCTTCTAAGTTTAAATCTCGCTATCTAAAGGTTAGTTATTAAACCATACAGAAAGAAGGCCATGCTGCTTTTATTTTGATAAATGTCTGTCCCCGAATATTTTCTGTGGCAATTACTGAAGTGTTGTTTCGGGGCAGCAGAAAGTCTTATTGCAAAAGTTTAACGGGAAAGGATATTATCATGTCTGGCGATGATATAACTCTTGCTAAAACAGTAGCTGTGGTTATGTAGCAAATCACCGACAGCAAAAATTAAATTGGTTACGAGATCATTGTCCGTTAGCTAGTTTCCATCAGAGGACAATGTCTAGCCATACTTGACTTAGGTAGAGTAAGCGCTATCAATGATTGCACGTCATTTTCCCTCTAGCGAAACATCTGAGAAATAACCATAGATGCTCTACCGCCGACAGATCAAAATCGATTCTCATTTGAACAATAATTATGTATATGTCTAATTAACACAAAAATAATATAAGATAATTTATTTTCTTTTGGCGAATATTTTCTCATCTTGAAGTAAAATGAGACGCTCGACCTTTCCAATGGTGGTAATTAATGGTGTTAAATAAGTAACTTTTGTAACTGAAGAAAATACTAATTCGTCTGTTCCTTTTTTTGATAGAGAAATAATAACATTTGTCAGAGGTGGAGCATCTTTAATAATTGGTAAAGGTTATATATTTACTGGCGCTAGCCTTTCAAACGAAAACAAGAGACCAATAGGCCTTAACCATAGACACTATATATTGGCCTATCAGGCCCTTGAAGTCACTCAGTGATTTTATAAATTTGACTTCTTAATATATGAAGATGATTTGGTTCAATCACATCTGTGAATTCAGAAGAAAGATTTTTGAAATTTTAGCCATTTTAACCCGTTTTCGCCCCGCCCCTATGGCCCCTTTGGGTCGGCCAGGACCAATATGGATATGATGTTAAAATGCTATTCCAGGCTAATAATTTTAACCCAGTTTGACTTATTTTCTATTAAAACTAATTTAATTTTATTCACATGTGGTTTTCCTATATAAACTATAATAAACTTTACCCCTTCCCCAGGGGGAAACATGAGACCCCAGGATCATAGAATTCACATTTTAGTAAAGGACCTTAAGACCTTTCCATCTATGAAAATTATTTGATTCTACCAGTTCCAGAATTTCAGAAGAAGATTTTTTTAAGTTTTCGCCTATTTGACCCCTTTTGGCCTCGCCCCTAAGGCCCCTACGGGTCAGTCATGGAGAATTTGTTAATAGGATTCAATGGATTTCATAGGGATAATTCTGACATCATTTAACTAGTTTTTAATTACAAATGACCAAATATTGCTCAAAAATGTGTTTCTCTAATTAAACTATAGTTAACTTAAGGTCTCCGAGGGGAAACCGGAGATCCCATGGTCATCTAATTCACATTTGTTTTATAGAGGTCTTTGAGACCTTTCTATCTATGAAGAATATTTTATTCTACCACATATGTGAGTGGAGATGAAGATTTGTTTTAATTTTAGTCAATTTTACCCCCTTTTGCCCACTCCCACAGCCCCCTGAGGGTTAAGAGTTATATAATTCACAATTTTGATTAGCTTATCCCTAGAAGGTTTGTTCAAAATTTCATCGAAATTGCTTCAGTGGTTTTAGAGAAGAAGTCGAAACATAGATTCTTTACAGACACACGACGCACGACGCACAACGCACGACGACGGACAAAAGGCGCTTTGAATAGGTCACTTGAGACTTCGTCTCAGATAACCTAAACAATCTTTAACTGTAACACATAAACTAAGAGACTTATTGTATGATGAAAAGCGTTATTCATATCCTCAGCTGAATAAAGTTTCATTTTTGACGTCGTAAAATATATCCAGTTATTTCAAGACAAAACAGTATCAACATATGAAATCCAAATGTTCATAAAACCCAATTTGTCTTTAAAACTTGATATAAAAATCCTGAAAATATATGGAATGTGATATTTTTACTCACGTGCTTTCAATTGTTTAGCCTCTTTTATTGGCAGGCTCCGAATGACGTCATAGTGCGTGAAGAAAGAGCTCAGCAACAACATCAAGGCGATGCTCTTCACCATGATTAACTGAAAGCATTTAAACGTAACAGTTTGACTATACAACAGTGATAGCTAGCTAAACCAATTAAATAATTTACATTAAAGTTTTAATTACCTGTTTAAAATCTACATAAAATAAAAAACAAATGAAAAGTGTGTATTAATCTATGTAATGATGAATCATTAAATAAACAAAATTTTTCAACTGTGTAAAAGTACTTACCTCAATTTTTCTTTACAAATACGAAGAACTGTCGGTTATAATTTAATAGCGCGGATATTAACTTATAAAGCATCGTTTTCTTATGCGCATGTCACGGCATGAGGCGTTTTTAGTAACAGCATGTTTACCTTAAAACCAGCTAAAAACTTCACTATGGTTATAGTGGGGAAGGTGTTTCTTTGATCTTAATCTATATTCATCTTTTAAAACTACGCATAGCATTTACAATTGAGATGTCAAAATGTCGAAACGCCAAGTGCATTACATATTCAGTTTAGATATGGTAATGTAGTTTAAGCCAAAACTACGGGGAAGTAACATCAACAGATATATCTAGATACTCCCCTGACCTCCTTAAAGGCTAGCGACATCACAACGAGTTACAGAAATGTCTTTAGTGCGTCATTTAAACCACAATTAGGATATCTTTATTGGAATCGTTCCTAAGTTTTAACTGATTGACAGACGATTTTCATTCAAAGTAATATGGCCTATTTCTTGTTATAGTGGTAATAAATCACATCTTCAATCATAAGTTCAATAAGTTCAATAATCATGCCTAAAGTGAAAATAAATGAAAAACTCAATAAATAATTTTATTTCTTATTCCTGAGAGATATACCCCTGATGCATACAGGAGGAAAACTACAGCCCTCATCGTTGATGTACTGTAGACCATATGTCTTTCGTGGCTATTAAATTTCGTGATTTTTACTTCAAAACAAGTTTGCGAAGAATATTGTTCGCGGATTTAAGAATTTCTATCAAAATAAATGTTGTAGATATATATTTGCGGAGGCAACTTTAAACTTTTGTGAATTTACTTGTATCGCGAAATTCGCGAAAGTAAATCGCACGCGAATAAAAGTTTATTTTCAGTATGTTTATGTAAGTTAAATATATTATTATTGCACTATAGGAAAATCATGAATTTTCATTTTCCGATAAATGTTTTAAATTTATAGTTTCAAATTATAAGTGCCAATATATCAAACTCACGAATCATGAAGAGCTTTTATTTTAATATTATATCCACCACCAAAAGTTACCAACATTTGGTGAATTATTTTCATTGCATAGGTTTAAATGTTTTTGGCAGAACTACCAAAAATCGTTACGTTTACATCTATACTGTAGTGAGATGAGTACATACGGTCAGACAATCAATTCAATTTGTGTTCTACAATTTCATTTCACATTTTAGTGTTATTAGTAATTGTTAAGCGATTTCTGGAGGCATGTTTCCATCTACGCATACATAAAAATAAGAATTTATTTTAAAGATGCTCCACCGCCGACAGAGCATAAATGATATTAATCATTTGAACAATAATTGGTGTTTAATCGTGTACATATATGCCTAATTAACACAAAAAATAATATAAAATAATTTATTTTGTCTTTAGTTTATGCGCAATCAGTACTTAATTCCATATAGGATATAGTGTCACGGAATTTTTTCGGGATGCAATTAATTATTTTTCATATTTTTAATTTGAAGTAAAATTAGAAGCTCAAACTTTTCAATGGTGGTAATGGTGTAAAGTAAGTAACTTTTGTAACAGAAGGAAAATACTAAAACGTCTGCTCCTGTTTTTGATAGTGAAAAAATACTGTTTGTCGGCGGTGGAACATCTTTAAATGTAGATTCTTTACGTTGTAACTCATGTTTATATATTATACATATTTGCCTGTCCAATTTGATTTTTACAAACCTGATGGTTTTTAATAGATTACTGGAGAAAACATAACATGTCGCAACAAGCAACTAGCACTAAGAACTTTAACCTTGTCCCAGTTTCATTAACATTCCTTAACTTTAAGGAATTCCTTAACTTAAAATTATTCATAGGAAAGGATTACGGAAGTTTAGGAAAACCCCTTAGTTAAGGAGCCTTCCTTAAAATCTGTAATGCTTTCCTATGGAAAATTTTAAATTAGGAATTCCTAAAAGTTAATAAATGTTCATGAAACGTGTTCTTGATTATATATGGGTTGTCATCACATTAAGTCTCAACACTTGTTTTAGAAGTTGGATTGTTTTGCAAGTGTATTTCGCGTTCATTCATCTTTTATAGAGAATGCATATTCACTTTAGGTTGTGACAACTCGTGATTAAAAAAAAATCAAATAATTATATTATTATACCATAAATGATTATTATAGTGCATGCTTGACGTTTAACCATTAAATGTGCTCATTCATTTAGTTTTGCACTAAATGATTGCATTTAAAATCCCCCTAATTGCATGCATCGTTCATTTTGATAAAAGCTGTACGGCGATTAAAGTTATATGTGCCGTAACTGGGCGACATGGTTCTTTTTTACAGTAATCCATTGAAAATCATAAGGTTTGATGCATTAAGCAGTGAAAATCATTCACATAGACAGAAAAACATGTATGGTGCCTTATAAACGTTCATTACAACACATAATTTATGCACTGTAAAGATCGTTTTTAATGTCTTATGTATATTTAGATGGAAACCTGAAAAAATCAGTTTGCAACTGCTTATACCACTGTAACAATAAAAAAGGAAACTGCAGACCACAATTTGGCTTCATAGTCACGCCTTATGTATTCATTTCACTGCACTGTAGTCGTACATATAATGAATTTTGGCAGTACTGCTAAATTCATTTTCAGTTGCAATTTGTACTTGTAAAATTACAACCTATGCATTGTATTTCCAATGTGTTTCTAACGTTTGGTGTTGAATAATATATCTAAAGCTCGTCTTGATTCATGAGTATGAAAATTACGACACATATTACTTTAAAGAACAGGGTTGTGTGAACTGCATCCCGACAGTAAAATCAAAATTCATTGCATAAACAAAAGAAGTTTGTTGGTAGGATTGCGTTGATTTCGACAACAGCTGAGTGCATTCACTTAAACCTTTTAAAGGCAGAGTTAGAAATCGAAAGTAGCATTTACATAAACGTAGCTACTTTCATTTCCCAAGCAAGCGTTATATTTCTTTTTCTTGAAATAAACTAATATAAATACGACTATTAGAGGTTTTAGCTGAATCTGCATGTTATCCCACTTTTCCGGAATGAGAATGATTAAACGGGGATTACTTTAACAACAGTATGGAGGTTCGTTGTTAAACAGGAAATTTAAATAGAAGTGGTTCAGTCTCCGCATTTAGATTATATTTGCAGTACAATGGTTTTGTCAACACTTCTATAATAATCAAGTCTATCGCCGATTGGCGGTACAGTCCTAATCACCCCCGGGGTATTTAAGATTCTACATCATATATTTGATAGTGTCAGTCTGTCTTTTAGTACAGTCATTCATAAACAGCTCCATATGTCGCCGAAACGAAGTACAGTTTGAATTGTGTGTTTGGAGGCAGCGGTATATTTGTTTTGGATGTGATAGTGAAAACGATTGCTGATGAAATTCCTCCGTGGGAACCCGACGTCAAAAGGACATCTTTCACGAAAAGTATAAATTTGCCCGCGAATTAATTGTATTAAAACTAAATGTTATATGTAGCAACATCAGTGCAAACCCTTGAAATACGTTTAAAAAATCAAAAGGACCCAAAAGCAAATCGTCCAGTAGGCGTGTACAACAGGGTTCCCTTTTTGATCCAGAACGGTACCAAAGTCACTTTTGTATCGTGAAACTGTATCCTTTTCGGAAGAGCATAAATAATTTAAGATCATGATCACAAATATCTTGGCAAAATGTAACAAATCAAATTGTGGCTTCATTTTAAAGACAGAAAATTTCGAAATTTTGGGTGCAATTTTCGGCCATGTTTATTATTGACAAATGTGATTCCAATTCGAGTGCACTAAAATATGTTCTAAAAAATTGGCTCATTACCTGAAGTAATTATTGTGAAATTTAAGAAAAATCATGAACCGGTAAATTCATCGTTTAAACGTCTTAATATGGCAAGGTCTATTTTAGTAACGTTACATAAGGATATGGATATGCTTATTTTAGATAATCAATCACGACTATAACGGTGTCAACATTAATATCTAATGCAATACTCCTTTGTAAAGATGTGCTTTCAAATTGATTTATCTAGTGATATTTTGTAGAAAAAATAAGTTTTACACAATTAAAGTTACAAAACATTTGGGTATTTTAAGACCATTATAAACTGTTTTGCATTTGAAATAGCTTCACTAGCATGTCATGTTCTAATAAATAATTTATTTTGTAATTATAGAACGCGTTTATAGTGAAGAGAGAAAATTGAGAGAATTCAGAGAAGATTAAAAAGAATTCTGTAATTCTGTGCTTCGAGATCGAAGAGTTTCCAGGTTACAGGGGTCATTTTTGACAAACCTAGTTCAATTCTTTGCAAGGCTATACTAATACTTGATGTAAAACTTCACACTTGAGAGGCTGTCTTTGATTCATGATACAGATGTAGCTCAAAATCAAGCTTATCGGTCATGGCCATCAGAGGGCCCAAATTGACACTCCTCCTTTAGGGAAAATTACTAAACGAGACAGATGCTCGTTTTCATAACTACCAGTGATGGTGAACAAAAAAACTACAGTTATGTATCCACATATTGATAATGACTTCAAACCTGTATAAATCAGCATGTTGACGTCATGATTATAACATGGAGATGGAGAACGTAAAGAAAATCTCGTACCTGTGAATAGCCGTCTGATCCTGCTGTGAGTACCTCTAGCTCACTCTAATTAAAAACCAAATCAAAAATCCGATGGTACGTTAATACAAATACGTAGCAATATTAATGCGATTTTTATTGAGGCAAATATTTAAATGTTCAGATGTGTATCTTCCTTACGGACGGTTTTACTAGTACATAGGGGATAGTATAGGTTACGTCTTGGTCTAAAGAGATGATACGGACATTATATATTGGGTCCATGAAAGAGGTTCCATTGGAAAGGCGAAGTATATCATTTACAATGTATAAGATCTTTACTGGGCAATACAGAAAAATGTTGAGTCCATGAAAAATGGGCGAGCCGAAGTATATTATTTAAAGGATCGTTGTTAAACAGTGTTTGACTATTATTTAAAATTGTATAAATGATGGGGTTGACCCCTCGGGGACATCAAGGGCAGGGGCCAAAAGTGCCAATTTGACTATTTCCATATTAACGACTTATTCTTTGAAACTAAGCATGGTATACTTATGAATTATTGACCTTTGGGCAATGAAATGTAAAGCTATATATTTAAATACTGTATATCCGGTTATTTTCTCGGGGATGATATTTTCGCGATTTCGCGGCACATTGCTAGGATCGCGAAATTTGATCGTGAAATAATGAGAAATGGTTGAATAATATCTACCTTTGAAATTCATATCGTGAAAATTTATAATCGGTAAACTTTGATTTTATGGTTTTTAGATCAAACTGCGAGAAGTTTGATCCGTTAAAGTAACCGACTATACGGTATGTCCCTATATAGTCAACTGAAAAGAAGTTGCGTTCAAATTAGCGTAATCGCAATGTCGTATGACTACAAACGAGACTGGACCACTTCTACTTCACGATTTGATGAGATGTTGCGTCCTATGTTAATTTTTTTTATCAGTTTACCAGCTCATAGATGACAAATTTGATTTGAATGGTAATAAATTAAAATACATTAATGTACGTTTCCTGTCTCATATGGCTCTAAAGAATTATCCTTATATTTTTGTATACCTTCTGGCTCGATTTGTATCGCTATCCATACACACAAAGTGGTTTCCAGCAATTTACTTTTTTTCTGCTGTTTTTATTAGAATATGAAATAGTCGTAAGATATACGTAGTTCTGGTTCATGTCACTATATAACCGTGTACAGCTGTTTTTGAGCATCGGACTAAACATTGGGCCTCTAGGTCAATAACGTCACGCTCCATTTGGCTGATAGCAGATATATAACATGTAATGTGACGCTACCCAAATTGGTACACTTTTAATATATATGAAGTAGAATTTCAGGTTACAATCTAAACAGACAATAAGTATCATTAATAAGCCTTAATAACTGTGTCATGTTCTTACCTTTTGCTTATTATCTCTATTTCAACATGAAAATATTGAAATTATGAAAAAAATCCGGGAAACAACGTCGTCCGAAAACACTCACGGGCTAGCAGATGTCTTTACTAGGTGTAAAGTGATCGGGCTAGCAGAAGGCCTACATAAAATCCTTTCTCGGGCAAACCCAGGTTAACCAAGATGAATGCTATAAAACGGAGCGAAGATAAGAATTGTTTTATATAATTATATTACGATATGGATATTTCCCTTACAATGATATTAACTGTTGGAGTATTGAACATTTAAATAATTCCATTAACAAATTAGCAGTGCTTTCGAGATTCTAAAAAATCAGTTTTGTTGCAGACGCAAGCTCGATTTTGTCTTTTTTAGTACTAATTAAGGATTCGCGTTTACGCAGTTTACCTCATGCTCCATTGGGTTTATCATTTCATAAACTAATCAAAGTAACAGTTTAATCCCTATATTTACATTTTTAACAATAAAATCAACCAGAATGAAAAATATTTACCGTATGTTATTCGCCATCAAACAGATACTGCGTCACGTTTATCCATGCATAATACCAATTCATAAAAAGCGCCCCGTTGACTAAAGCAAAATTCTGCCCTTTTCTCCATGACGTCACAAAAAATGGTTCCTTTATTTCACTTATTTTATTCTTACAAATAGCAATAACACATCTCAAAAATAAATCCGTTTTATTATATTTTTCCGATTGTTTCGTACATGTGTTATTTGTAAACATTGACACATGATTTTGTGGAATGTCAAAAAAAGTCCGCCAACTTGTATTCATACGCACTGAATCGGGTCACGTTCTCGCTCACAAACATGTATAAAGTAATTAAATACTGTCCTCTGTATTTCTGTTGTACAGAGTTATCGTTCTTTGTTATTTATAGAATGTATGCTGTAAACCAACTTTTTTCGCGACTACTAAATTTCGCGATCTCCATTTCTAATCATTTTCGCAAAGATTAAATTTTGCGGATTTTAAATTGAATAGAAAGATTTTCGAAATTATTTTTTTACAAAGATAAAATTTCTCGAAGTTATAAGGCTCGCGAAATTCGCGAAAAGAAGTCGCACGCGAAAGAAAGCTGGCCTACAGAATTCAAAAATCGAGATATTTGAACATATTATTTCTGTTGCAACAATTTTGAGGTTAAACCAATTAAGGCATCTATTTGTAAAACGGAAACGTACATTGTATGTATAAGTTATTAAATCAGCTTTTATGAAGCGAACTTTGGCATTACACTTACTGACGTCAAATCATGACTTTACAGTGAATTTCCAACCAATGGAAAAACGCCCCAGCTTTTATTACATTAGTTGTGTATATATACAGAGATACATTACACGATTGAAGTCATTTGATATTAGACGGATTATGTGATAATAGGAGTTCCTACTTCTACAACGCACACGTGGTCATTTTTATTACCTAACTCTCCAATACGAGAAACGAAATACCATATAATATTTGCGCCTAAAATTTTCTCAAACATTGTTAGATATGATGAAATGCAAAGTAAGCAATTAATTTGTTTAATTCAGTAATCGGCAATCCTCTATTTACGAGAATTTCTCCAAATGCGTAGTTAAATTTGATTATAAAGCTTTCATAATATGAGGATCAGTTGATTTATCGAAGCTCAACCTGAGGCAAACGTTATATGCTTTGTGCAGACAAGTTAAATGACAATCAATTCATCATAATTCACTTTTCGAAAAGACAGTCCAGGAAGCATATTAATCAACTAACTTACAATCAGGCATTAGTCTTATAAAAATCTTATGCGGTTAAGTGATCAGGCTAGCAGAATGTCTTTACTAAGTGCAAATTGATCGGGCTAGCAGAAGGTCTTTATTTAAAGTAAATTGATCAGGCTAGCAGAATGTCTTTACTAAGTGCAAATTGATCGGGCTAGCAGAAGGTCTTTATTTAAAGTAAATTGATCGGGCTAGCAGAGGGTTTTTACTCAGATTAGAGAGATTGGACTCGCAAAAGTTCTTCACTTCGTGTAAGGTGATTAGACTATCAGAAGATCTTTTTGCAGTGTAAAGTGATTGGGCTAAGAGAAGGTATTTACTAAGTGTAAAGTGATCGGATAAACAGAATATCTTTACTTAGTGTAAAGTGATTGGGCTAACAGAAGGTATTTACTTAGTGTAAAGTGATCGGACTAACAGAAGATCTTTACTCAGTGTGAATTGATCATACTTACAGAAGGTCTTAACTCAGTGTAAAGTGATCGGACTAACAGAAGGTCTTTACTCAGTGTAAAGTGATCGGGCTAACAGAAGGTCTTTACAAGTGTGTAAAGTGATGGGCTAACAGAAGGTATTTTACTCAGTGTAAAGTGATCGGACTAACAGAAGGTCTTTATCAGTGTAAAGTGATCTAACAGAAGGTCTTTACTCAGTGTAAAGTGATCGGACTAACAGAAGGTCTTTACTCAGTGTAAAGTGATCGGACTAACAGAAGGTATTTACTCAGTGTAAAGTGATCGGACTAACAGAAGGTCTTTACTCAGTGTAAAGTGATCGGACTAACAGAAGGTCTTTACTCAGTGTAAAGTGATCGGACTAACAGAAGGTCTTTAAGTGTAAAGTGATCGGACTAACAGAAGGTCTTTACTCAGTGTAAAGTGATCGGACTAACAGAAGGTCTTTACTCAGTGTAAAGTGATCGGACTAACAGAAGGTCTTTACTCAGAGAAGTGATCGGACTTCAGAAGGTTTTACTCAGTGTAAAGTGATCGGACTAACAGAAGGTCTTTACTCAGTGTAAAGTGATCGGACTAAAGAAGGTCTTTACTCAGTGTAAAGTTGATCGGCTAGCAGAAGGTTTTTACTCAGTGTAAAGTGATCGGAAGGTAACAGAAGATCTTTACTCAGTGTAAAGTGATCGGGCTAGCAGAAGGTTTACTCGTGTAAAGTGATCGGACTACAGAGGTCTTTACTCAGTGTAAAGTGATGGATACAGAAGGTTTTACTCAGTGTAAGTGATCGGACTAACAGAATACTCAGAGTAAGTGATGGCTAACAGAAGGTCTTTACTCAGTGTAAAGTGATCGGACTAACAGAAGGTCTTTACTCAGTGTAAAGTGATCGGACTAACAGAAGGTCTTTAACTCAGTGTAAAGTGATCGGGCTAACAGAAGGTCTTTACTCAGTGTAAAGTGATCGGACTAACAGAAGGTCTTTACTCAGTGTAAAGTGATCGGACTAACAGAAGGTCTTTACTCAGTGTAAAGTGATCGGACTAGTAGAAGGTCTTTACTCAGTGTAAAGTGATCGGACTAGCAGAAGGTCTTTACTCAGTGTAAAAGTGATCGGACTAACAGAAGGTCTTTACTCAGTGTAAAGTGATTGGACTAACAGAAGGTCTTTACTCAGTGTAAAGTGATCGGGCTAGTAGAAGGTCTTTACTCAGTGTAAAGTGATCGGACTAGCAGAAGGTCTTTACTCAGTGTAAAGTGATCGGACTAGTTGATGGTCTTTTTACTCAGTGTAAAGTGATCGGACTAGTTGAAGGTCTTTACTAAGTGTAAATTGATCGGGCTAGCAGAAGGTCTTTACTCAGTGTAAAGTGATCGGACTAACAGAAGGTCTTTTTACTCAGTGTAAAGTGATCGGACTAGTAGATGGTCTTTTTACTCAGTGTAAAGTGATCGGACTAACAGAAGGTCTTTACTCAGTGTAAAGTGATCGGACTAACAGAAGGTCTTTACTCAGTGTAAAGTGATCGGGCTAACAGAAGGTCTTTACTCAGTGTAAAGTGATCGAACTAACAGAAGGTCTTAACTCAGAGTAAAGTGATCGGACTAACAGTAGGACTTTTCTCAGTGTAAAGTGATCGGGCCAGCAGAAGGTTGTTTTTGACTAAACTTTGCCAATCTCCAATGCTGACAAAGGACTTTAAATGTTTCCAACCTAGATATTTAGAAAATTAATGTTTCATGATACTGGTCTTTGTCTATCGATAATACTAAGTTGAGGTATTTGGTAGACATACCTCGAATAGCGTCTGAGGATATGAAAAGGTCTTCAACTGTTCCGTTTCCTCTGAGGTAAAATTATAGTTTAACTATTATTGGTGTACGGAGACAAATACATGGTGAGAAGAACACTCGCTGGGAGTATAGAATCATAGCATCAAATACTAAGTTTGATTAAAATCGTTAGACGAGACACTTGTGTGGTGTTTGGCACGGTACTACAGTTAGAATTGCTTCAGAAATACCAAAATGGCATTTTCAGGAATGAAATGCATCGAAAATAATGACTATGACTCCGTGTGTTATAAAAGAAATGGAATATAAGGCTTTACTATTTGTGTAATGTTAACGGGCACATTTTTTTTTAATTCTAGCGGTTTTTTCTACTTAGCATTTTTTTTTATTTAGCGCAAGATGATGTTATCTATAAATAAGGATTTTGGGTGTACACTGTGTCCAGGTTTTCGGGAGGCAATATGTCGGAAAGATATCCTTTCAATTAATCAATAACGGTCTTTCCCGATTATCGTATAATCTCAAACTCTTTAAATAATTTGATATGCCACTCGCCTAAAGGCACGTGCCATATGAAATTATTTAACTCGTTTGATAAATTTAATACTACATAGTCACTCGTGTTAGATCTTCTATTTGTTTTCACATAATATGACAGTTTTATACTATTTAGTTAATATGTTTAGTTTATATATACACAGGACAGCTCTTTGCATATTAAAGAGTTAGCTCCCTTGCGGGTAGGTATCGATTGTTACGTCATTATTTTGTGAGCGCAATTCACGTCGCTTTCTCCGAAAGGTATGACGTTACGCTCGCAAACAGATGACGTCATAATTAATACCTACCCAAGGGCAGATAACTCTGTAATATGCAAATATAGAATACCAATAGAAATAATTAATAGACATTTTAGATTTAGCTTAATTTTAGCATTATAAACAAATGGTATCAATACTTAAGTTTAACTCCATTATTATTGTAGATATTTATGTATAATGTCGCTTTAACGTGGTCACATGACATTGAATATGTTAGGTATCTCACCGGAATTGTGAGACGTGGGAAATAATTCCTCAGGGAAACATCCACATGGAAATAACTCCTTGGAAGCTCCGTACGTGACCGTAAGTGGACGTCGTCTGCAACTTCAACTAACAATTGAAACGTTTTTGCTTATATTTTGCAGTGCGACGAATTTAGCAATGTTGTTGATAAAAAATCTTTGTGTTCATTAATCAGAGATTTCAATAGCGTGATGTTGTTGAATATAACAAAGTTATGTATATTTTATTGCCCTTGAGAAATATCTCCTTCCAGGTAGACAATTCTAGATATATATTCTGTATATTAATGCCAACGACGATAGAAATTGGATGTAAACACACCGATTATTCCCCCGCGGTTTGCTGGCGGAACAGTAACATCAATGTATTTTATTTATAAATGCTCCACCACTCAGATTTTTTTTTCGTATCAAAAACAGGAGCAGACGAATGCGAGATGTTCTTCAGTTACAAAAATTTCTTACTTTACACCATACCATCATGGAAAGTTCCCAAATATCCATGACACTATGGCCTATATTGATTGATTTACTGATTGCCTATGTACAACAATTAATTTTACTTATATTTATTTTTGTGTTTATAAAATATACATATACCTGATTGATGTTCAAATGATAAGTATCGTTTATGCCCTGTCGGCGATGGAGCATTTTTAACACCTTAATTATGCTCTTAGAAATATGCGAAATAAAACTTGAGGAAAAATAAATAACGTCTTTCTTGATATATTTCTTGGTAGAACATCTTTAAGATAACCTTTACACAACGCTAGCCTTTAAAGGATGTTACCCCTATCAATTAACAAGCTTACAATCAATTAGTGTAGAATTAAAATATCTCCCATAATTTATTACCTGTTAAAGACGTCATACCGCAAAAATATTGACAATTTAATCGGTAAATGACGTGATTAGAAGTCATGCACAAACAAAATGCCTGCTACACAGTAAATCGAAGCGGTTGGATTTCTTAAATTTTTCATCCACACATCGCGTAGAGAAGCTATATTCGGCCATCTGTAATACAAGATGACAGAACATTTTAGCAGTGTCCATAGCAATGAAATGGTTTTTTTTTTGTGTTCTTTTGTAAATGGCGTCCACCACGCATATGCCACCATAACACTAAGATGAAACGCATGGCAGGATACAGTATTTAAAATATTTCTCTAAATTGTTATCTTTAAAATAAAATCTTTATAAAAAAAGGCTTGAGCATTCTAAATAATGGTAAAAATCAGAATCGTGAGTTATCGCCTACCTGACTCTACCTATTTCTACCAAAGTCAGTGTTCTATCATATATACACAGGCTTTGGTTTATTTAAGCAATATTGTTAAAAATGAAATTAAGCATTATTCTCAATATTTTTTTTGTTTTTAAACCGCTTCGCGTGTATGAAAAAACGTCCGTTCGGGCTTTTTTTCATTATTTTTCTTTTGTCTATGGTTTCATAAACCCAAAATTTATTGAGAATAATGCTTATAATCTAATTTGAGTAGGGTACTAATAAGGCATTATTGTTCGCGCTTTTTTTTTTTTTTTTTTTTACAGCCTATCCTGTGAATGTCCCTTTCAAATTTAACATCATTCCCTCAGAATAAGTTTCATACAGTTAATCGCAAAATTTTACACCCACGAAAAACAAAAAGTATATTAAGCGTATCACTAAATTATCAATTTTCAGTTACGACACGGATAAGATCTACATCATGAATGATGGGTGTCGCCTGTGAAACACAAATCTGATTAGAGTTTCATATTCTAACCTCGTTTTCATTAAAGATCTGATTTCATTGATGCTTTGGTGACCTTTTCGCCCACTGCACTCCTGTATGTGATGGAGAAATATTATGGCTACTGTTTTATTCAGATTGCAAAAAAAAAAAAAAAAAAAAAAAAAAAAGTTTAAAAAAAAAAAAAAAAATATCTTACTTGTATGTATGAATATTAATGGTCTATTTTCCATTCCGATATGGATTTTGATTTTATAAAATGGGAATATAAGATAAGATTTATAATTTTTGTAGAGCTGCAAAAGTGATCAGCTTAACGTTAATGCTACACTTATCATTACCTTCTAAACAATCTAATTAAAATAAATATTAATGTTCATTTCCATAATTGGGTCCTCCTGTATGTTACATGTTAATACTTAATTTACTATCGCCTTCAGAACAATTTAATGAAAATAACATACTGTATCGTTGTTAAATTTCGCGGGTGTAAAATTTCGCAATTCACTGTGTGAACCTTTTTCGCGGGAGATTATTTTCGCAAAGTAATTTTGTAGTCTTCGAAACCGTCATTCATATGGCAGACTATGATAGTTAAACCAAGATTTTGATGTATTTCGTGAGGTATCAATTTTCGCGAATTTGAATGGATTCGCAATTTAGCGAAATTAAAGCCCTCGCTAATGTTATAGCATCTATACATTAAATGTTCATTTTCATAACGCGGGTGTAATTACTGGGCGTTAGTTGACTATCACTTCGAAATATCCACTGTTAACATAAACAAATTACGCAGGGAAACTAATTTTGTTTGATGTTGTAACCTCATCTTTGGTCATAGGTATCGGTTATCATTGTTGTTAAGAAATGTTCATCGTTTGTTTGCGAAAGGTAGTGGGCAGTAAGATTCTATTCAATTTTTTAATTGTGATTTTCTAAAAAAATAAATACGACTCCTAGTTTACTGTCAGTAATACTAAAACCCTAGAGGCAGTCTATTCTATATATGGCAAGTAATGCTAGATCGTGGCTGTGATTTGCTTCTAGAATACATGATGAAATTAACATCCCTGAAGACAAATCGAAAGTAAATAGCCGATTAGATTTTTGTTTCATCGAATTTTGCGGTTTTGACTGCTATTATGTGCTTACCAATCATATTTGAAATGTAATTCGATATAACAATTGGTTTCTTTCAAAAGCGTTTTAATCTACTTAAATTAATTAAATGTTAAATATTTTATTTTCTAAGAATAGTAGAGATTATTTCAACAGCGATATTTCTCTACGCACGAATGACGTATTAGAGAAGACATACCATTTCATATAAAAAAAATCCCATCGATACTCGAGGGGGTTCCGATCACTTACGATCTCTACAGCCCTGGATTATCTCATAGTAAAGCTAGAGGTAACAGAATAGTACAGGTAATTTAGTACTTTTATGTACATCGGAAGAGCCGTATAACGGTACACTGTGATTGAATGCGTGGTTTTAAAGTTGGGCGTCGTTCTCTATGTAGTCTTTAAAGGAATTTTTTGCTGACCTGTGATTGGTTCAGATTTGTTTCCTCTAAGTTGCCTTCAGTTTTACTATGAGATAGTACAGGGGTGTAGAGATCATAAGTGATCGTAACCCCTGGAGTATCAAGGATGATAAAAGTACAGTGGAACTCGAGAATTCATTTTCAGTAGGGGCAAAAAAACCAATGTATAAAATTATGCAAAGTGATATTGATACATGGAATGCAATAGGTAAATACTGGTTAAGCTATATGGATGAAAAATTAAGAGTTACTTATTTTCTATGTAAATTATCCGACATATGCAATATTGACAAAATAAAAGTTCCACTTTTCTACATAAATCTTATTGAAGCATGGGCAAATTTCCAAAAATCTAGCCACTCAACTCTCAACAAAAACAAAATACTAGAACAGCCAATTTTTGGAAATTATTTCATCCAATATAATAAAACAAACATATATTTTCCTTCATTTCTCAAAAGCAATATTTTTACAATACAAGATTTATGGAATGAACGCAGAAACAAATTTAAAGAGGATTACGAAATATGTAACAACTATATAGAAACGTTTATAAAAATCAAAGAATAAGAAAATGGTATCAATAAATTATGTTAAAATATTTTAGATCAATTGAAAAATTAAGAAATTTCATGTAGCTACAGAATGCGAGGATGAATTAAGAATGAAAGAAATGTAATAAATGAGTATGAAAGATTCACAGACTGAATGTATTAATGAATAATACCAAGAATGAGAAAGAATAAGTGAATAATTGGAAGGTTAGAGAGAACATAGGGAAATGAATGTTGAATGAAAGACCTCTTGCAAGAGGACAATTATGTACGGATGCTGAATCCAGGGTCCCAACCCTTGCAGTCATAAGCTTATGTCTGGGGAATAGAGTATGTAAAAAAGTACAGTGGAACTTGGTTAATTCGAACTCGAAGGGACCGTGACAAAAACTTGTAGTTGTCCTGGTTGAAGTATTCCACATATTATGTTCAAGTGGGATAACAATAGAACGGAGACAATAGTAATTCATTCTAACATTTGGCTAAACGTCCTTTTCATATCAAAGTTCATTTCAATCAGGGCCGCGTTGGCCAAGTGGTTAAGATGCTCCGACATATTACCTCAAGACCTCCATCTCTGGGACTCAAGTTGGAATCCCCTGTGGGTCAGCTGTTCAGTACGGACCACTGGGCGGTGAATTTTATCAGGATATTCCGTCTTTCCTCTACCAACAAACCTGTCACAGCCCTAGCTATTAATAGGACGTAATAACACCCCAACCTTATATAAGACAAGTTCCAGTGTAGTTATATATAATACAACGATGATATGATCTGTTAGTTTGATACTGCAAACCACAAAAAATATATGTGTTTACATATGACAATGAGCAATTTCACTTCATAGAATAAAGTTATATCATCATCATTTACACTTATTATTATAATTAGTTTTTATTTGTTTTCATACTTATTCCGACTTTTTGATTGATAGATTCTTTTTCTTCATACATTATAAAGAAAAAAATCCGAGAATGGCGCGAAAACCCGACGTTATCATGACGTCACAATAGAGACGTCGATGTTGTGTATTTATAAAGTAAAAATAATCCTTTGGGAAATCAATGGAATCGTACGTTTACACGTATTTTGTATTTCTCAGGGAGTCTGAAAAATTTATTATAAGCATTGATGTAACTATTATTTAATTTCATCGGGTTATAAAATGAAAAAAAATTAACTTTTTTGAGAATTCTCTACATTGGTTCACACAGTTTGGAAACAAAATTTCTATCATACCTCGATGAAGATAACAAATAGTAACACCAATGCTTAATTATCTTGAAAACTGTGTATTATATCGTATAACCTATATCACACACAGGAAACAACTAAAACGAACCAGTTCCAGTCAAATAATCAAGTGATATATTTCTCTATGCAGATATGAACGTTTTATTTACATACATTTTTATCCCTTTTCTCACTTTTATAACGGAAATGACTCGTTAAATATAAATATGTACAGTTCATTTAACTGTCATACTTAATGACATGCATTGGTGTATTAAATACACTGGGTGATCTATTGGATTTAAACATATTTTATTGCCAGAGAGGGAAGATAGAGAAAGAAAGGGGGAAGGTTACGGGAGAGATCTATTTAATATTCACCTTCTAATATACTTTTAATTTAAAATATATCCCTCCGATAAGGACATTAGAAGTTCTAAACCACTTTTCATAACTTTCAACAAATCAATGTTCATCTCATCCCTTCCTCCGCCTGGCTTTCATCCGATTTATCTAGGCTTTCTTTGAATATTCGTTTTTCTTTTGTCGTCAGTATCGGAGGATTTTACAAATCCAATTTACGTGTAAATACAAAACCTGAAAGATGTTAGGAATAAAACAGATAGGAAAATATATGATATTAATAGAAGGACGAAGTTAAAATTCATGAGTATCTTCGATATATTGCTGAGTGTTCTATCATATCTATCGGGGTGCGCTAATGCCCTTCATTGTGTATGCTAGAACACCTAATGTATATTACACACCTATGTATGTCAAAATAAGACCATGAATGGATGTTTATTTCTGGGAACATTTTTTGAGGTTTTTCACTCATAGCACACGTTTTAGATGCAAAATTATATAATATTATCTGAAAAGTGTCTTTCTCCTAAAAGAGAGGCTCCCAGGTGTTTTTGTATACCTTACGGGAATCTGTTTCAAGCTTTGGGCATAACGTACAAATTGTATCTATACGATTAACGTTTTAGCAATATCAATCAAAATCGTTCACAATACTAGAATAATCATTACGATTTTTTCTTGATTCTTCGCACTGCACACATTCCATAGAAGAAATCCATATGAAGTAAGTTAGTTAGAATGGATGCGTTTTTCACGATATAACCAAGAAGTTCACAAGACAAGTAATCAGCAAATAGTTGTTTATTGCCTCAGTTTAACAGTATATAATATAAACTCATATGATAATTATAGTATTTACAATACACTTTAGTAGCAATGTTATTCACACTTATCACATAAATCGTTAACATGCATGCTCTATCAACAAAAGTATATAGAGGATAGACCTAGTTTCTTGATGAATACCAGTCGAATCATCGAATGAGAGTGGAAACTTTGCTATTATTCATGAGGAAAACAAAAGTCTGTTTAGGGTTACCCGACCGATCCTAATTTCGTACCATCGACTTTAATTTTTTCTCCACTTTTCTATGAAAAAATCAAAAGTCGGGAATTAGATCTCAGACTCCGGTTCCGGACACTACTTTTTAGTGACAGACACTAAAAAAATCCCAACCTACAGACGTTTTTGTTTTGTTTTTTAGCCTATGTTACCCAGAACAGACATATTGTTTGATCTGAGTGTGACAAAAGGATGCCAATTTATTGATTATTACTCGGATTCTGGCCTCGAACTCACGGTCTACGGCACCCAACCGCCTAGCTAAAAATGCCTGCGCGCCACAAATAACGAAGCGATAGTCGGATAGATACATGATTACTGTGGAAATTGTCAATTAGATTATAATAATCAATAAATTGTCACCCTTTGTTAAATTGTGTTTCATTCATATGTCTAATTACTTAAACACAAGGTATCTTTTTAATCCAAAGGTTTAATTAATTGAATTTTCTTTAGAAATTGTACTTCGTTGATGAGTATATAAGATATGTTAACAATTCGTATTTATGTATATATATACAATGCGATCCAGAAATTCAAATAATCTAATTGATAATTTCCACGGTGATCATGCCAGCATATCGATCCGACTATCACTTCGTCATTGAAAAGTCCTTTTTTGGCGACGTAGATGTTGCGCGGTGGTAAAAGGTGTAGGTATGTGTGGCTAGGTGATTGGGTGCCGTCGATCGTAAGTTCGAGACAGGATACGGCAGGAGTAATAATCAATAAATTGTCATCCTTTGTTCAACTATACAGTATATAACAATGACGGTGGGTAATACAACGTGAACATAAACCGTATCAGAAACCACAAAACAACGCATGATCTTTCGTAAACAGTATTGTTAAGCCTGTACAAGTTAATGGTTGTTGGAAATAACAAAACATGCTTGTAGTTGACTAAAATACTCTGTCGTTGTACTAGAGATAAACAAATATTCCCAAAATAGAAATAGATATGACATTAAAATAATAAATCATCTATGTCTTAATTTATCATGTAGTTTTGTCGTATAGACATTCTGGGATTCGTTGTTTCAAGATGTATTGACGTTGATTGTCAATTATATATAGATATACATTGTTACATAATATTTGAGAAAAGTAGACAGTACTACATTCGGAGATTAAAGAAGACTTTTTGGCGTCATCAGCTTTGAGGTGCTTTACTATTCTCTCTAATTATTTTACAATTTTTTAACATCGAGAAGTTGTATTCAATAATACAAACTTATGTTTGTGTATCAACAACATTAAATCATACAAAGTACAATATCTTAAATTCTTAAATCTTTGGTATCGACCCTTTTGACACTCGAGGACACAGTGGCCGAGTGGTTAAAATGTCCCAAAAGAACTCCTACACACCTTTGGATCACAAGTTCGAATCCAATGTAGGGCAGTTAACTGGTGCTAACCGCTGATCGATGTTTTTCTCCGGGTACTCCTGTACTAAGTTAAAAAACCAAACTTAAGTATTGACACTCTATGATTTATTGTAATTACACAATATTATCATATTTCTGGTGGTCGCTTTAAATTAAAGCATTTAAAATAAGGAGGCGGCCGGAAGCAAGTCACATGTGCAACATTATTCCGTCTTTGCTTATTACAGAGTTACGTCCCTTGAGCGTTGGTATCCATTGTGACGTCCTGGTATTGTGTTTTCCCTGAAATGTGTGACGTTGTACTTGCAAACACATGACGTCATAACATCAATATCTACTCGTAAAGGCAGATAGCTCGTTAATATGCAAACACAGAATATGCCCCCCTCGTATTTCGTCATTGCACGTAATGAGTACAAATAGAAGGCTGCAAGGCTAAATCAACATTTGTGTCACTTGTAGATGACCGTACAAAATATAACCAAAAGTAATACATTATAAAATATACAAATATTATACATATGACTTAGAATCGTTGAATTTGCATGTATACGCTCAGATACTTGATTATAAATGAGTAGCTTACAGGTCACAGGATGAAAATGCATTGAGAAATATTAAAATTCGATGCAGTTGCGCAGCTTCTAATGCTAGAAGACTTTTAACGTCATTGAAACTGACATAACATAAACATATAATACATATTTTGTAGTTTCGATTCGATGTCTCTATTAAATAGATTAAATCGTTGTCTGTTGAGACATATTGTCGTTGGAGAATGATCAGTTGTAAGGTTTATTAAGGACACTTCACAGGTTTATGTTTGTAATTCATTAAGTCTTATTCCTTTCAACCATTTATTGAATTGAGGACACGTAAAATCACATTTTGTTTAGCAAAAACAGAACATTTTAAATGATAACTCATGTGGAAGCGAGGTGAAAACATTATCAATTATATCAATAGTGACATCACATTTTACTAAATTACCATTAGGTAATATTTCTTTGTCAGACCATTTACAGTGAACAATTAATGAAAAAATAATACCATAGACCAACATTCTTTTAAGTGCGATTTACGTTCCCAAATTTCGTGATTAGCGCGAATTCGCGAATTTTTTTTTAATCAATATTTACACCATATCAATCTAATCAAAATTGTACTTATAATACCGCTTTCCATTCAATTTTTAAATATTTTTATTTTGGAATGGAAACCGTGAAAAGTAGTAGCCGCAAAGAAGGTAGGTTAACAGTAATAATGCCATATACAAAACCTATTACATAATAATAATGTTTTAATAATATACTGTACACGTGGACATTTTTGCGAGTGCTTAATTTCGCAATTTGCATACGTAAAACTTTCACGGTGTTATTATTTTCGCGATAGGTACAGTTTCAAACTTTTAGCAAAAAGTTTTTCAGACTTTTAGCAAAAAAATTCAATTAATGTACAAAATATTACGCGTGGGGGGGAATTTTCGCGATCAATTGACCTTCACGTATTTAGCGGATATCCGTCAAATTTCCATGTTTACTGTACAGATTTCATGAAAATAATTGACATAGTTCATGTGTTGTTAAGGATGATATCAATCCACACTGTTATAATACCAATAATATCAATAATTAATAACTGCTGGCTTTTAACGAGAAAAAATGTCACTGGCTGTAGACAACAAACACAAATAGCATTAAAAGGTTTAAATATGAACTGATTATGTCATTCGATGACCAGAAACTTATCGCTGTTAATATACATGTTATGAATTAAAAAGTAAATATTTCATCTGAACTTTGTACAGATTTCACATTTAACAAGCATATTATTTTTTTATGTTCTCTCTCGGTAGTATGCAAATAACTAAAATACCTTCTATCCACCCGGAAAGGTATTTTTCTGTAAATGGGCGTAAAAAGGTACCGGGTTATGCTGTTATGTTCCTATCACGAACGTATGCTTACAAGCAAATTCGTGGAATTTCAATCCCCACTTTCAGGAAATATTGTAGGTAAACATTATTGAGGTTAGGTTTAACCTTGGTTGAAACATGCCGTGGCAATCGAACTTGGCTAAGCCCTTAAGGCATTTGACCTTGTTGGCAAGTTTGAAGAAAATCGGTTAATATTTATTACAGTTATTGTACGGAAGTGGCAGAAAATGACTCTTGATCTGCCAAAGGTGGCGATCGAACTTGGCTAAGCCCATAAGGCATTTAAATTTGTTTCCAAGTGTCAACAATATTAGTTTAAATATTTGTTAGTTATTATACGGAAAGTGCAGAAAAGTGATATTTGTAGTAACTCTGATGAATAACATCCGCTGAAAGAGTTGATCGAACCTGGCCAGGCACTAAAGGCATTTAACCTTGTTACCAAGTTCGAAGAAAATCGGTTTACATTTGTTACACGGTTTACATTTGTTACTTATTGAACGGAAATGGCAGAAAATGACGTTTTATGTAATGCAAAGGGCCATAAAGCCGCCAAATAAGATCCATCGAGAGCTGCGATCAATCCTGGCCAAGCCCTTAAGGCATTAAACCTTGTCACCAAGTTTGAAGAAAATCGGTTTACATTTGTTACAGTTATTACACGGAAACTAAGTGTTACAGACAGACGGACAGACAGACGGACAGACAGACGGGCAAACCCAAATTAATATCCCCCGTTTCGGAGAAAGCGGGAGACAATAACGTACATATATTTCATCCAGCCAGAAAGGTTAACGGGCGTAAAAATGTACCTGGTTACTCTGATCAACTTTGAAAAAAAATTCTCCTGTACTCTTTTAAAAAATATCCTCCGACCTCCTTTCAAAAGAAGTCCTCTGCACTCTTTCCAAAACGTCGTCCGCACTCATTCCAAAAATAGTCCTCCGCACTCCTTCCAAAAATAGTCCTCCGCACTCCTTTCAAAAATAGTCCTCCGCACTCCTTTCAAAAATAGTCCTCCGCACTCCTTCCAAAAGCAGTCCTCCGCACTCCTTTCAAAATTATTCCTCCGAACTTTAAAATTTCAAAAGTAGTGGCGCATTCGTTGTAGTAGTATTGTTTTCTACCAATAGGGCGAATTTTTCACTGATAAACATTAAAAGTACTTCAGTAAATCGTACGTTATATTATTCCTCTTTACAGTATAACCCACATGTTGTGTCAGCATTTTTACGTTTTTCTTCGCTTATTTACACAAAAGTCGTCACAATAGTCGCGTTGTTGCAACCCCTACCGTCAAAATCTTTGCTTTTATTACGAATGACCATGGTCTTTGCTTCTGTTTTACACATAAACCCTAGACACGGTATCGACTGCACAAAGGCTTTCTTGAATATCGCGTTAGTCATCAGGTATATGATCGGGTTCCATATAATAGACGATTTCGCAAAAAGAGCAGGGACTGTGGCTAGAACTGGGTTGATGGATTGATATGGATAAAACATGGCGGCGAAGATCAGACACGAGTAGGGGATCCATGAGAGCATGAATACAACTGTAAACATAAAATAAAAAATACCAATTGAAGACATTATGTATCCCATTTATTACATTTTCGCAGTGAAATATAAGTTTTTACGGTGAATATAAAAGCAATATACTTCACTCCAGAGAGTTTATGACCGATCGCAATGCAGCATTGACAGTGAAAATATAATTTTGATTTTTACCTCACTAGTTTGTGTGTGAAAATGACGTCATATGTTTGTGTAGAAATATGACGTTATGCTCACAACAATACCACGTAATAATCGCAAGGGCAAATGAATATGTAAAATACAAATGCTTCGCACTCATGAAAAGTATCAAAGTTTCCACCTCACTCGATGAAAAAAAATCGCTTATATTCATCAAGAACAAGGAATATACTCCATAACTATGCATGTTTCACAATGGAAAATCAGTGTGATAAACTTCATAACAGTTTATTATTGCTTATTATATGTTTACACACCCGAGTGCGTGAACACCTACATTTCGATTGGCATTCAACTTTGGGCTTCTTTTCATAACACATTTTCTTTTCAATATCAAAGCATTCCCTGCATAACAGGAAGTTGCTTATTCCAAATATTATACAACTTTTACGTTAGCTCTCAATATAGATACTATTCCGAATTTGCATATTACAGAGTTATCTGCCCTTGCGGGTAGGTACTGATTGTGACGTCATGTGTTTGCAAGCGTAACGTCATAAGTTTCGGAGAAAACGACGTGAATTGCGCTCACAAAATAATGACGTAATGATCAAAAGGGTATATATGTGCCGTAACTGGGCGAAAATCTTAACATGTTATTTATTCTTCAATAATCTATTGAAAACCATCAGGTTTGATTAAATAAGCTTTAGAAATCATTCAAATCGCTTCAGATGCCTTATAAACTTTAGTTACAATACATGAATTATGTACTGTAAAATTGTTTTTAAGCCGTATGTATGTTTATATGGAAACATACTTGCAGAAATCACTTTACAATTATTCAAAACACCATTGAAATATTAAATGATTTTTGTGCCACAATTTTACTTTACTTCATTTGTAAATATAGTGATTTTTAGCAGTACTGTAAATCAGACGACAGACAGAATAAAATAAACTATTGTTTTAGTAAGTTTCGCATGGTATTGAATTTCGCGAATTTTGGATGAATTCACGGATATAAGAGTATTAGGTACTAAATAGTAAGACGCTTATTAAAAGTTTGAAGAAGCCATGCTTCTTTAGAAACTTCTCTAGGATTTATGAAAATATTATTTTAAGGAATAAAATTAAAACTGAAATGTGCAGTGATATACCGTACGACGATATACCCTGTCACATTTGTCAGACAAATGATTAAGCAGCATAAGTACAAAAAGGTCAATGTTAAGTGTCGATATCGGCACTGCTGAGAAAACAAGTATACTATAGCATTGTAATGGGCCAAAATGACTTGATCTCATTACTGATAAATGGCTTATATGTCCGTAGGTCTATGTGCCATCCTCATCTCGATTTAAGTGCTCTTGTTATGCTGAGCAGGGGAGTGGTCCAAGACAAAAATACACTTACCAATGAAGAGAAACACCGTTTTAATGACCTTCAATTCCTTTGCCTTCCGTTTACCATAACAAGACTTTTCAAACATATTTTTTCTTTGACGTCTAACCTATAATAAAAAATATGAACAGCTCAAAACATTTGATTTTCCGATAATTACAGGTAATAAATAGAAATACATGTATGTAATCATTTGGAGAGAATGTGCATACGCCCTCCCACCGCCCCCCCCCCCCCCCCCCCCCACCTTCCCCAATCTATGTGAAATCTACTTGATTTGATTAAATAAACTATTTTGAAATGAAAGAAAAATATCTTACAATCAGTTTGAATCGTCTAATTTTACGACACACAAATGTTACTTACGACTCAAATAGTCTAGTTTTACGACATGCGAGCAGCTAAAATAGTTCGATTTTACGACAAACAAATAGCTACAAATCGTCTAATTTTACGACCTACGAACAGCTAAAATGGGTCATTTTAAGACAGACGAACAGCTTAAATAGATAGATTTTAGGAAATAATTTTACGACACTAATTTTATGACATACTAATAGCTAAAATAGTTCGATTTTAGGAAATACGAACGTCTACAAATCGTCTAATTTTACGACAATACGGACAGCAACAAATCGTCTAATTTTACGACAT
Organism: Argopecten irradians; assembly: GCF_041381155.1. Classification (NCBI taxonomy): domain Eukaryota; kingdom Metazoa; phylum Mollusca; class Bivalvia; order Pectinida; family Pectinidae; genus Argopecten; species Argopecten irradians. The sequence goes on along the minus strand of NC_091148.1, from coordinate 11,457,455 downwards.
ACGAACAGTTACAAATCGTCTAATTTTACGACATACTAACAGCTACAAATCATCTAATTTTACGACATACGGATAGCTACAAATCGTCTAATTTTACGACATACGGACAGCTACAAATCGTCAAATTTTACGACATACGAACAGCTTCAAATCACCTTATTTTACAACATACGAACAGCTACAAATCGTCTAATTTTACGACACACGGATAGCTACAAATCGTCTAATTTTACGACCTACGGAGAGCTTAAATCGTCTAATTTTACTACCTAAGAACATCTACAAATAGTCTAATGTAGCGACCTACAAACATTTCAAAATCGTCTAATTTTACTTACTATGGACATTTACAAATAGTCTAATTTTACGACTTACAAACAGCTAATATCGTCTCATTTTACAACCTACGAATGTCTAAAATTGTTTCGAGATTTATACCATTATCGTCGTTGAAAAGATTGAACTTCTTATTTTTCAAGATAAAGATATTAAAAAGTAACTAATTGCGTCCCGAAACAATCCACGGCACTTTAATGCCCTTTATGGAATAAGTTGCTTACTGCGCATGGACCAAAAGCAAATATAAACATTGTAAATTATTCATGTATTTTTGTTTTAATCAGACGCATATTTACACGATTTAACATCAGTAATTGTTCAAATGATGGGTATCGTTTATGCTCTGTTGGCGGTAGAAAATATTTAGTAATAGTATTACTTGATCTTAAAATGTGTATATACCTTTTCTTCTCTCTATATCATAACATGCCTATAAAAAATATAGATTGCATATATCGATATCTACTTTGTATACAACGACGTTGTATTTAGAAGCTTTTTCGTGTTTTTCCCCCTTCAGAATAATCTTCACTTTGGCACTTCACGCTGTCACCGCTTTCTACTATTTTGTTTACGGTCATTAAAGAGTTAAAATACATTCTGGAAATATAACACAAACATCCGAGTGTATTCTAAATAATAATTAATTCAATAATTTAGTTATTCATTTTTACCCTTTATGAGCTGATAAAGTAAATATTTAAGCCGTTGAAAATCCTCGTAACAAGGGCATTTGAATTATAAACTAATGATACGTAGGAAATACAAAAAAAGCAACATTCGTAATGAGAAACGGATATCACCAGAACACATCGTTATTGTAATTCATAGAATAGGTTAGTCATCTCTGTTCATGTATCTAATCTGACGAGACTTCAGAATATTTACTTTTCCATTGTCCAAATTAAAAACAAACAAAAATGTTATGTTTTAGGAACCTGCCTCATGACAATGATGTTAGCATTTTACTCTATGGTCATCCAAATATTCCCAATCATTATAATGTAAAAATGTCATTAATATCGTAAAAACAAAAGAAGAAGGTTTTTCTATATTATTATTTGTGCTAATTAGACATACTACAGAACATAGATATTATGGGAGATTCGATCCAAAATACAATAAATTAAAGATAACTTACCAATACTAAGATCTTGATGTAGCAAAACAGGATGATAGTGAGCGGCACGGCCAATCCAAGGATGAGCAAACAGATGACATAAGAGTGGTAATTCGCAGAAGTCTCCATTAAATTGATTTCACATGAAATATCTAGAGCTCCGAAGGAATATTCATTCCATCCAAATAATGGATAGGCCGCTAACATCCCGCTGTACACAACGCATGCACATACTAATGTCAGGGTAGCCGGATACGTGAGGAAATCATCGCGAATTCGTCGAACAATTCTCAAATATTTCTCAATGGATATGGCACTCAAAATGCATATCTGTATCAATCCCAGCCAGGTGACTATAAATCCATGAAAAATGCAGCCATTTTTCCCAAAAAGCCAATGATGGGAAATAGCCGAAGCACCAACAAATGGTATTGCTAATACGCCAATTAGAATGTTTGTCACGCACAACGCTCCAATATATATGTTAGTTCTCGCACGGAGTTTATTATGGAATAATAGAATATACAGGAAACTGCCGTTGAATAAAAGTCCTATTATGAATATGGCGAACATGAATAACGCCAGGCAAATGTAAACGTAATCCTGTATCACAACGCAGTCCGAGTCCGCTTGCCATAAAATCTCTAAAACCGTTCCATTACATACTTCAATCATGATTGATATAACACCGATTATCCTTTACTATTGGCAATATATTCTTCAATTAATAATGCTCCCATGTTTTACTGTAAAATATCAAAGTATATATATATTGACATATGCTGAATCAACAGCAGTTAGCGGCTTATTCCATTCAGCAAGTGAAAGCTGTTCTCTTTAAATCGGTCTTATAATGATGCTCATCGTCACTGCCATGCCCTAACGTGGGCAACGGCTACCTTTGAACTTGGCGTTTTTGTATTACACGTGAATCGCTGACACGTTTTGAAGATCGGGCGACAGTGCAAGGCGTACCAACTGTGTGTTTTGTCTTGCATTAGCTTACTATAGAGACATAGTAAATCTGTTTTTGAGTATTGTTGCCTTTTATACGTGCATAAAGAGATCAAAATAAATGCTTTTAAATGTTGTAATATGTTAGTAAAAACACGTGAATAATAGTTAGTTACAAGCTTACCAATATCTATATAACATATAATTCATTTTTCGATTTTATAGACATGACGTAAATAGCAACTATTTTACATAGAAGTAAAGGCGTGCGCCCGTGCTGGGGCTGAGGTGAACAATATTACATTTTACGGTCCGGGAATAGCAGTTGAGATTGATTTCTTTTTATTTTGTTCACACGTTCCTTCCACATATTCATAGAAATATAACTGTCGAAGACAGTTATATCTTGATCAAATAATTGATGAAAAGTTACATGATATAAGACCACTATCGAGTGCATCGTGGGTTGCGATAGGCCTAGTAACGTCTCCTTTAAGTTGGTGCATGGAATTTGCAAATAATGATTTATCTAGATGAAATACAAGATTTGTTTTAATGACTGGTTTATGTAAATGATTAACATACAAACCCATATTTCCAACGTTAGACATTTTTATTTTGCTATAATCAATATCGATGCTGGAATCGTTTGTGCGATGAGAGGAGATGACGAGGTTTTGCCGAGTCATCTCGTTTTTCCGTGCCGACACCAAAATAAAACTTGAATTATAAGATACTGACCGTGTATCCGATTTAAATCCTATGATATAGAACTATACATTTTGTAGTAATAG